>NC_045546.1:45775787-46085787 GCF_009769535.1 Thamnophis elegans
GATCGCGGTGGCTGGAAAGGAGAGACATTTTGCTTTTGGGGCCCTTGCTTGGCTCGGCTCCCGGAGGGCTTAGGCTCCTCAGATTGCTGAAGAGTGAAGTCATTGTGGCCATTGTCCACTCTGAGCTGCCTGCCAAGTCTCTGAGGCACCTTCGCTTTCAGGAAGAGGAGGAGGGCAAGGGCGGAGTGTACCAAGCCTCTGGGTAACCTGGAAAAGAAAGCTGTGCTTGGAACCTGCCAAAACTGCTGCCCGAAAAGCCACGGCTTTCTTTCCCAGTTCTCAGAGGCTTTGGTTTAAGGAGGCACTTTGGCGCCTGAGAAAAAACCTTCATGGAGAGGAGATTATTTATTTCCCTTCCTCCCCCCACCCCATATGCCCAGATCCATCATGCAGCAAAGAGATACCAAAGCTGGGAGCAATAGCAGCAATAGCAATAAGCAGATCCAGAGTGTTAGACAGGGTGACTGAAGAGGCAAGACCTTCAGCAACAACAGCTCTTTATTCAGTGACAACTATGTACAATCCAGCAAAGACTCTGTCTGGCAGCAGCCCTTTTATAGGGAGCTACCAGACACTTTGGCCAATCAGATTTGAATACTGTTCCCACCGAAACAGAGGGACCTTGGTGGAAACTACTATACTGATCTCACTAGTGTAACACCCCTCCCCTCTTAGTTGGGTGTGATGTAGTCATGCAGGTAGGCGGATTTTTTTAGTAGCTCTCCCTGACCTGCACAGTTCAATTGGCGTTGGAATTTCAGTCAGGTTGGATGGACCTGTTTCCTCTCTGGCTTTACCTGGTGGAAGTTCCTGGAACTTTCCACAGGGTGCGACTGGAGTTTCTGGTTCGCTCAGAGCTTGCTGCAACCCTGCAACTTCAGCAGATAAGTACCCTGGTACCTTCGGGCTTGAGTAGTCTGTGGAAGGAGTGAACTCGTGCTCCTTTTGGTAGGGCTTTGGCTAACTCATGCAGGAGTTACCTCTGGTTGCCCAAGGTTGGATTGGGAGATGTGGCCTCGGAATTGGTCAATGTGCCATTTCCGTCCTGAGCTCTAACTGGTAATTCCTGTAACAATGGCAGGAATCCAGAGAGCCCCTCCCAGCATAGTTGTGGGCATAAACTTGATCCCCTATGTTAAAGTTCTACGTTTTCTGGTCAAATCAGGGGGTGTTGTGGCAGAGTAGTTTGTGTGTAGACAGTCTAAGGGAGATCTTAACTGGTGACCCATCAGAAGTTTGGCAGGGCTTCTGCCGGTGGTTGCACTTGCATGATGTGCTGGTAAATGGAGGAATTGGTCTATCTGCGTCTGCCAATGCTCTTTGCAGATCGCACATTCTCTCCGCCTATCCATTACTGCCAGATGGAATGGAGCGACCAGGGCATGCTTTATTCCATGAGTAATAAGTAAGTCTCAAATTGCATGCCATAAATTGGGGCCCGTTGTCCCGAGACTAGGACTTCAGGCAGGCCGTGAGTGGAGAAAAGTCTCCAATAGTGCCTTGATGACCGCTTCTGCTGTAGTAGCGGTCATGAGAACGTACCTCTAACCATTTTGATAGGCGTCCACAACTACCATGAAGACTTGTCCATAAACGGCCGGCAAAGTCAATGTGGACCCTCGACCAGGGTGACTGAGGGCCTGCCCATTCCTTAGCAGGCACCTCTGGAGGACCTGGTCTGGACTTCTGGCATGGTGTGCAGGTAGCCACCCACACTTCAATCTCCCTATCCATGTTAGGCCATCACACGTAATTCCTGGCCAAAGATCTCATCCGGACAATTCCCGGATACCCTACATGCAAGGCCTCTAATACTACAACTTGCAGTTTGGTTGGAACAACTACCCAGTCCCCCCACAGTAAACAACCATTTACAACAGACAGTTCGTCCCTTTTGGTTACAAACATTTTAAATTCAGGCCCAACTGGCTTGTTGGGCCACCCCCTCCCACACCCAGTTCAAACCTGTTCAAGAGTTTGGTCTTTCGCTTGAGTGGTGGGCGACCCTCGCCGGAAGAAATTGGGCTGGCCTCAAGGCGTCTCAGGGGTACGGTAAACATAGTAATTAATTAATTACAGTAATAGTGTTGAAAGGGGATGAGGGAGTTTGGAGACTTTTGTTGAATTCTAATCAATGAATCAAAATGAAATTTCTTCCTAAGCATATACAGGGTTGCAGTCCTTATCAGATTGGACTGCTCTGGTGAACTTCCTCAATAACATAAATAATCATAAAAGACATATAACTTTCCTGGATCAATAGCATTTTTTAAAAAAAATTGTATTGCACATTAGTATTTTCCATTCCGTACTTATTTTTCTCTTGAATTTATCTGTGGTTGCTTCTCTGTGTATGTATGTATACATGAGAAAGTAGGTAAGTTTCTATTGTTGTCTGTATAGAAACATATTATGATTAACATAACAATGAAACACAGTACTTCCCAAATCATGAAGTCATGGCCAAAGCATTTGGGAAACATGTGGATATAAGGTTGTTTGTAGCATGTGTTATTGAGGTAGTGTGCAAAGCTACTTCCTGCTTCTTCAATTTGAGGATTTGGAGTGTAGTTTCAGGTAACCTAGAGTATACCCAACTCCCAGTCAATTGGCAGAAACACCATCCAACCATGAGAAGTAGAACAATGGAAAACTGAAGAAGTCAGCCAGGCAAGTGAGAAAAGAATGCAATGTTGTGGCCTGAAATATAGATTGTGCTGGAACCTTGTACAAGGCTCTGGAGTCCTGGTTAATTCTAGATTAAAAGATCCACATATATATCGGTTAATTTTACTATTGACATGATTTTCTCTAAGGACACTTACCTCTTTGACAAGCAACGGAAGTTATTGCAATGCTACTTCTGTAATACTCCCATCCTTGACCATCCTGTAGATCCCTCTGCAATTTGGTTTCACACTTGTGGATAAAAGTTAATTATAGAAGCTATACCATGAACAGTGCCTATGATTTTGACATGCAAACTGTGCCCATAGTTGATTTTATATATGCTAAAATGTCAAATCATCATGCAGATTCTGCATTGACCTTCTGGATTCCAACCATCACTTCTGTATCTTTCTTGGCCAGATAATGACTAGTACTGGCAGAGAAGGTATGTAATATACAGTTGGAACTATAGCAAGAATGTAAGCACAATATTATACATTTTCTCTGTTTTGCTTATTGTCAGGTTGGTGTGTTTATGTATATACATAAGGATGTGCAAATTATATGATAAAGCTAAGCAGCATCATATTTAAAGTTTTAGTAGAATAATGTATGTAAATACTTGCTTGAATACATATGCTGATATATGCAATAAACAATAATTAAAATAGCAACAGCATTATAGCTTGCATAATATCCTAAATGCAAAGAAGAAAACAGTAGAAGTGTTAAAGTTTTATCTGATGTTTCTTACATTTTACAAATATATTTGTCACCAATCCTCTTATTTGTTGTTTAAAGGATTACAAAAATATTCAGGATAATGAAAACATGAAACATTATAATTTTTTAAAATTTCTAAATATAACACATGAGCAACATTTATTTTATCTTAAATGTAAGACAGTAAGGTTAAAAGTAAAACATTAAATGATAGAAATTGGAGACAAAGTAATAATGTCATGTTCATAATAATGACGGTTATATTGTCATACACTGTATATTCACAATAGAGATGGTTGATTGGCTAACAGCAGTTCCCACCTACCTCCTATATATTCCCCTCCACAGCTAAGGGATAGATTGACAATTTGATTGATCTGTAATGTAACAATATTTTGAAAGGAAGGCTTCATTTTATTCATGTTGGGGAAATTACCAGCCAGGCAAGAAAGAGGGAGCAAGAAAGAGATAGCTTGAAGTCCTAGTGTAGCCCACAAGGCCATACACTTTAGCTCTCCCAAGATCTTTGAAGTCTTATCTAGTCATTCCCAGGGGAAGGCAGGATAGTGAGATTCTTATAACTTAGGTGGTAGATAATAAAGTTCCTGACTTTTGTTATTCATGATTTGTTCTGATTGCTTGCATCTGGCTTTTTTTCGGTTTTCCCTTCTGTTTCAGATACTTGTGAAAAGAAATTTAGGATGTTTTTCGTGAACAAAATGACAAAAGTACAACATGTAATAGGTTCTTCTCTGCATGTAGGTGATACTGCCATTCTTCCTTTTCAATCTCAGTCATAAGAAGGGGAAATAAATAGCCTTTAGTCCTCAAAAAAGCTAGTTCACTTACACATTGAGATTCTGGGTTGTTTTTTTAAACAGAATTACTGAATCCATATTCATATTTTTTCAGATAAAACCCAAAAATAATAAATTTAGAAATCTGTTTTATTTAAAAATGAGACGGTAGTAGTTGCGTGTTATGCTGGTGTAATTTTGTATTTAATGGTTGAGAAAAGTTAATAATAAATGGGGTGAGATATATATATACTACTTGAACACAGAATACTTTTGCAAGAAAGGTTAAAAGTTCAAAGTTGACTCTCAGTACTTATTGCTTTCACTGTTCCCTTTTAATTATCTGAGGTCAGAAAGTTAATAATACCAGAAATACCCACTAGAGACCTCTTGCTCACAATATAAACTTTAAACTTGTCCCATTTTTTTAAAGGGGTAAAAAGTTCAATGAAAACATGACGGTGTTCTCCTTGGCCTATTCCAGTTCAACCAGACGGGTTAAAAGTTTAACTGTAAAAAAGAAACCTTTGTTCACTGAGGTAATTTCAAAAGTTCACTTATTAAAAGGTAAAGATTTCAAACAAAAGCCAAAGTCCAGTGTGATTCAGTTCCAGAAGGATGAAAATATTGCAAAAAGAAAAGCCCTTTGATCTGTTATCACATCATTTAGAAATGACTTTTGGAATTTATTTTTCTCTGTATTTTGAACTTTGAAAAAAGATGTGTCTTCTGAAAATTAACTCCATCAGTTAAACTTCAACAAATCACATTTGTGACTCTTTGTAGTTTTCAAGTTGTAATTCATTTTAAATATATGCAAACCAAGACTTCTTAAATTGCTTGGATCAGCTGCCCCAGTCTAGTGCTCTTAAGGTATGTGGAATGTGAACTCCTATAAGGTATAATCAGCAGGGCCAAAGAAAGTCATGGGGCATAGCTGATTTGGTAGTTGTACTGCTTCAATAATACTCTCAGATCTATTAATTGCAACAGAAAAGTGACATAAATCCTTGATTTAATTTTAGACTGTAAATTACCATGTGATTTATAATAAGAAAACCTGTAAAAAAGAATGATGGGGACGGGATAGGGATGGAAATGGATGAGTAGAAGTAAAAAAAATATTCAAAACTATTCCTTTAATAGGCCAAAAGCTGATAATCTACATTTGTTACATCAACAGTGGTTTGGCATCCAGAACCAGATGATCTCAAACAATTATATGGTACACTAGACAATCCATTACCCATTGAGTCTACATTTCAGAGATATTTCCATTCCAGATTCGGAACGATCTTCCCGTGGAGATCCAGACCCTTACTACTCTTCCTGCCTTCCGCAAAGCGACCAAGACCTGGCTGTTCCGGCAGGCCTGGGGCTGTTGATTTATCCAACCCGATTCTAAGTTATGAATGTTGTGGAATTTTAATGTTGTTTTGTTTATTTTTTGTATGTTCCCCCTTCCTTTTTATTTGTAAGCCGCCCTGAGTCTCTTGAGATTGGGCAGCATACAAACCCCATAAATAAATAAAGATTCCTCAACAATGGTACTCTCTAATGTTCTGGAAAAGCTCTTGAAAATTCAGGGAGATATTCAGAGATATATCTGCCTTGAAAGTAGCCCATTTTGAACTGGATAGCACAGTTATATGATATCATAAAATCTTTTGTGATAACTTTTATGTCAAAATATTTTATAAAATTTGCCAACTTTTAATTTCATGGGAATTATGGGCTCCAGATTTTGGACATTTCAGGTACCCTGGAGTAAAAATTGTTGCCCTAGGATATACTGTTTCACCCAAATTAACTTTAGAGACACGAGAGTTTTAATAGTATATAAATGAGCTAAGACAAAAATGCCACAAAGAACATTTGACCACTACCTATCAATATGCTTGAACATAACCTTGAATGAGGAAAAAAATTCCTTGCTATATAGTTTGTCACAAAATTAGATTTAAAACAGTTCTGAATTCCTAAGTGGGCAGAAGCTTCTATGCTGTTCAGAATAAAAGACCACATATTTCTTCAAATTTATTTATTTATTAATTTTCTGTGCTGCCCATCTTCCCTACAAGGTGGCTCTAGGCAGCTATTTGAGAACTTTTTTTTAATGTGCAATTGTTTGCATATAAGAAAATAATAAATATGGCAGAAGCAGCAGTTTGGATATCTCCCAGGCTTTGTATACAACCTTTGGCAGGAATAACAGCTTCCAGCTTTTTTTCTCATAACCAGTTTGTATATCCTTGCTTTTGGATTTTTTCCCCCATACTGTTCCTTGCTGAACTTTTGCAACTTAGAAATAGTCTTAGGTCTTCAGTGTTGTCTCCTTTTCATCCCACACCATTATGTATATTGAACACCCTAAAACAACCTACTCAATTGGGTGCACTAGCTGAACCTCAATGTTGTAGTGTTGTTGCCCAGTTGCTATGCTTTTCCATTTCCCCATAGTAGGAAGCTGCAGTAATTTCATTTATCTTTTCAGCTGCCTTCCAAATCACTTCCATTGTTGGTTGTTAATTAATTGGTTAACTAGTTAGCTAGATAGTTTTTCTCGTTGTATCATCAAATAATGAGCACGGGTGGAAGCCAGGTGCTATTTTTTCACTGCATATATAGACTGTTGCTTGCCTCACTTGGGATACTTAGCATTTCAAGGTTGACTGCAATGAGAACAAATGTGGATCAGTTTTAAACTGTTCCTGAGGATTTGGGGAGTGAAAGGGGTGAATATGGAAGGCAATAAAGTCAATTAACAATCGATACATAAAATTGAGCAACAGCAGGTTAGATGCTTATTTAAAATACATGATTAATTCATGCATCAAACTCTAAGCCATTAAGCTATGTGCAGTATCCCAAATGTCTCTTTTTAGAGGACACACTTTAATTGATTCATTAATTGTTTTCATCATGTCCTTCATTTTTAGCCCCTTCTGCATATGTCCCCCTAAACATTTATACTTCTAGTCTGACTGTAAAAGGTGCATGCTACCATGCTTCAAAAGTTGATTCAGATAATCTTCTTATAAAATTGAAGAAGTACATTTATTTTCATTAGCACAACCTAATCAAGGGCTATTTGCATCTTCCTTCATAGAGTCAGCAAATGTTAAGTAATACTATATGAGTTTTTTCAGTCTCAAGGCAGCAAGAATCATTGAATGAAAAGAAAATTTTAATGCAGAAAGCTAAGGTTTAAATTAAGCAAGTATTATACAAATCTAACTGAAAGTCTAGGAAATTATTTTCGCTTCAGGTTGTGTTTTGGATTTATATACCTTAAATTTGTAAAAAAAAAAAAAAAAAGTACTGTGGTCCATTTTCCAATAAATATGTCTTTACATATTTGAATAGCATTAAAAATTCTTATATCACCAAATGGATTGGTTCTAAAATTACTTAATTACTTAATGAATTTTTTTTCTCCTTCAGGATTCAAATCATTCAAACAACAAGCATCCAAGGGGAAAGGAGGAGGAGCCACATCGCGACATTACAACGTGCTGTCTCGACACTCTGAGACCGCCGTTGACACTTTTGCCACTGGGGGTCCATTGAGACCTAAACTGTCCTGTAGAGATGGTGATCAGGGAGACAAAGCCTTGCTGGTCTCAGGGATATCACAAAATCCCTGTTAGACCAAAGGGAAGCCCATGGTGAACAGGCAGCCCCTAGGCTGATGAAGTCGGGATGCTCCGGAAGGAAGGAAGTGAAAAGAGAAAGTGAGATATTTTTTCTATTTTGCTAGACTGCCCAAAGAAATGTTCCCTTAAAGCCAAATTGATAATTAAACTAAAGAACTAAATTGCAAAAATAATCCTAATGGGATTGCTGTGGAAAGTTTTTTTTCCCTTTGTCATTGTAACTATTTTTTGTGGATTGAAATGTTTGTCACGTTCTCCATTTCTCCTCTTAAAGTAAACGGACTGATTTTTTTTCTTTTGCTTCTTCTTGCTTTATTTTTTGAATTTTGGATTAAAACCTTCCTTTTTATTTTAACAGTTCTTCCTACTACTTGTTAATAAATCACACTAAAAGCAATCTAAAAAACTTTGTTTCCTACAGAAGGTGAAAATTAACTGCCAGTCGGAGGGTTTTTTTAAACAACATATCTCTTTCTTTATTTGACTTCACTAACTCTGCAGCAAGGGTTGCAACTTGTTTACAGAAATTGATAAAAAAAACCAAAGGCACCAACTGTTTTCACAGGTGCCTTTGAGAACTATTTTCGCAAGAAAGAAAGAAAGAAAGAAGAAAGAAAGAAAAAAGAAAGAAAGAAAGAGAGGAAGGGGGGAGGGAGGAAACAGAATCCTTCCCCTTTGAAGAGCATAAAAAACGTGTTTAAGTCAACTTAAATAAAATAAAAGCTAAGAGAAGCCTGGAAGACTAGACTGGCAGTCATTATTGTTTTTTTTTCCTTTTTCTTTCTCTCTTCTGTTTGGAAACATGGAAACAATGAGGAAACCTTAAAATTCCAAAATATCTTGGCTGGAATTCAAAATCTATTGGACAGATATGGGAGAATTGAGAAGAAGCTGGAAAGACTAGTCTTCCTCACAGCAAAAGATGATGGGGTTGGAGCCCCCAAAATTAAAGGAGAGAATGAAGATATAGAAGATAAAGATAAGACAATAGATGAATTTATTAATGGAGCAAATGTGGGTGAAAATGGAAAGGGAATGTGGAAAAGGGAATTTGATGAATTGGACCTCTACCCCAGATCCAGGACACAGAAGAGAAAAAAATACTAAAGATGATAGACATAAGAAGAGAAAATTTTTCAGAAGCAAGATTGACAAACAAAGACAAGTTAACTTTAGTAGCAACTGGTGGGCAAGGAGATTATCTGAGAGACCCTTCAAGCAACAAAGTGCGGAGAGAAGCCTATAAAAACCTTATAAAGGAGACAAAAAGAAGACTGATTCCACAATTGACAAGAGAGATAAGACTGTTTTGTTACTGGAAAGATACAAGTTGACAGTGAAAGTTGGCAATAAAAATTTAGTTATTTATTATTGGTGATTAATAAGTAAGAACTTTGTAACTTTTAGATTGTTTTAGATTGTTATTAAATGTTTACTTGCTAACAATTAATTAGCCATAAATAATAATAATGAAATGATAATGGATACAGCATAATGATATATACATGTATTGACAATTTAGTACAAGAAATTTGGATAAATTGTAAATTGTGACTTGGGAAAAAGACTTATAAATTTTATTAACAAATTTTCATTTAGATCTTGATAAAGGTGTAAGATTTTTTTGGAGGAGTGGGTGATGAGAGAGGGGGCATAAATAGTAAATGATTTTAGCCAATTATAAACAACAAGGAAATGTTAATGGTCATTGTTTAACAATATACATGCTATGGTATTGGCTAAAGTAACTTAAATATAAATATTAGTCAGTGAGTTGGGAAAAAAGGGGGGGAAGCTTAAAATTTTATCTATTGACTTTTACTTAAAAGATGCTATAAAGATGTAATGTTATTGGAGGATTTTTTGAAATAGCTAATGAATGCCATTATGTGGTTGTGTCTTTAAGTATGAATGATTTGAGGTAAAAGCATGTTCAAATAATTGTGGTCAAATGAGAATTGTGGTACATTGATAGTAAGATATACAAAGATTTTTTACTTAAAGTGTATAATCTAATATGAACTCTAAGTAATGACTGTGGAAGAAATGCACGAAAGTTATCTGTAACCAATCAACACGCTTTCTACAAGATGTAATGAAGGACGATTCTTTTTTTGTGTTTTTGTTTAATTAAAATAAACAAAAATTTCAAAACAACAACAACAACAAGCATCAAGGGCTTTTGCTTTAATGACTCCTTTTTTTTTTTCAATCATGGGAGTTAAATAGAAAGAAGCATGGAAGAAATAGATTTTCAGATAAATATTTTGTTTTCTTGTCATACAGTTTTTATATTTCAGGGCAAAATGTGGAAAGAGTTATAATAAAATTTATTAGCTCCCGTCCATCTGTCTATGTTTGGTTAAATAATGTTTCCTAAACATAGTTTATATACCTTTAAAGAGAATAGATTGTAGAATAGAAGAGCCAAGGTGGCGCAGTGGTTAAATGCAGCACTGCAGGCTACTGCTAGATCAGCAGGTCAGCGGTTCAAATCTCACCGGCTCAGGGTTGACTCAGCCTTCCATCCTTCCGAGGTGGGTAAAATGAGGACCCAGATTGTTGGGGCCAATATGGACTCTCTGTAAACCGCTTAGAGAGGCCTGAAAGGCCTATGAAGCGGTATATAAGTCTACTGCTATTGCTATTATGTAAAGGGTCAACCTGGATCAACAAAGAATGAAAGAGCATGCCTTATGTAGGGGATATATTACTTGGCATTCCCTTTTCACAACACATAAGGTGTGACACAAACCTTTAGGCACAATTACTTATAATATCTGTAGTTATAAAAATCTTTGAAAGGTTACTGCTGGATCACCTGAAAATCATCATGGATCCACCGCTAGACCCTTTGCAGTTTAAGTAGTGTGCAAATAGGATGGCAGATGATGCTGTTAGCATGGTACTGCACTACATCTTGCAACATCTTGAATCCCCAACATCTTATGCAAGGATCCTTTTTGTAGACTTCAGATTGGTTTTCAATACTGTCATCCCAGAACTTCTTCACTCTAAACTGATTCAGCTAGCTGTGCCTGTCCACACTTGTAGGTTGATTATAAGATTTCTGACAAATAGTAAGCAGCAGCTGAAGCTAGGTAAAATCAATTGAATATCCATTCAATTAGCACAGCTCCACCATCCCTGGCTATGTGTTCCCTCCATTACTCTTTTCTCTATATACCAATGACTGCATTTCAAAGGATCCCTTGGTTAAAATACTGAAGTTTGCAAATGATACAACGATCATTGGTCTCATTTGAGATGATGATGAGTCTGCATATAGACAAGGTTGAATAACTGTACACCTGTGATGCAGCTGGAAAAATCTGGAGCTGAACATACCGTATATACTCAAGTATAGGCCGACCCGAATATAAGCCGAGGCACCTAATTTTACCACAAAAAAACTGGAAAAGTTATTGACTCGAGTATAAGCCTAGGGTGGGAAATGCAGCAGCTACCGGTAAATTTCAAAAATAAAAATAGATACCAATAATGTTTTTGAATATTTATTTCAAAGAAAAACAGTAAACTAGCGGTGTATTCAATGAAATACTTCACTCACCTCATGATGCTGATGTCCCGCTGTGATGATGATGTCCCGTGCAGCCGCGGGAGCGATGTCCCGCCTCCTATGACACATGGCACAGTGATTCCTATCATTGGATCACTGTACCAGAGGAGGTGGGACATCGCTATGTGGCTGCTTGCCATAACAAGGAGGAGGTGGGACATCGTTGCAGAGCGGCAGGAGGGGGAGGAAGGGGAATCGTAAGACAGCCCTGCATTACATTAGAACGTGAGGAGGGGGGATGGTGCGGTGCGCGCTGCGCGGCAAACTGACACAGAGGGAGGGGAAACTCACAGGGGCACTGGGCCATTCACGAGTGTCACCCAGCGGCATGGCCCCGCCCCTTTTTCTCCTCCATTTCGGGCAAATTTTTCACTGACTCGAGTATAAGCCGAGGCGGCTTTTTTCAGCCCAAAAAGTGGGCTGAAAAACTAGGCTTATACTCGAGTATATACAGTACTTAAAAATGTTGAGATAAAAATGGATTTTAGGAGGAGCCCTCTTATTTTATCACCTCTTAAAGTATTAGCCAACACAGTATTAACAGAAGAGATCTTCAAGTTTCTGGGTTTTATAATCTCCCAGGATTTGAAAGGGACACCTAACATTAGAACCATCATTTAAAAGGCACAACAAAGAATGTTCTTCCTGCATCAACTCAGAAAGTTCAGACTGCCCCAGGAGCTGTTGATACAATTCTACAAAGGAATGATTGAGTCTGTCATTTGTACTTGTATAACTGTTTAGTTTGATACAGCAACCAAAAGGACATGTACAACTTCAACAGATAGTTAGGACTGCAGAAAAAACAATTGCAATCAGCTTGCCTTCCATTGTGGACCTGTATACCGCATGAGCCAGAAGAAGAGCTGAGAAAATATTTACAGACTTCTCACATCCTGGACATAAACTGTTTTAACTCTTCCCCACAGGATGCCTCTATAGAGCATTGCATACCAAAACAATTAGACACAAAGACAGATTTTTCCCTTGTGCCATCAGTCTGCTGATCAATTAATTACCACAGTACTGTCTTATGTCTAAGGGCATTTACGCATGCAGTATGACTATATTATTATTATCCTTCTCATCGTTTCTATTATCTTCCCTAGTGGATATTTTTTGATTATATTACCTTGGTTTTGTATGTACGCTGAGAGTTTATGCACCGGAAACAAATTCTTTGTGTGTTCAATCACACTTGCCAATAAAGTTTATTCTATTCTATATTCTATTCTATTCTATTCTATTCTATTAAGTTGATACGTATACTGTCAAAAAGTATTAGTATAAACCTGGTGTCATGAATACCTTCTTTTAGTAAACAGCACATTATTGAAACTGAATGCTGCAGTAAAACTCCTAGTCCAGTTTTGAAATACTCAGTTGAATTTAGTACCAGGTTAAAACCACACTCTATTCTCAAAAAATTGAGTCCTACTTGAGGAGAACAAAGATAAATTATAGATAAATATCCTATATGAATGTCTATTGGAAATAATTACAGAAAACTCCTTAGAATTCAAAGTATACTTTAAATGGTTTCTTCACTGATGATTGACTTAAGAACAAAAGTACAGATAGTCCTCACTTATTTACTGCAACTGCAATTAAAACTGGAAACTCTATTGCTAAGCAATGTGGTCATTGAAAAATTATGTGATAGTGCTGAATTTACAATGTCAGTTTGGGCTGTGATCATTATAAAAATCACCATGGGTTATTAAATGCAACAACATGTGACTGTGATTTGTGACTTCCTGCTGGTTTCCCCATTGACTTTGCTTTTGGAAGTTAGTTGCAAAGGCCACAAATTGTCACAATCAAGTGACGATCACTTGATTGTTGGATGCTGCAATTACTGTAAATGCATGGCACTTCCCAAGTGCCGGAATTGCAGTCATGAGGATGTTAGGACCATCTATAAGTCTTTTTACAACTCTGAGATAACTCCAAACAGTTGCTGAAAAGGTAAATGGTAAGTGAGACTACCTGTAAGATACTGTATATATGTTTTGCTTACTATCTACACAGTAGACTGTGTATATAGAAGAACTCTTCAAGGCCTCTTGATTATTTAAATTTCAACTTCTTATCTAGGTGAAAAGTTAATACAAACCTACTAAAGAACACCCAAACCAATTGTTGCAGATACCTGGTCACCAGCATAGCATTCACTCAAACTTTTGCAGTTGTTTAACTGCAGTTCCAATTGCATTCTGTTTTAAGATTGAAAATTTAGAGTTAGTTATCAGATTTGGCCAACAAATATTTGGACTACAAAAACACTACTGCCATTTAGTGGTTACCCTGATTTTTGCAGCCCAGATCTAAGGCCCTTAACAAGTTTCACATGTTTTGGTAAATGAATATATGTGTCTGAATATAAATAACTCAGAATTGTTATTGTCAATATTTTAAAATAGCTATAAGTAAAATTAATCCACAAAATGGGTGCATTTTTTATTTTTGGCTACCAAATCTTCTTAATGCAAATTTGTTCTTGGGCCAGCTTATGAAAATGTGCAAGAAAGTAATTTAACAAAAAGGAAAATGAGATATTTATGGTCCGTATTATAGCTCTGACAAAATTTCTTACATAACAATTTAGTACATTAAAGTTCTGCATGTTTCAGAAGTGATTGGAAAACTGTTTTGGATTTCACATAAGAACAGCACTTCTCTGGTAGTCATTACAGCAGCCATGTCAGGCTCTGGGTGAACAATAATTAAAGCAGATATGTTTAATAAGACTTATAAGGGTGGTGCTATACTTGCAGAAAAGCTAAAATATTTTGTCCCAATAAAGTTCAAAATGCGCAGAGATCTCAATCATGGGTATCCACAGATGGTGATACATCAAGACACGTGTACCATAATGGGAACTTTTATGTGACAATGACATTGTACACATGTCATCCTTTTGTGTCATCCTGGTTTGCTGTAGACGCTGCTGTCTGAAAGGCCTTCTAGAGATGTTGCCGTTGTAGAAATGGGATAATTTTCAAGGTAACATGAATGTATTTAATAGCATTTTTAAATCTCAGATTAAGGCAGATATTATTCAAATGCTATAATATCCTTGTTCCTGCACTGTAAAATTGCATATGTTATTTATGAAGAATCCACTTATTTTATTTGTAAATGATGCTTTTAATTTCCATGAAGCTATAAAGTATGCAGTACCTGCTCTTTTAGATTAAGCTAAAATATATCCAGAAGTGAATAAGTATCTCTTTAGAATGTCATTAAAACTATCTACTCATAAAAAATCCCTAATCAGTACTTATTAATGACATTATCTTATCTACTATTAATATTTAACAAATACAATTGTTAACATCAAACTACAGATATGGGAAACATAAAAGAAAGGGTTTTTTTAAAAAAAAAAAT
Organism: Thamnophis elegans; assembly: GCF_009769535.1. Lineage (NCBI taxonomy): Eukaryota > Metazoa > Chordata > Lepidosauria > Squamata > Natricidae > Thamnophis > Thamnophis elegans. The sequence continues at coordinate 45,790,607 of NC_045546.1, forward strand.
GTTAGTGGTTTTTGAAGTTCCATGAAAATCTCACCAGTTCCAACAGTCACTCGGGCCCTTGTGACCTCTAGGCTGGAATACTGCAATGTGCTCTACATGGGGCTGCCCTTGAGGAGCATCCGGCGACTTCAGCTAGTACAGAACGCAGCCGCGCGAGTGATTGCGGGTGCACCCCGATTCACCCGCATTACACCTATCCTCCGCGAGCTGCGCTGGCTACCTGTCGATCTCCGGATGCGCTTCAAGGTGCTATTGATCACCCATAAAGCCCTACATGGCAGTGGATCTGGATACTTGAGAGACCGCCTTCTGCCAATTACCTCCCTACGACCTATAAGATCCCATAGATTAGGCCTCCTCCGCATTCCATCGGCCACCAGTGTCGGCTGGCAACCACAAGGAGGAGGGCCTTCTCAGCAGTGGCCCCGACCCTTTGGAACGAGCTCCCCGTAGAGATTCGTACCCTCTCCACCGTCCAAGCCTTCCGCACAGCCTTGAAGAACTGGCTCGCCCGTCAGGCCTGGGATAAGGATCCCTACCCCGCCCGAATGTTGTATGCATGTTGCCCATTATTTTATTATGTGTTGTTGTCTCAATGTTGTATTTCCCCCTTCCCTGGTTTCCTGTGAGCCGCCCTGAGTCCCCTCAGGGAAAAGGGCGGCCTACAAATGCAAATAAAACCATAAACCAAACCAGTTCCAAAGATCCTTTTATTTAAGCAGGAACAATTTTTATATTGTGGTTAAAAAAATTGATAACATCAATAATAAACTTGTAGAAAAATTATTACATATTACATTGCACATATTAAAGGCTATTACAGGCTTAAGCTAATAGAGAGCTGCATTTCTAGAACTGTGACCATTCAATCCTAAAAACCATACAGGTAAGGAAAGTCAGATATAAGAAACTTAGGAAAAATTACTTGGAAGCCTTTTCTAAGTGTTTCAGTTTTCTATTAGATCTTTATCATTCTATTAACATAATTGTTTTAGGAGAAAGTGATTACCCTTCTTCATGATGTACATCATATTTTGCACTGAACTATCTCTAGTGAGTAACACTTTGTAATAATTGGTCTAATCTTTATTAATTTCTTCAGTGTTCATCATAGTAACATTAATCATTAGCTGCACTTCAGAATTAATATGAATGTCATACATACCATCTTAGAAGCTCTACTATAATTTGGGATTAATTAATTTACTGTTCCTGCCAACTCTGATTTAAAAATTAGACTTACAGCACAAATTCACCTTGACGCTTGCTTATTTTTTAAAAATCATACTTTGAACTCTGATGTAAATACTTAAGATAATCTCAAGAGCCAAGGTGGCGCAGTGGTTAAATGCAGCACTGCAGGCTACTGCTAGATCAGCAGGTCAGCGGTTCAAATCTCACCGGCTCAGGGTTGACTCAGCCTTCCATCCTTCCGAGGTGGGTAAAATGAGGACCCAGATTGTTGGGGGCAATATGCTGACTCTCTGTAAACCGCTTAGAGAGGCCTGAAAGGCCTATGAAGCGGTATATAAGTCTACTGCTATTGCTATTGCTATTGCTATTGCTTTCCTTGTGCAATTCCCATTTCAGTGGAGTCTACATACATCCATTTCATTTTAATCCTGCCCTAGAATAATGTCCTTAAAAAGATAGTTGGATAAAAAAGATTTGGGATCTGCCAAAGAACCTACCACAAGCTTCATTTTGTAAAAACTCTTCATATGTTAGTTAAGTTAGATCTTAGAACAAACTCACGGCCTGTATGCCAGATGCATCATGCACTGGCCATGCCCACCACCATTTTAGAGAATCGGGTAAATCACAATACCAGAGGTGGGTTGCTGCCGGCTCGGCCCAGATCGGGTGAACCAGTAGTAGCGGCGGTGAGAGCCTCCAACCCTGGACATTTCTGCACATGTGCAGAAGCATTATGCATCCGAGCGAGCACAAGCAAACCAGTAGTAAAAATAATAGAAATCCACCACTGCACAATACGTCATGTGATGACAATGTGACAATGCAAGTTTGACATCCCTGCCTTAGAAAAACATAAAGATCTGGTTGACAAAGCTCTGGAGTAAGAAAATACATTGTTTAGCAAATGCTTTGTTTACACATTGCAGTAGCCTTTGTTGATAATTCAGTATTAGTACAAGGGCAGTGAAGTAGGAAACTGTGGTTACAAAAGGCAAGATAATAGTCATGGCAATACAGTGTAACCTTCCTTTGCAAATGTATGCAACATCAACACATGTACAAAAATCATGAGTCTTTGATCACACTGCCACAAGCATTTTTCCCCAATTCTGCAAACATCCTTGTATAAGGATGGGTATATTTTATTTGGAAGTGTAACAAGACATTATTAAGGAGAGTAAATACCAAGGGTGTCAAACCTAATAAATTCATGTCAAAAATATAGGAATCCTCATAAGTATGTCCATATTTCACATTTTTCTCTCCTCACTTTCCTCCTTATTTTTCCTCAACCGGCATTATCTCTGCTTTTATCTCTATATCCAGTAGACTTCTTATTTCTGTTTTCTCCTCTTTTTTTGTCTGTGATCAGGAAGCAACAATGTATCTTTCTTTTCTTTCTTTAAACTTCATGAAAATACAGTGCAGACAAAAGTTATGGTAACATAATTTTCCAGGACAGCAAAATGGTAAGAAAGTGAAGAGAAAGATGTGGGATACAACTTCTGCTGACTTTTTAAAATATAAAATAAATTTATATATATTTATATAAATTTATAATATATACATTTATATATAATTCAACCTAATGTCATTTTGCCACTGCATTTATTTCTCAAGGAGCATTTGATACAGCCCCAACTTGAAGTTCAGATTTCAAAGTGCATCCCTACTTGCATTGCTAGGATAGAAAATAACTGTTCCCTTGATTTTCATTATAAATAAAGATGGTGACATTACCAGGAAATTCTGCAGTTTCTTAATATCATGAATTTAGAGAAAACTTTTGAACTTGTTTTGAGCAGAAATGTTATGTGATCTTGAAACGCCACTTTTGATCTCAATGAACACAGAAGTTTCAAGTGTAACAGTGAGTCTGCACTAATCACAAGTTATTCAAATATAATAGAGTTTGAACAGTTCATACATATTACTGCCAGCCTCTGTGTTTACTAAAAAAAATGTTAATTCATTCAAGAATGTGCTTGAAAAAATATGTATTTTCAGCACTGACTTTTCCACACCTTCAGGAAAACATTAGCCAATGAAGTCTTTGCTCAGCCATGTTTATACACTGAGCAAATATTTTCTTTTCATCAGCTGGATCCTTGATTCAGTAATGACTTATTTCCATCAATAACCTTCTTTAACCTAGCAACCTTCAGATCTGTTGGCAACAATTCTGATATTCCCCACTTAAAATGGTCACTAACTATATAAACTAAATATCATAGGAATTATAGCCTGGGTTGTTTTGGATCTTACCTTAGAAGGCAGATATGGATTTTAGAGACGTGCAAAAAAAGGAGAATTTTTTTTTAATTGCTGCATTTGTGACAATATGCAAAATTCAATTTATTTCACATTCTTTAGTATTCATGTTTGTTTGGCCATTAACATTAGCCTCTGGATGCACTATTCATATTTCCTTAACTGTTTTGCAGTATTGTTGGCTCTGATATCAAAAACTAATGAAACATGTGCAGATGTTTCGGACAGCCACCATTTTATATAACCTGCAAATTAATGTTGGAGGATTGAAAACATTTTATTGGCTTTTTGGATATACTTGCCAAAAGTAAAATAGGTATTAAAAAGGGGATTGAGGAAATCTCCCACACAATTGTCATTGCGATTCCAGCAATACATAGTCTTTATAGCTGTTTGGTTCTTTTCAGTAGATACTTCAGGACAAACACAACCTTTTCAGTTGAATTTTAATACACAAACAATATCGGTAGAAATTGCACAAATTCTGCACAAATTCTGCACAAATTCTGCACAAATTCTGCACAAATAAGCAGATTAATTCTGCTTACCCAAAAATGAATGGACATATTCCCAGTAATCACTTTTTTCTAAAGCAGTCAACAACTCCAAAGTAGGGTTGATTGCATTAAATTGGATCTCAAAACTTGAACTCATTTCTTCTTATAACTGATAGGATATGAAAGTACTCAGTCATTAAGTCTTGAGTAGAATCCAAGCAGCAGTAACAAGATTGAAAAGACATTCTAAGCATCTTGCATTACAAATACTTATACTTGAGGATAAGGAACAGGGATTATTCTATAAGGACAAGCTGGTGCATTTACAGGCACATTATTGAGCAGAAGGGAAAGGATTGTTCTGAACATGACATAAGGGAAAAATAAAGCTCCACATGACAAGTAATAAAGAAAGAGATCAACTCAAACCTACCCAGAGAAGCCATGTGTCCTATTGAGGCATATTTGTCCATGCAATAATAGTGAATCTGTTTAGCACAATACTGAAAAAATAAATAAAAACATGTCAGAGAAAATTGTTTCTGAAAAGAAAGAACTGAACCAGTGATGGGTTCCAAATTTCAGTAGGTGTGGCCTGTTTTCTGGGAGTGGCTTGGTGGTCATGTAACTGAGTGGGAGTGGCTTGGTGACCATGTGACTAGGTGGGAGTAGCTTGGCAGTCATGTGACCAAGTAGGAGTGGCTTGGCAGTTATGTGATCGGGTGGGAGTAGCTTGACAGTCATGTGACTGGGTGGGAGTGGCCAAGTCGATGTCACTTAATTCTTTGCCCCAAAGAATGACCTATAAAAAGAAGATATAAAAAGGAAATTTATTATTTTGTGCACTTACTACTTAAATAAGAATAAAATAAGTGCACAAAACAATATGTACTTACAGCTACTTACAGAGGAAATATGGCTGTCCTTGCCGGTCTTCAACATTACCTTACACACACACTTCCAGTCCTTCTGCCTCTTCCCTTTTCCTGGATTCACTCAGACATTTTTAAAACTCATAGCATGTGCACAGCACACACACTTCCAGCCCCTCTGCCTCTTCCCTCTTCCTGGATTCACTCAGATGTTTTTAAAACTCACAGCCTGTGCAGACGCACACACTCTTCCACTCTTTTAAAAACGTCTGAGTGAATCCAGGAAGAGGGAAGAGGCAGAGGGGCTGGAAGTGTGTGTGCTATGCACAGGCTATGAGTTTTAAAGATGTCTGAGTGAATTCAGGAAGAGGGAAGAGGCAGAGGGGCTGGAAGTGTGTGTTTCTATAGTATGTTCCAGCCCCTCTGGCTCTTCCCTCTTCCTGGATTCACTCAGATGGTTTTTTAAAGTGCATAGCCTGTGCACATGCATACATTCTTCTAGCAGCCCCTTTGCTTCCCTTTTCCCCAACATCCTCCCCACCCCCAGCCACTCACCAATTCTTTCTTCTTCTGGTTCTTCTTCTGAGAACTTTTGGCAGTATGGTGAGGATGGACAGGGTGAGTGAAAGAGTGAACGAGGGCATTCCAGTACAGGGCCTGACCAATGGGTATGGGAAGGCACGCTAAATTTCACCTCCGGGTATGGCCATACCAGTTGAAACCCACCCCTGAAGTGAATGGACTTAAGCTTTATTTGTACATTGAGCACGAATGGGATTATTTTAGATTAACTTTGGGGGTTTTTTTGGCATCTGTGTTAAAAGCTTTTGCCTATTGCAGGGCATTCTTAAATTAAATTAAAATATAAACAGTTATCCCAAAAAACATAGCAAGGGGATTTGAGCACTGAATATTTGTGAAAACATGAAAGATTAAAAGGGAACACATAAAGGACTCTTGAAAAGACAGTGACAGGAATATAAGAAACATTATTTCATAACAATCTGATATACTGCTTTTACTAAATACTCAGTTGTGGCCTAAATCTTTTGAATTAAGCTAGGAAATCTTTTTTAAAAAATTTCTTCACAGACCAAACAAGTGAGTATCAACATGAAAGCACAGTTTGTGTGTTCTACATGCAGTTCTATTCATATTATATGACTAATACTAGAGAGAGATGAAAACTTTTGTTCATCTAATGTAAATACATACTAATGTAAATCTATACTAGCCAAATACATATTAAACCAACAATCTGTTTTGATGTTCATTTTTAAATAGAATTTTGCCCTAAAATGTGGGAGATGAATATGTTTATTTGGAAAAATGGGGAAATATATATTTTACATACATTTTCCTATAGAAAAAATAAGCTTGCAGAAACATACATTATACTAAAGCAAAAATGCAAACAGAAAGAATATTCAAACATAATAAAAACATTATTAAAGCCTTTATTGTTTATTTAAAAGTATTTATTTAAATAGAATCTAATAAAAATAAGAAATTTGAAAAATACAAAAATCAAAACATTGTTCATTTCTTGCACAAAGAGTAACAAATTTACACAAAGGCATACTTTACCTTTTCATGAAAGCAATTCCATGTACTTTTCATCAGAAGCAAGCTTTGTTTTATTTAGTGATGCTTACTGTCTCGTATATATGTTCAAAATAATAGGCTTAGGCTGCAAATCTCTTCATGTCTAGTAAGAAATAAGCCTATTTAATTCAAGATTACTCTATCCAAAGAATAATATTGCTTATTTCTCTCTAACCTCGGGGAAGAAAATCACTATAAAAGTTCTCAAACTACTATAGTAATTAACCAAGCCTAAAAAATTGAAAAGGTTCGTGTAAAGTTGTAAACAGAGGTATGCAAAGAAATTTAGTCCAATAACTCATTCACCATGTGCCCTGCTTACAACTTGTTTTAGACTTTCTACAATACTGATTTGAATATATTCAGACCCACTTCTAGTTGTAGTATGTAGAAGGATGAGAAAAATTGTTGGACAAGAAAACAATTGAAAATGATTCTTTTTATTTTAGATTTATCCTGATGTCTCATTATTTTCCTATAAGTCAAAAGAAACCTACCCCCATAACATAATTCATAATGAACTGAGAATTAGGCCACAAGTCATCTATTTATAATTTCAAAATTGTGATACTTTTTAGATAAATAAAATCAATATTAATATTTTAAAAATGGTCAATATGTTTAGGTTCAGTTAACTTGCCCTTCAGGCTAGTCTGTCTTTGTGGAAAATATCTATCTGTAATAAATAAGAACCGGTGAGAAAATGTAGAGAAGTTTAGGACTGCATATTTCTCCTAGCATAAATGCTTATTGAGAGACATTTGTAAATACCTGCAATGATATGAATACAATTACTGAATAGATAATTATTCAAAAGTTAGAATCAGAATAAGTATCTGTATTTTTTGAAATTTTTCATTTCTTAAGAAAATAATATTAAGGATAAGTTTGTTACTTATTGAAGCAAAATCATTTACCTTTACCTTCATATTTAGTTTAAGGATAGGCTTGGTCCACTGTCTAGTCCTGAATCCAGCTTCCTCCATTGACTTTGCTTGTTGGAAGCTGGTGGGAAAGATCACAAGTAGCAATCACATCACCCTGGGACATTGCAACCATTGAAAATACATCCTGGTTGCCAAGTGAATTTTAACCATGTAACCCTGGGGATGTTACAACAGTCATCAGTTCAAGAAACAGTTGTAAGTCAATTTTTCAGTGTCATTGTAATTTTAAACAGTTGCTAGATCAACCGCTGTAAATCATGGATCCAGGGTTATGGATCTCAATGCTGTGTCTTCCCTCTATGGACACTCTATGCTGATTCTCCATACTTGAAGGAAATAGAAAGCAGGCAGATCAAGTTAATAGAGATAATTGTGATTCAGAAGCTTTCTAGATCAAGTTAGGAAAAGTTATCTATATGATAATTCTCATTTTGCCCGAATTTCCTTCAGGAAATAGATCCAGGAGTACCCTTTTTCAGTGTTATGGGTTTTACATATTTTATGCTTCCATTTCAGTCATGATAACTCTATTCTCTAGCACAGCTGGAGAAAAATGGATGCTAGAACACAAATTCATATGTTTTAGGCTTCAACTTTTTTTAAAAGGACTCTCATCTCTGAGCTGTTGAACATAAAGAGGAACATAAGGAAGAAATAGGATAAGCCATGTTTGAAGAGAACTCAAGCTGATTTCTTTGGGCTAACACTAAAGAATAAAATTTTGCTTCTCCTCTTAATAAGTTTATAATTTGGTCACTTAAAAAGAAAGCATTGATCATGACATGAAATTTAACTTTGTAATTACTGGGGTTATATATTTTTTAATTGCCACTGCTAATAGAGTGGATATTTTAATACAATATGGGTTAGAAATACAATCTCCATATTTGAATATATACAAATGTGATTTTATATGGAAGGTTGATTATTAATTTTTTCAGTTAGGCTTTCAGCAATGTAGATAATATTGTTGCAGACTTTCTTTTCCTTTTTTATCATTTGATATAATTTGAGATTTACAGTTTGGGAATTTCTGATTCATCACTGCCACTAACAGAGATGATAACAAAATATCACTTGACTTACATTTTAGGTCTTTCACTAAATATAAGTCTCTCTCTTGGCCTTTAAGCACTCTATCATCTGTGCCAGGCATATTTAAACAAATTGTTGGCTCTCTAAATTGAGACACTACACTCTCTGTATTGAACACTACAAATTGCTGATGCAGTTTTTATGGCTTTCCCAAAGCCCATAAAATGAAATTGTATTTGTCTATATAGCATTTAGTTTCATTCTTTAAAGACATGGGGATCTATTTTCTTCTTGGCTTTCAAAACTCTCGGCTATCTTTACCATCTATCTTTTATTAGCAGTTCTTTTCTTGATTGCTTATTGGGAAATGGAAGGAGATATTGGATTGCCAAATATACTACCTTAGAGCTGAACTAATGAAGCTGATATCTTCATAATGGACTGTGCACACGAAGATTTTTCACCTGCCTAACAGATAGTTTGTAATATCAGCTTGGACAGCTTCAATCACTTATTGAAGATACCAACCAAGCAGATGACTAGATGACTAGCAGATGACTGCTCCTGTAAGAAAATGCTAAACATTCACTCACACATTTACTCACTCAATCACACACTCACACACAGATGTACACAGACCTTGAACCACATCTATTATGCTTGCATAATCTGATCAAGGAAATTCCTTCATCTCTCAGAAACAATCCTGTTGGTCTTTTCAAATCACTAATTAGAGATTACTGTTATGCCTACTCTGGTTCTACACATACACTCAAACACTTATAATTTGGGATTGTCTCTCTAGATGTTGAGAGTTGAGGGAGGGTTTTTTTTGGAAAACATAAAATCTATATTCCTAGAATGTATATGTTCTCCATATGGATGGGAAAAATAGTATTTTTCGTAAGCATTGTTGGCAACACTTTCTAGTTCAAAATATAAATTGTAGTCACATTTTCCTTGAGATAAATGGCATGCTTGATGTTTCATACCTTCCTCTTAATATTTGTTCCTTTTAACTTTCTCTGTTTCTCAGAATGTTTCCCCATTCTTTTCCCCCATGGACTTCAGGGTTGACTCAGCCTTCCATCCTTCCGAGGACCCAGATTGTTGTTGGGGGCAATATGCTGACTCTGTAAACCGCTTAGAGAGGGCTGAAAGCCCTACGAAGCGGTATAAGTCTAACTGCTATTGCTATTGCTATGGACCTCTGCCTGGAAATCTGGCCCTTTGGAATGGCGCTATATGCAGAATATAGAGAGATCCAAGTAATAAATCTCAGGGGGCTCTTGTGTTTACTGAGAAATTAAAAGAAATCAAGTAACAGAAGATACCCAATATGATGATGGCAGAAAACCAGAATTGGATAGAATCTTTGTGGAACACTCTGAGAAAGTAAAGGAATAGGATACAGAATCATTTTTGGAAGAAGATGCTTTTTCTATGGTAGACTCCATAATCTGGAACATGTTCTCACAAGAAATATGTTTCTCTCCTTCCTTGATTGTATTTCTCAAGGTGTAAACTCTTCTGTTGTGCTTCCACCCAAAATTATTATGGGAATCCATCTTGTGTGTGTGTGCGTGCATGTGCACGCGCATCTGCATGTGTCTGCGTATTTGCACACACATACACACAAGTTTACATCTTGTGAAATTTTGGTCCTTTTCCATTCACTTATTTGTTCAAACTGTGCATAGTTATGTTGCAAATATGCGTATATGCGCGCACACACACATTTTCTGTATTTAAAAAAGTAAAAATAACTTTTGACATTGCAGTACAAAGTTCACAAGGAATATAAAATGTATGCAAATAATTTGATAAGTGAGTTAAGTTTACTAAGTGTTTGTTGAAATTTCTCTTATTTTTTAATGACAACAGAACTGAAGTACAGTGACAAATTAAAATATCTTTGCAGCACAAGCAGTGGTTCCATGAACTATGAGAAAGTACAGTAACTTTAATTTAAATGGATTTTCTAATGTAACATAGGATAATTCTTTAAAAGTTCATTGAAGTTGAACAATTATTGCTGTAAAGCTTGTGAAAGATTGCAAATGGAAATTCTTTGCACCCAATAATTATAAATCTTATAACACTCATAGTTAATATTTTTTTTATTTCAGAATAGAAACTTGAAATAGCTCAGGTCATCACTGGACAGCATTTGACCAGGGAATTCATATCACATATGCCACAATATGCTTTATGTAGTTTGAACTGATATGCTTTGAAGGTACAATTATTCTATGATCCCACAGTACAAACCTTGTATAGTGCAGAAGTGTTTCTCCCATGGAAGTGAAGAAATTAATCAGCAATGACTTTGGAGTGATGATTTGTTTTTTAATGTACAACTCCCATAGAAAACCCAGATCATTCCTATTTGTCACAGAAACATGAACTAAAAGAGAAAACAAATCAAAAGTTTGGTTGGAAAAAGATCACAAAGCCAGCAGTTAACATTACCTCTAAAAATATTACAAATCAAAATGTATTAATACAGTACATCTAATTTTTGAGCAGGTGACAGCTTAATAATTTTTCATTTCTCAGATTTAGGACTGTATTTCAGGCTAAAGAATCAGGAAAGATGTTTGCCTGAAGCTGGAAAAAATGTTTCAGTTGAAATATGAGGCTATAAAGGACACCTACAAATATTTTACATTGGGTAAAGCACATATAATCAGAGATATTAGAATTCAAAATAGTGCACAGAATAATTTGAAAATTACTCTAAACAATTTTAGCCATTGCTCGGGGCTTTTAGGTGAAAAACATGGTGGACTGACATGTCTTTGCAAAACTGGAGATAATGTCAAGCAAATACCAACAGACAGGCATAGAATAGAATAACAGAGTTGGAAGGGACCTTGGAGGTCTTCTAGTCCAACCCCCTGCTTAGGCAGGAAACCCTATACCACTTCAGACAAATGGTTATCCAACATCCAACACTGGGAGCCTAAGAATGACAACAGGCTTTAAACCTCTGGCAAAGCTTGCTTAGAGGACAGTGGTTTCAACCAATCCATTTTCTAATGCTCATTTTACAGAAAGAATTTAGAGAGAATAAAGAATTAATATTGAAAGTGGGGAGATGGTTACAGTGACTTTAAACTTCGGATTTTTTAATGGGTTTAGCAATCAGTCTATGCTAACTCTTAAATGGACATTGCTATATTTGACCACAAATCTATCAGGTGAGATGACACATCTGCATTTACCATTTAAGTTGCTTGTCTTCATTCCAAGCAACTTAAATGATTTTAAGCCAATTTAAGAAACTTGTTTACTTTGCAACAAATTGAGAAATGACCTCTCCCATGGTTTTCTTCTAGATGTTAAAAAGCATTACATCTTGCATACTATCTCTGGTATCTCTGGAAGGAGCGGGATAGAGGTGGTGCAACCATCCTTGCTCTTCTTGATCTTTCAGCAGCTTTTTATACCATCAACCATAGTATTCTTTTGAAGTGACCTAGGGGATTAGTCATGGGTGGCAGTTTTGTGCTGGTTCACCTCCTTCGTCTAAGGCTACAGTCCCTGTTGGTGTTAATAGGGAGTGAGAGGTCCAGCCCACAGCCCTTCCTGTGTGGGGTACCACAGGGATCAATATTTTCATTCAACTACGTGAAACATTGGGCGAGAGCATATGTCATCATGGGACCAGGTATCAACAATATGCTGATGATACCCACCTATAAATCTCAATGCCAGGTGACGTGGGTATTGCAGCGGATCTCCTTTTGTGACACTTAAGGCTCTGTGTGGGTCTGGATGGAGATAATGACTTCAACTGAATCCTGATAAGATGAAATGGCTGTGGGTGTGCCCCTCTGTATCCAGGAGTTTATCTTCTTTGTTCCTGAATGGGGTTGCATTACCCCAGATAGACCTGGTATCTAAGTTTGAGAGTCCAAAAGTCCAAACTTGCAGCATCATGTTGTCACATGACGTATTGTGACCCCCCCTTTGCTAAACTTGGGATGTGCTTGGCCAGCACGTGAAGCAACTGGTCCATGGGTCACGAGTTTGACACCCCTGGACTATTGCTACATGCTTTACATGGGACTACCTTCAAAAAATATCTGGAAGCATCAGACTGTACAGAATGCAGTTGCATAAGTCATACTGGGTGTCCAAGAAAGGGCACATATAACACTTTTGCTCTTGAACTGCACTGGGGGCCAGTTGTTTGTCTGGGTCCAATTCAAGGTGTTGATCAACATCTATAAAGCCCTACATGATATAGTCAGGTTATCTATAGAACCAGCTTTGCCCCACTATATCAGCCTGTCGCAGTTGTTCAGGTAGGAAAGATATGATGCAGACCCCATTAGTCAAATAGTTTTGACAGGCAAAGTCCAGAAAGAGGGCCTGCAGCTGCCCCAACATCTTGCCATCAGATGTGAGGAAAGCCCCAATCTTTTGGCCTTCTGCAAAGGAGTCAAAACTTGGTTATATGGGCTTGCTTCCTCTGCATGAGACACCCCCATCATCCCCACCACCTATATTAGCAGTACTCATAAAAAATAGCACTATTCACAAGGAGCACTAATAGGAGTGTGAGAAAGAGTGAGTAAATAGTATGAGATTACTTGTGCGTGTTGTCTAGGGGCTTGTGTTATTAGCTCTTTTGTATCTTGGGCCCATTAAATTGGGTATAATTTAAAAGAACCCATGACAAAGATATTTCAGTATTGATTCACTTAATATCAGGATTTATATTGTGAATTTTGAAGTGATATTTCTGGAAACAAAGAAAAGCAGTGTTAATAAGCAATTGCTAATGTTTTCAGCAACATTGTCAACAAATGGGCAGGAAGGTGCTTTACCAGATCACCTACAAATTACTGGTTTTGTACATTTTTTTCCTTCTCAAACTGTTCTCATATAGTTTATGGTTACAGCTGATGATATATAGCCAATGTTACTATTATTGTGATAGCTGAATCAAAGTACTGTAAGAAGACGATGAAGAAAAAGCAAGCCTGATATTTTTGGAAAAAAGCTAATGGCCTAGTTTTACTTTGTGACTCTAGGCAGATGATTGACATTGGAGTAGATGGTGACCTGCTTAGAGTGGTTTAGTGTGTCAACTGCCACCTAGCTTTATGTCACTGGCACAGCTAACCTAGAAAAAGTCATCAGGGTGAAATTACATTTTTACATTGACTTCTTTACACATTAATGTAAATATTCGCTGGAAATTTGATATGAAAGATTATGCAGGGTTTTTTATAGTATCAGGGAAGATTAACAGCTCAAGTTGTATAGTATGTATTTGAGGTTTGTGTAATTGAATGCCTTGATTTGATCTTAAAGTCTCTTGCAAATGGGGTTTCTTTCTCCAATAATGCATAATTCAAAAGATGAGTCTTGTTTCCTCTTGAAAAACAATTTTGCCTTAGTAAAATACAGACAAAATATAGAAAATATGGTTTTAGCAGACAATATCTGCAGAGAGCTGCTTCTAATAGACAACAGCAAATGTATCAATTTTGATTAATAAAATTAGATTGAATTTGGTCACATTGAATTTGCCCTGTACAGACGAAGTTTGCAAGCTATACATTTATTCTGTGTATTCAATATAAAGAGATTTTTTAAATCAAATTGGATTTTATAAGAGAGCTCAATTCTTGTGAGGGGGCAATGTTGATTTTCTAATTAGACATAAACAAGATGATAAGTTCCATTTTACCATCTCTGATTGGTCAAGACCACTGCATAGTTCAAACCAGAAATAAATATATATATTTATCCCATAGTGACTTATGAATTAGCTTGCAACAGATTGATGATTGTTGGTTTGCTGGTAATTTTGCTTAACAGAAAGAATGAATTTAAAGAAAACACTACAATTAATAATATTATTTTTGTAAGAAAGAATTCTTAAACTTGTGCTTTCAAGAAGGAAAATGATAGGTGTTTTCAGAAATAACATGATGGTGAGAATGCCCACATTACATAAATTGACCTACAGCTAAGAGACAGTAAACTCATACATTATAGAGACAGATAGAAGTCAAAGGAAAACCTAAACAGTGTAATAAGACTTAGAAGAGAAAGAGAACTGAACTGAGCTGATCTGATATAGGAAGAAACAACCAGAAAAAAGATTAAAGCAGAATAGTTAAGCCAGAGCACTGGCAGAGTTGAAAGTTTGGAGTGCAGTAGTTTTTAGCAGCAGCACCAGTCCCAATAACAACATTAACAGTAATGTTGATTTGCTAGCATTGGTAGCAAATTTGCCCACAAAATGAGGTTCACAAAGGTCCCAATGGCAAAATAAGCAAATGCAACCAGTTGTATAATTTGTTTAATGCATGTGAGGGTAGATTTAAGGCCTTATAATGGAAGATCATTATTTCCTATACAAAGGAAAAAGTAGCAAGAGGGAATATATTTTTTTTACAAAGAATTAAATTACAAAGAAATATTTAGTGACTTTGGCATTCAGTTTTTGGCCGAATTCTCATCAATAATCTGAGACAGAACAATAAGTAAAATTTGGCAAGGGATCCTTCTTAGGCAGGAAGCTGTTCCAAATTGCTGGAGTGGCCACTGAAAAGGTGCATGCCCAAGGTACTATTAGGTGGCAACCTTTAAGCATGAGAACCTGGAGTGTGCCCACCTAATGTAAACTAAGAGTGACAGGGAGATACTTTCAAGGTGTCATGGTTCCCCAAGTAAACTGGTCCTGTGCCATGTAGGGCTTTAAAGATGATAACCGATTCCCTGAATTATACCCAAAATTAACTAAAAGCCAGTGCAGCTCATGTAGCATTACTGCTTGGGTGAACTACAGGGTAGACAAAACTGTAAATTCCATTCTATTCTGACCCAGCCACTGCTTCTAATTGGTCTTCAAGGACAGCCCCATATAGATCAAGTTGTAGTAATCTGAACAGGAGATAACTACAGGAGATAACTATACCTCAATGATTTCTGTGTCCTTAGATAAATGTGCAGTGCAGAGATAGCACCAAAGCATTGTGATATAGGCACACTGGATTTTAGAAGACCTAATTTCCAAACCTTTAGAAAGCTACTATCTAGGATCCCACTGCCAAATAATCAGATCTAAGTAAAATTAGAAGAGTTAGAAAATTCTGAAAACAAAGATACTAAAAGTACAATATATACCATTAAAAAAGAAAAAGAAAAAGAAAATTATTGTAGATGTATAAGGAGTTTGGGGTTGAGGTTGTGTGTGGCGTGGTGTGTGTGTGTGTGTGTGAGAGAGAAATATGATGGAGGTAATTTGCAAGGATTAGGAGCTTTATCAGCAAGTAGCTAATATCTGCAGAAAAAAAATGGTTAGAAAATTTGGTTGCAAATAAAACAGTGCAATCAATAGATTAGGACTACAAATTCAATGCATTTTTTCATTTATTCAAATTTTCTGCAGGAAGTAAACACTGAAAGAATTTAAAAAACTTCACACTGCCATATGTACAGTTTTGCGACATTACATGAATAAGTCATGTCTTAATAAAATGATAATTTTTATTTTTTAATCAGTGAAAACTTCACAACAAAAAAGCCTGTATAAATTCCATAATTTGTATGTATGTCAATGCAAAACAAGGTTACATTATCTGAAAATACTGCAATAGAATTTCAGTGGCTTTAAATGGAATTAAAAACATAAACAATATTTGTGATTGGGAGCAAGAGAGGATATTTTTGTTTTAAAGAAAGTAGTTCTTTTTCCCCAGGCTCTTTCCTTTGAAGCACATTCTTTTACAAAGCTGAAATACCATAGCAGAAGTCATGTTCAGAAACAGAATACAGTGATGTTGGATAATCTGGTTTTGACAATTTTTGCCATTGCAGAGATGCACAGGGTCCCCCATGCATTTATCATGCAGCAATAATTACAATTTTAAATAAAACATTTCTATACATTCCTCCAGACTTGCACTGTATACATACATGCAAAATGTTAAACCTATGCAATAATATTTACATTTATTAATACATGGAATATACAGAACAAAATGATTAAAATGTTAATTTCTTTGCATTTGATATAATACAAAATATGCATTTTAAAGAAACCACTATTTACATCATAGTTTTTAGAAAAAAAATTAAACATGTTAAGAAGTCTACATATTTACATATGTATACATATAGATATAGATATAAAATATAACTTGCCAGTTTACTCAACTAAGATGCAGCAGAGAATTAACTGGTAATATTTTGCTCTCATTAGTGACAGTCCAGAAAATGAAATATTAACAAAAAATTAAATACTTATTTGTTATTAAAAAACATAAAGGTGGCTGAACTCACATCAAAAATCAAGTATTTCTGATCTTGAGAAATTACAGTAGGTTTCTGCTATTTATTAGACCAGCCTGACCCTGAAAAAAGGTGGTATTGCATTGAAACTGAGATTTCTTAAAGAAGTATATCTCTTTTCAGATTCACTTGGAAACCCTGAAAAAAGATTTAGTGAATAAATGGAGGTGTTGCACTTGTGCAAAATCTGAGTAGTATTTATTTGCAGGTAAGCATGTATGTGATTCAGTTGTGCAAACCAAGTTTATGAATAGTCACTTGGAAGTAAGCCCTTTATTCGGGGTCACAGCCATGTGGAAAATAAAACATTTTTCCTAGATAGAAATAGGAAATGCCAAATATTGGGGATATCTCAATTTATGTTTGCTTTTAAATGATGGAAGAATGAGATAAATATTACTTATTATTTTTGTATATATTTATCCTTTTGTAACTGAATTTATGCAGGATTAGAGATCCAGATAGGATCCAAAGAAGAAATAAAAATAAAGAGGGAAACAGGAGTAGTAGGATAACCCTAGTTCCTAAAATAACTTTTAAAGTCAATTGACTGCTTCTTGTTTTCTAGTTCTCAGCCCTGAGGTCAAGCTGAATAAAGCACTTGCAGGAATATGTGCTTTTTCTTCAAATCAAACCTTTCTCTTCACTTACCATCTAAATATTAAATTTACACTCAACTGCATTACATGAATCAAGTTCAGGCATGTGATTTACATAATTTAATTTTAACTGCAATTCTAAGTCTTGCTCTGTCAAGGAAGTAAATGTTTGAGTTGAGACATTAAAGGTGGTATTTTGAAATAGAAATAGAAATATTTAGAAATGTCTAATATAAAATACTAATAATGCAATGCTAACTAATGGTTATTATCAAAATAATACATGTGTGAGGTACTGAAGTGGCAAGAAGAGTAAAGCAACTAAAGTATTATTAAAAATGATGCAAAAAGGTTTTAGCCATATTGTCATGCTTGAGACACAATAAACCAGTCTAACCCATTAAACATGATCTCCAATATAACTTAATAGTTGAAAAGTGACATTCTGTATTAAAATGGCTGATTCTAAATGCTGTAAGGCAAAATAACACATTAAAAAAACTGCTTCTTGATTGTATTTGAATAAAATCTTCTGAACTCAAAAGAAGTTATATTTGAGAATACATATAAGATTGCACTATAATAGTGCATTAATATATGTCTATTGAAACTTGAAAATCATTCTATTCATGAACAATTCCATGCATAGAAAATCCCTTTTGGTTCTTTATGTTCCATCTAGAGCAAAGTATGTGTTGTTGAAAGTGGGAGGGAAGTGCCAATGGGCAAAAGCAAAAGACATTAAATTGAGAATAGCTAGAAAATATAAAGGAAGTGTTTGGGAATACAGAGTAGGTATGTAGGCAGGGGCACAGCCGTTGCCAATATCTTTGGCCCAAAGGTACCTTTTCAAAAGGCAACTGGACTTTGTTTTTCTTGAAGTTTTGCTTCTCATCCAAGAAACTTCTTTACTCTTAATAAAACATCTTCAAGAAAAAACAAAGTCCAATTGCCTTTTGAAAAAAAAACACCTTTGGGACAACCATAATGACTGAGCATCTTCATAGATCAATATCCTTGAGTTCAACTCTGCCTATTCATATGCCCACCCTCTGAATCTTCCCAGATCATCCTTTCACTAGCTATCTTTAACTGCTACCAATGTACTTGCCTTCAAGCATAGCATAATGAGAAGTAGAGAAAAGATGGTATAGGGAAGATTGGTAAATGACCCCGTGTATAGGGCATGTAAAAGATAAAGGAGAAAAGAGCAAGGGACAGTAGGGTTTGCATTATTCCTCTTGTAAGAGACTTCCAGACTTCAGTTTTGATGAAATCTACAATAACCAAAATATCCTGGGTTTCAGTTCTGCTGAATCATAGCCACCTGGAAAAATTCATCAGAACTTCCAAGGCACAGTGTGTTTGTTCCATTTAAAAACAAAACACATTGTTCATGTTTTACACACACAACTTAACAAAAAGTTCAATTTAATTTGATTGGGGAGTTTTTCACCTATAATGAGCACAGGACTTGAACTTTAATATTACACTTAAGAATTGAAGCAAGACTCATAATTTGCTGCCTATAGGTCATGTAATAACTGTAATGAAGGTTAGGTGAACTTACGGAAAAAAATACTGATGGCACCTGAATATTATGCTAACTTCTCAAGGAATAATGGCATTTCTGGGAAACAATTGAAGGATGTTGCTATTTACATTTTATTTGTAATTCATTTGATGGCATACTGGTTATTGTGGAAATAAATTTCTGGATTTTCAATTAGAGTAGCCTTCTCATTTACTCTCAGCATAACCTTACAGGATTAAAATGTTATATATCCAATGATATGTAACTATATATATGCATTATATAAAAAGTTTAGTCTGCCAATAATACAGACATATTTTCAACATAACTAAACTTGCTGAGCTGAACTGCACTAGACTTGGCTTTTTGTCAAATGCAATTTTACCCAAATCCGTGGAAGACTTGAATTGATCTGGATTTAATCATAAAAAAGATGTTACCAAATAATGTGTTGAAAATAAATGTAAAAAATTATATATAAAAGTACCAGTAACCTTGATACTTCAAAATTATAATTATATACCCAGTTTCCCTGAAAATAACCTCCCCGGATAATAAGCCCAATTGGGCTTTTAGTGCATGCGCTAAAATAAGCCCTCACCCAATAAGCCCTCCCCAAAAATATTTCAATGCAGCAGCAGCCATGAGGTGACCATGTTCACCTCCTCCTGCACCTCAAAAATAATAAGACCTCCCCAAAAATAAGGCCAAGCACTTATTTCAGGGTGGAAAGAAATAAGACCCTGTCTTATTTTCAGGAAAACACAGTAGAATTTTAAACAATCCACCAATTTATTGAAACTAATCTAAATTTAAAAGTTATTTCATTTAGCATTGTAATCTGTTTAACATGTATTTCAGGTCTAGTAGAATAAATTAAACCAACAATTTGAAGATAATACATTTATTAATGATGTTTCTTGCCACTTTCCCCTTTAGGTATCTGGAATTCCATGAATCAATAAAATAACATCTTTCACACTAGTAGATGCTTAGTTTATTTACTTTACAATATTTTCCAGTTCTACATTTAAATTTAGAGTTTATTTATTTTAAGATATTTAAATATTAAAATAATTCAGCTCTTCCAATTTACAATTCCTTTCTTACTGCTAGGATAGAAAAAGTTTAAAAATGATCATGAACTGGTTTTGATCATTTGGTAATTTATACATCTTTCATCTTAGCTATATAAATCTTTTATGTATATGAATTCATGAAAAATAGATCACAATGATAGATTGACTAACACAATTTTTTTTTTTTTAAAGCATGAGTCTGGAATCTTTCAACGTTATTCATATGTTAATTTCCCTGGAAAATTTGAATAAATGTAAATAAATAAACAATTAAAAGTAGTGAAAGAAATGTATCTTTTACTTCCAGTAATTTATGATTCAGCTTCATTATTTTTTTAAAGTCACAACCTAGATTTTAATTTATTTCAGCTGAGTGTCTAGGAAAGGCAACTAAACAAAAGACAGTGTTTCTTGTGGTTCTGTCCAATTATGCAAAAACAAATTACAAGCCATTTGGAAGCACTAGAAATTTCATTGTGTACAATTCTCTAGTTAACACTGATAAGTATTAAAAACAACAAATAAATGACTTGGCCTGGATGATGATCCATTTATATATAAAAAAATATTCTTCACATTTTATAAATGAGCAGACAATACAGGATGGTAGTAGCCCAGTTGTGAGAGAAGAGAAAATATATAATTTTGCACTGCATTACATGAGTAACACCAGTATCTCCAAATGATCCTGTTTTACATCTTACTACAGTTGTTTTTGTCTCTATAGTTATTCCTACACTCGTCCAGGTATATGTAAATAAATCTGCTCACTATTTCTTTTGTTTGCCATGTGTACAAATCACATAAAGCTTTTTGATTTTTGTGATAATCAATGTCTGTGATTTATCACCTTCATGGTTTTGAAACATGTAAGGAAAATATTATGGGTTTACATAAGCACATAGTTATGTGCAAGGACAGTAATAGCAGTTACTCACTGAGTACAATCCAGCTGCAAATTACTCATGGACATTTATATAATTAACAAGTCTGTTGACATGTATTGTGATAAATTTCCAGTAAAGCAAAAATAAAGAACAAAAGCTGTATGCATTTAAATATCAGCAAAAAAAATTCATCAAATAAAACCATAGCTATACCATGCTCTTCTCAAATCATGCTAGATTTACATTATTTTATTCAAAGAAAAGATTCAAACCTGATTGTAAACACTTTGTAAGATTTTAACCTACTCAGGTTCTTTTTTTATTGTTAATACCTTTTCTAAGAGTCCATATACTTCTCCGTTGTGTTGAATGGACACCCTATTATTTGAATGGCTGCTGTATGCATTTCTTCTATTAGGAAATGTTTTACATTCTGTGACAGGAGACAACTCTTTCTTCATTGTGACAGATGAATTTTCTATAAATGATTTATCTCTCCAAGCATCTTTGCTATGGGTTTCCTGAATAATAGGGTTTCCACCCTTTTGTAACATATAATACATATTGGATTAGTTTGGGTCAATCTTGGGGAGTCTCTCTCAAGATCATTTTTGTCAGAATCAGTGATGACCCATTTTAGAGGTCCTCTTTCAGGTATATGACAAATGCTAAACTGGTCACATTCTGGCTTTGATGATACTGTGCCTCCCAAATGTTCAGTGAAGGGAGAACTGGCAGGACTCTTCATAGCAACTGAATATTGAAATGTCTGGTAGTCCAAGCAATTGCTTGGTTGCCCAGGGTTCCCTATGAGAGTATGCACAGGAGAAACATTGAATTCAGCCTTCTCATTATTTGTTAGGTTATGTTTGCTTCCTTTCTTTTTGCCATCTGTTACTAATAAATTATTTCTATGCTGAGATATATCTTTTTCACAATTTTCTGACAGAAGCAGTTGTTTTAACACATTAAATCCTTTACTTTCTCTAGACCAACTTCTGTTTTCACTTTCGTTTATTGACCCATAACCTGAAGAATTTTATTTCAAAATCACTTTTGATGAACTGAGATTCTTTTTGGTTAAGACAATTACCATACAAAGAATCTGCAGTAGACTTGTGATTGTTTGTGACATCAGATATTCTACATTTATTACTTTTTAATATTTTTAAAGGACCTTCTAAAGAATCAGAATGCAATTTTCTCTTTTTGGGCAGCATATTGTGACTTTTTGATTCCACAAAACTCTGTTCATGGTTTCTCCTGTCCAGAATATCTGCAGAGCAGCCATCTTGACTCTGTCTCAGCAATCGACTTAGAAGTCCATTCTTCGAAAAGGAAAAGTCTTGAGATGTAAGAGACTGGGACTGAAATTCTTCTGATGCTGGAGAAATAGCCATATTTCTCTCTAAAGAATGAGTCATTTCTGGAAATTTCTTATTAACATTTTCCATTATTTGTTGAGCATTTGAATTCTGAAGGGCACTGGATTCTTCCTCAGAAGGCTCAGCTTTTATTTTTACAGTCAGTATTTGTTCATTCAAAACTTTTTCTGTTGGATCTTTTAAACTCTCTTCTTTTAAAAATATTTTTTCCTTTGTTTCATTCATTTTTGTTGGAGGTTCCCAGAAGTAACTGGAGCACAGTGCGCCGTTCTAGCAGATTTTGGATTTCTGAACTGGGAAGTTTTTGTTCTCCTGGGAGAAACTGATTAGTGAGCATTCTGTTTTTTTCAAGTGTACATGATGTGTTATGAAGCAGGGAAGTATTTAGTCCACCTATCAATCCTACTGGTTTCTCAGTTTTAAGAGTCATCACTTGTTTGCCTGCTTGTCTTTGGTTATCCACTGACATGGAAGACTGCATCCCACATTGAGCTAAGTTTTGCAATAGTTTACTTGCACTGAAAGATGAAGGTGTCTGTAAAGTTTCTTTTTTATTCTGTTTACTTCCATGAAGTTCTTTATGAATAGTAAGATCTATCAATTGTTTAGAAGCTGGATTAGTTAGTCTCTCGGGCTGTATGATGCAAGTATATGGTGGTGAATTACATTTATCATTAAAGGAGAATTGTGTGAAAGGTTGATAGGTGAATCTGCTTTTGTAGAAGTTTGCAAAGGAGGAGTATGTACTGGAATTATTCGATTAGTATTAGAGGACTCAGTAATAGGAGTTCTGTTACTCACTGAAAAATTAAATTTCGCCACATCAGCTGGAACTAATGTTCCTTCAGTTTCTCTAACTTTGGGTGATTTTTCTTCTTCCTTATGACCAAGTAGCAATTGCAGTAAAGTTACTTTTTGATGTGGATTCAATTTTGTATTTTTAGAAGCATCCTTTTCTTCTATGTTTTCCAGACATGGGACTTTTGATTCCCAACTATGAAACAAGGATTGAGTTAAATTGTCTAGAGAAGCTGTCTCCCCTGAATCTTGAGTATTGTTTTTTGTTTGAAAGACAAATCTATAGGAAGACAATTTGAATGGGAACTCTCATCATCACTACTATCATCTTCTGTAAAACTTGGGTTGTTGTCAGAGTATTCATCAACAGTAGTTGGTGTACTGCTTTCCTCAAAAATACTGGACCTGTCATTTTGTTCATACCGTTTGGTCTGCTTTGTAGTACTATGATTTTTCAGGAGGTGCAAAAGTAAACTACTGTTGGTAGGTGGCTTCATATGACTTTTTTCTGATGTTTTGTAGTTTATAATTTTTGGAGATGAATGAGTTATGCCCATATGACTTTGAAAATTTGTGATATTGCTTTTATTGGCTATTGTTTTGTTTGAACATCTTGCCTGACCATTCAAATGGCTTTCCATTCCTTTTGATAGTTTAAAATGACCAACATCTTTTGGAGGAACAGTTTCTTTTAATCTTGCCATAGCAGAAAGTCTCTCACTTGCAATTTGATTGGCATTTTGTGCTTTTAGAGCATGCTCCCTGGAATACTGCTGCAAGTGTGCTTCACTTGAAAGAAGCAAAGCAAGTTGGCTGCAGGCAACACTTGGCTTAGGGGATGCAGCAGGACTAGATCTTTTTTCCACCATGCTTGCAACAGCTTGTAATCTTGCAGCACAAGAAAGTGATTCATTCATCACTTTTGAACCACTCTGTCCTGAATGTGTAGATTCTTTAAACCGATCTTGAACTAGGTTTGTTGTCAGCTCTGGCAGACCAGTCTCCAGTTTTTCATCTTTCAATTTGTTTTTCTTCAGCAAAGTCTTCAAGTGACTGGATGCAACACCGTAGCACTTCAAGTCTTTCTCTACCTGTGAGGAATCATTGCTGAGCGAATATCCTTGCTCTTTAAGGCTCTGCCTAATTTGTTGTGACAAAGCAACACTCTGCAACCTAGAGCTAAATGACTGTAGTAAGGAAGCCAGCAATGTGCTATCTTGCTTGCTTTTAGGCACATTTTCTACCATGCCAGCCAACAACACTTCTTTTTTCTCATTTATATCTACAAGAGAATCAGATAATCGCCCTTTGTTTTCAGCATTCCAGTCTTCAGAAGACTGTAGCAATCTGGCCTTTTTATGATGCAACATGCCAGAACTTCTATATGTATGTGTGTTAGGAACACCATCTCTCTGACAGCTGGGAGATGCATTTCCAGAAACGCTGAAATTTTGATCTTCAGCATTACTAGTAGGCTTTTTGTCAACCACAGAACCCGAACCTCCGGCTGTCTGATGCATTAGTAATCCCTCTAAGTAAGTTAGAACAATGGAATCCTGGTGCATCTCAGAGACAAGATCTTCTCCATGAGTCATGTTCAATACAAGTATCCAAAAAAACTCTTTTTTATTCTACTTAGGATCTAGGGTATTATATGTGAACTGAAATTTAGTTCAACAAAAATGTATACATTTTTTCCAAATTTGATGCAAAACAGATGCAATAATCTTTTGCAGGTCTTTCCATTAAGTATTTGTAGAAGACACAGCGTTCCATTTTCCTCTGTTTTGATATACACCATTTATGATGCCAAGGGACTATTTAAATATGGTGTCAGGTTAGAAATATTTTTAGGGGTCGACAATATAGTTTTCCATCTTCTTTCATCATATTACAAACACTTGATTCCTGTAAATAAAAAGAAATAAAATATCAAGCAAATCAGAAAATAAATTATGTTTCATACAAACAGGTGCATTTCAAGATTCTGTCTATAATTTAAGGTAAACTTTCCTATATAATTTTATTACCCTTCACTTGATTTTGAAGAGCACTGAAAGCTGCAATAGCTCTGGAATGCAGTTGTGTGGGCAATTGATCAGAGGTTCCACAGTCCTAATAAATTGAGTAATACTCCTTTTAAAAAATCTTCTTAAGGATTTCTATTAGATTGATGAGAAATTTAGAAAAGTTGTAGACTGACCACTTATACAAGTTTGGAAATGGTAATACTTCTAGTTTTTGGATTAATAGGTTTTGTAGAGGTATATAATAATAATTCTGTGAAGTTCAAAGAAACATATGGGTTTCTTTTTTTAATGGATCATTATTCCACAATTAACACCATAAATAAGTAATAAATAAGACATAGTAGAAGTAGACATAACAGTAGTACATGCAAAGTAAACTTTCACATTTGGGGAAAGAGAAATAACATATGAAGTAGCATGCTTAATAGTCACAATGCAAGTAGTATCAATTTATAGCTGGCTGCTTAATGACCATTCAAAATTATGATGGCCTCAGAACAAGTTATTGTTTATTAATTTGCCACCCATTTCACCACATTGTGACTCTGGACAGCTTACAATGTTAAAAAGAATCAAACAATAGAAAAGCATGTATAATAACAATAAAACATTACAAAAATACAAATGATCAACTGTAACTAAAATATGGGGAAGGAGAGAGTAAGATGATTGGGTGTAGGGAGATGGGATCTGTTATTAATTTATCAACCACCTCCAGTATGATGCTTCTGCAGTTCTTTATGGCTTGTAAAGCACTTCTGGTTACTATGCTGTGTAACACCACCACCACCACCACCACCCCCGGTAATATGACCATATTTGGGTGTTTGGCAAGCAACTTGCCTTTTTGACTAGTTGCAGGATTCTGCAATTTGAAACTTTTTATTTGTTGTTTCTGACATTTTTTGCCAGTTTCCAGCAAAAAAAAAGCCATTTGTAAAAATACGTTTGCAATTACAACTGTGATATTCATTTAATGACCATGGATTTGTTTCACTATTGCAGTGATTTGTTTAATGATCACCACAAAAGATGTAAAATCAGGTCTGGCCTTGATTTACAACTTAACAACTTACACCTGAAAATCAAATCACAATTGTGGTCATAAGTCAAGGACAACCTGTAGATGGGGGTGAGGAATGCATGAGAAATGAAAGACATGTAGGCTTTTTAAGGTACTTGAAGAAAATTAACTACTATTTACTCTCCCATGTGGAAATAAATTAGATAGTTGGATGAAGCATTAATTGGAATTCCAAACTCTAGGCACTTTAGGGAAAATCATCAATGTGCCTAATTTTTAAAAAATGATATTAGAAAGAAAAAAAAGATACCCAACTGCAAGAAATCAGTGGAAATGCTAGTAAAGAGATTTTTGAAATGTTCTCAATATTAAGAATTTTCTTTCCACAGGAAGAAAAAAAAACTATACTCTCATCACAGATCCTCAAACTTTACTAAAAAAAAAACAGGTTCAAAAAATAGAAAAAAATAGTAAAATCCTAACCTTAACCTAAATGACTACAAATAGAACTTTAGATCTGTCATGAACAAATGTTCTATTCATTAATTATTGTGTTAAAATTATAATTACAATTGTATACAGATATGTAATGCCAACAGAAGATATATCTAATTCATAATAGATGAAACATATAATCGCATCACTATTAGCTACAATAAAGTTGATTCTTAAATATAATAGCATGTTATTATGCTACTATACATATAATAAATGTAATAGCATAATAAATGGTTCAAACAATACCAGATAAATTATATTTATGTGGAACACAATAATAACCAAACACATTTAGCTGACTTCCACTTAAAAACTGTGTTTTCTAGTACAAAATAGATATAAATTTAGCAAGTAATCAGAATTGAAAGAATATATAATTAGAATGATCCTTTATAAACATTTAAGCACTTGTGGTCAGACAGTGGACAACAGGAGAGCCTGGCATACTATATACTAGGGGTCCCAACAACCAGGCCACAGCCACTACTGGGCCTTGAGATGTTTAGAATCGGGCCATGGAATTGGCAAGCATGTGCACATTCCCATTTGCATGAGCAATAGGCAAGCACCTGCACACATGCTCCATTGCTGCCAGTGCATTTGCCCGTCACTCTCATGGAATCATACTTCCACCCTCAGCCAGTCCATGAATCCAGAAAGCTTGGGGAACTCTGCTATAAACCATGGAGTTGTGAAGAGTTGGATACAACTGAAACAACACTTTTAAGCAATACCTAACTTAAAAGAGAGCAAAAGAGGCTACAATTGTGAAAGATTTTTAATTATTATACTGGGTTTTTTAAATGTATCAATTTATTAGAGTTTAATGGTAGCATTGTGATTTTAAGTGGTCTAAATCTGAAAGAACCCTTTTATCTATTTAGATTTTGAATTATCTTTGTTTCCTTACAAAAAAAAAGCCAAGTGCTTAGTATTCAGCTGGATAGCTCAATAAAGATGTGTTATCAATTTTACTTGGCTTCCTTGAAAGTCATTTATGAGTAGATATTCTGCACCTAAAGTACATTAATTAGAAGATTATTTTTATACTATATTTTTTGTTCTCAACTGTCAGCCTGTTTTGATCTCTTTAACACCTAGACATAGCATAATTTATATTCTAGAAACTTCAACATTAAAAAGGTTTTTATGGGAAAGATAAACATCTTAATTTTATCTTATTATTACTAAATTAATCATTACAACATTCCTGATTTTAGTTTTACCATTTTGAATTCCATTTCTCTTTTTTAGTTGTTTAATCATAATGTCTTGTATTTATAGCATTATAGCTGTACGGAATATTTGGAAGGAAGTGTAATTCTGACTTTTATTTACATGATAATCTTACAGTATAAGAAATTTGAATCCTCACAGGAGGATGTTTATGGCAAAATTCATGACCTAGTAGGAATGAAATACTTTAGATCAGCTAATGTGCAACCAAGTTTGAGATTTTTATTTATCACAAGAGCAATTTGGAAAATCCAAAACCAAATGAAAGTGTATACAAATAAAACAATCTTATTGAGATTCTTTAGCTTGTAAGTTTCTAACTGGAACAGAAATTTGTCCTAGATATTACACATTATTACAAATGTATCATTTTTAAAAATTAAAATATATATTTAGGGGCATTATTAATTTGGAATGAGTTCTCATCACGTTTCAAAGAATATTAAATCTAATTTTTCTCTTAAGAAGATTCTTATTTCAAGATCTTATTGGAATGCATCAGATAATATTTTGATTGAGCACAAACACACTGCAGCAACTTGGAAACCAGAAAAGGGAAACAAACTGCCCATATATCATTTTCCAACAAAATGGATATGCATTACATCACAAGCAACATAAACTATGAAAATGAGAACATGACTATATATAAAAAATCTCTCGTTTTACAACCACACAGCAGATAAACAGAGAATAACACAAGACAATAAAGCAGGAAGCAACGCCCCTAAAAGGTGCAGTACCCAAGCTAATGTACATAAATATGGATTAAAATTACACTGACAAGCACTGATGTTACCTAATGAAATGACCAGAGGAAGATGTAACATCACATTGGCTTTGCCTCTAGAAAGTGATTTAAAGATGTGATATAATTGTAATTCAACAACCTGGGATCAATCACTGGTTGCATTATCAAATATGGGAATAGCAAAAATGACTATGAATAGTTTCTTATTAATATAGTGGAAAGACTAATGAACATTACTCCTTATTTGATCTATAAGTGCTATATTAATAATCTGTAAATTTACATAATGCATACTAAAGGTTAATCACTAATACTTATAATAAAACAAAACTGAATGAAATGTGAAAAATACATTTTCTTTCACAATGTTCTATACTACTGGAACAACAAGTGCACTTAGAACAAATGTATAAACTAGTGAAAACTGCTTATACAGTACGAAATCAATTTAGTAACTATGAAAATAATTTGGTAACCATAAAACTAATTATTTATTTATATATTTATTTTCTTGCTGCACCAAAATTGACTGTTTAACATATAATAAATCTACAGCAATAATCACAGTAACAATTATATGATAATGAAAACCTTTTAACAGTTTCCCAATTTTATAATTGATTACTCAACACTCCACTTTTCTTTTCCTAATTATTAAAGAAGCTGTGAAAATTCCAATTTAAAGGAAATCCTCACATGCTCTCTTTATATACCAGACAAATACATCAATTTTTTTCATTGTTCGAAATCTGAAAGCATAATGATTTTCAATTTTTTGCAGGCAGGGGCTTTCCCATACATGTTTAGATTTTTAGAAGATTAACCATACAAATATTGGACTTTACAAAAGCAGGATAGGAACACTATTGGTGCCTTTGAATTTTGGTGTTGGAGAACACTCCTAAAAATACTATGGAAAGTCAAGAAAACAAACAAATGACTCATCAATAAATCAGTCTCACTTGTTCTCACTTAAGGCACAATAAAAGACTCAAATTGTCCACATTATATAAAGAAATATCTTTATGGAGAAGACGCTAATGATGGGAAAGGTAGAATGAAAGAAAAGAGGATGACCAGAAGAAAGGTGAATAGACTCAGTTATAGTAACCATAAGTGCACTATTGAAAGAACTAAAGTCCAGTTCACTTTGTTATGCAGAAAATCTGAATATTCTAAGAGACAACATTGATTTGATGCACATAATCAACCAATTAATCAAATGTGTAGAGTACAAAGTAAAAAGAAAGCAAGCTACACAGGGGAAGGGGGTAAACTCCACAGAAAGATGTTTCTTCCTGCTCTTACATTTACATCCCAAATGCGAATATAAATATTTGTGATTACAGTAAACAACATAAAATCTTTCATCTATTATTTTTGGACCGGTATCAGCAAGGAACCATATTTCTTTTTTTAAAAAAATATTTTTAAATTTTATTTACAAACATGTAAAATACACACACACAAAACTAGACTTACCCCACATTTACACAATAAATACGAACATGAGCTTCCTGTTCTTTCTAATAGCAATTGCCAATCGATATCGCTCACCTTATATTCTTTCCCTTTCTATTGTATTTCATTTGTATTTCACCATTCTTAACCCTCTTATCTTACTCCTCTGTCTGATATTGGCTGATTACCTCTGATAAGTTTAAACCACTTGGTGTGTGTGTGTGTGTGTGTGTGTGTGTGTGTTAGTTAATTTCCTATTTTGGATTTTGTTGTCTTCCTTTCTTTCCTCCATCCACCTATACCATTTATCCCATATCTGGTAGTTTTTTCTTTTCCCTGGATTTCTTTTGTTAATTTGTCCATTTCAGCACAGTCCATAACCTTTCTTATTATTTCCTCTTCGCTTGGAATTAATTTGTTTTTCCATTTCTGGGTAAAGGCAATCCTTGCCACCGTAATTATATGTAATATTAAATACTGAATTATTTTTTTATATTTCACAATCATTATTCCTAATAAAAAAACTTCAGGTTTCCATTCCATTTAACACCTGTTATTACCTCTAGCCACTTTTTGATCCTTTCCCAAAAAATTTAGCCTCCTCACAGGTCCACCATAAGTGGTTGTTCTGTCCCCCCCTTCACGGCTCGTTAACAAATGCAGGCAGACAAAACTTAAAAGGAAGTCTTTCTTTATCAGTTTTCAGTTCAAACTGGCTTCGAGCCCAAACATAACATAAATACAAGTCTCTGATAAGAATGCAAAACAAAAGACTCTTACAAGCACTGCAGTTCTTCCACAGTCTTCACAGATCAGGTTTACATGAAACACCAAAGCACTTATCCAAGTGTAACAGGCATAAATCACGATTAATCAAAGCAATGTTGTACCAAACAAGGAACACACGAAGGAACGACGTTGACTCCAGCAACTAGGGTGTGGCAGCATCCGTCCTTTTATCTCCAAACCTGCCTCCCACAAGCCCCAGCTGCATACTGAATTTTGTATCCCGAAAAGACTCTCAGCAGAACTGCTGAGTCACAACAGTGGTACTATGTTCCATGTATTGATTCACATTTCCAGCATTTGGGGGAGGTATTTGTGAGATTTTAGCTAACCTTGTTGGTGCCAGGTGCCATCTGTAAAACATTTTGTACTGATTTTCCTTGTATGCAACTGATAGTGTCATTTTTAAGTTTGTTCCCAAAATTTTTCCCATTTATCCAATTAAATATTATAGCCAAAGTTCTGTGCCCATTTTATCATTTGTTCTTTCACAATTTCCTCTTCCATTTTGTGCTTCAGGAGAAATTTATATATCGTCTATCATCTTTCTATCCGAGCTATGAATTATTTTATCCAATTCATGTGGTTTTGTTTCGATGTATATTTTAGTATCATTATTGTTTAGTTTTGATTTGCAAGTAGGTTAGCCAATCAACTTTCATGTTTTGTTCTGCCAATTCTTCAATTGTTTTTAAATTTCCCTGTCCGTCAATTATGTCTCTGTACCTTAGCATTTTATTCATATCTATAAAATTTGGATGGATCGTCCTTTCTGTCGGTGATAGCTAATTCGGGATTTTCACATAGTGGCTTTTTTTTATTTTGAGCCAGTTTTGCAATAATGCTCTTCTAATTAATGTTTTTGAAAGTATTTGTGCATTTGATTTTTATCATTCCATTGGAATGTATGCCAACCTGCTTGCAAATCATGGCCTTCTAAGGTCAAAATTCTTTTATTCTTTAGCTCTATCCAATCTTTCACCCATGTTATTGTTACTGCTAATGTGTATAATTCCCAATTTGGTAATGCTAAACCTCTCCTCTCCTTGCTATCTTGCATTAACTTTAGTTTAATCCTCGCTTTTTGTCCTTGCCAAATGAACCTAACAGTTATTTTGTTAAATACTTGAAAGTAAGTTTTACCCAGGTTAATAGGTGCAGCTTGCAACAAGAATAAGATTCTTGCTAAAATATTCATTTTGACTGTGGCTATACGTCCCATTAGTGATAGCTGAATATTTTTCCAGCTTTCTAAATCTTTCTTTATTTGTATCACTAGTTTATTATAATTACCATCCTTAATTGTGGAACACTTTTCCATCTTTGATGATAGGGGGAGAAATTTTAGCCCCCACAGAGAGGGCCCACAGTCTGGGCGTCCTCCTGGATACGCGGCTTAGTTTAGAAGAACACCTGACGGCTGTGACCAGGGGGGCCTTTTACCAGGTTCGCCTGGTACGTCAGTTGCGCCCCTTTCTGGATCGGGATGCTCTGTGCACACTCACTCATGCCCTCGTTTCTCACCTGGACTACTGTAATGCTCTCTACATGGGGCTGCCATTGAAGAGCACCCGGAAGCTTCAACTGGTTCAGAATGCGGCTCGCGGGTTGTCATGGGGGCACCCAGGTACTCCCATGTTACACCCCTTTTAGGCAGCCTGCACTGGTTGCCGGTTGTCTTCCGGGTGCGATTCAAGGTACTAATTATGACCTTTAAAGCGCTCCATGGCTTAGGCCCAGGGTACCTGTGAGACCACCTACTGCCACCGGTAGCCTCCCATCGTCCAGTGTGATCCCACAGAGTTGGCCTTCTCAGGGTGCCGTCGGCCAGACAGTGTTGGCTAGTGACCCCCAGGGGGAGAGCCTTCTCTGGGAGCACCTTCCCTCTGGAATGAGCTGCCCCGGAGCTTCGTATAATCCCTGACCTCCGGTCCTTCCGACGCGCCCTAAAAAGTTGGCTTTTCCAGCAAGCCAGCTTGGCCTGAACAAAACAAATCAAATTATTGATTACTGTTAATTTTAATTCTTTTTTAAAAAAATGTGTCATTGTCATTTTAATTGGGTTTGGGATATCCTGTTTAATTTCTTCTTAACTTTTGTATTATATGTTTCTTTTAATGTTGTACGCCACCCTGAGTCCTTAGGAGAAGGGCGGCATATAAATCGAATAAACCTAAACCTACTTTGCAGACACTCAGATCCCCAAGTATTTCACTTTTAGTTATTTGCATTCTAGTTGCTAACTCCAGTTCCTCTTCTTGCTTTTTTGTCATATTCTTGGTTATTTTTTTTTGCCTTTATTGATTTTTAATTCTGCCACTTCTCCATATCTTCTAATTTTTTAATTAATTTCAGATTGGATTCTAATGGATCTTCTAGAACAAATACTAAGTCATCGGCATGAGCTTGGGCCTTATATTCTTCACTTTTGCGTCTCAAATCTTTTATTCCCTGGTTTTATTAAATTTCATTTAATAAAATTTCCAGGGTTAATATAAACAGCAAAGGAGAGAGGAGGCATCCCTGTCTGACTCCCTTTTTTATTTTGATCTTCTCTGTTAGTTCTCTGTTCATCAGAACTTTGGCTGTCTGACTGTTATAAAGTTTTTCTATCATTTTTGTAAATTTTCCTCTGAATTTCATCCTGTCTAATAGTGTTATTATAAATTTCCAAATTACGTTGTCGAATGCTTTTTGTGCATTAAGGAAAACCAGTACCATTATGTCTAGGATGACTCTCGTATTATTTTTAATCTGTCTGTCAGGTAAAAATCAGTTTTGGTCCGGGTGTATTCATTCATTTAAAACCTATTTAATTCTTCCTGCCATAATTGCTGCAAATATTTTATAATCGAAATTTCATAGTGAAATTTTGGATTTCTTGTAGATTGGTTTCTTCTTTCGGGATTAGAGTATTATTGCTTCATCCATGATTCAGGTATCTTGGCTTTTCCTAAAACTTCGTTAAGCATTTCCACTCCTAGTTCTTCCAATATTATTTTATTATATTTGTATAGCTCCACCAGTATTCCATCTGGTCCTGGGGTTTTATTATTTTCTGGTTTTTCAGGACTAATTCCACTTCGGCTAACGTTATTGGCCTGTTTATTGCCTCCCTTTGTTCTTTTGAAATTGATGTTATTTTTTCTGTGTTTAAATAATGTTTTATCATGATTTCCTCCATACTATCTTGCGCATATAGTTTTGCGAAGTATTTAGGAATAATATGCTTCTTTTCTTCCGCTTTGTATGGAATTCTTCCCTCATAATTTTTTAATTGGTATATCATCCTTTTTTCTCTTTCATTCTTCAATCTGTATGCCAGCCATTGTCCAGGTTGTTGGCTTGTTCAAAGTAATTTTGTCTGGCCGTGCATTTCTGTGCTAATTCCTTTTGAGTTATTAAGTTGATCTTATGTTTATCATCTCTCTTTTTTCTTTTTTAATGTTATTCTTTAGGTTTTTATAGTTCAGCTTTGGCTTCCATAAGTTCTTTTTGCATACATTCTTGTTGCTCTTTTTGTTTTCTAGTTTTTCTCTCCATGTAGGCAATTGTGGGGCCTCTTGTGTATGCTTTCATAGTGTCCCAGAGATTTTGAATTGAGGTGTCTTCTTTTTTATTTATTCTAAAAAATAATTTTAATTCTTTCTCCAGCATTTGAGTGTATTCTATTTCATTTACAGTATTTGAATTCATTATCCATCTTTTCTTCTTCTTGACCTTTCCATCTTAATTTATTGGATTATAATCTGCCTAGTCATTTGCTTCTATTTCAATTTCGTCTAATTGATTACATAGACTAGATGAAATCCAGGCCATGTCAGTTTGATGGGACTGGTGGGGGTTTGAATAAAAGGTATTGCTTTCTTGTTTTGTGCCTTTCTCTCCAAATATCATGTAGTTTATATCCTTTGCCATCTCAAAAAAGGATTTGGATAATGTATTTTTTTGTTTTATTTTTCTTTTTGCTTTCATAGTCCATTTTTTTATCCACTATTGTATTATAATCCCCAATGAAGCAAATATTTCGTATTCTAATTCATTATTGTGTTGTATAATTTCCTAATAATTCCTCTATTAATAATATTGATTTTTCTGTTGTCTCTAATTCAATCATTAGCATCCTACCTTCTTCATCAGAGTAGACTGCTTTAGATTTTTTTCCTTTATATAGGTTGCTATCCCTTTTTTTAATCTGCCAGTGCTGTATATAATTTCCCTAATTTTTTGTTTTCCAATAAATTCCTATGTTCCCTTTTAATATCACTTCCTGTATACAGGTTACATCTGCCTTCAGTTTCTTAAGTTTATTAAACATCTGTGCTCTTTTTTTTGGTGCGTTCAGTCCATTCACGTTTATCAAAATAATTGTTATTTTCCTGGTCCTGATGGGGTGTTTTTTGTTGCTTCTGGTTTGTATCTGACTTTCCCTCTTGCACCTTCCCTTTCTGCTCTCTCTCTTTCTTGCCTTTATTTTTCTTTTGGAGGGGACATATATACATATATAAGTATATACATATATGTGTGTCGTGTCGTGTTATAATTATGTAGTTTGTGCTGATAAATAAATAAAGGGAGGATAGTATAGATCTATTTCAAGCTATCAGCACAAACATAACAAATGTAACAAAAAGGCAACAGTAAAAAATATTGGGTTTCTGTCTGGATGGTCTCTTGTGACAAGCCGAAGGACAGAGAATGGAAGTGTGACCTTCCTCCCATATTGGGCATACCAGGGGTTGTGACTTTATATATATAAAGTCCCCTCCAAAAAGAATATATATATTCAGCTGATAAGGAGGAGACTGTGGCTTGATCGCTAAGACGTCTGCCTAAGATGCAATACAGCACAGGTTCGAATCCCAGTAAGGGTGGTGGTAGTGATGAGAGCTAAATAGCTTGAAAATAGATCTATACTAGTCTCCCTTATTATTTATCAGCACAAATAAAAACACACACACACACAACACACATATATATGTGTGTGGTGTGTGTGTATTTATGTATTAGTATTGTGTCACAACCCCTGGTATGCTCATTATTTATCAGCACAAATGCAACACACAGACAACACATACATACATACAACACACATTTGTGACACTATATATATTATATATTATATATATATATATACACACACACACACACACACATACATACACACATATAGATAGATATATATATATATATCTATAATATATATATATATATATATATATTATATATATGTAGGTCTCTAGTTGTCGGGTTTTCTCCCGCGTAGAATTGGAGATGTCTTGGCGACGTTTCGACGAAGTCAAACTTCGTCATCTTCAGGCTGCTGCTGACTGCTTCAGGTTTGGGTTTCCAGGAGTAGTCCCTACTCCGGAAACACCAAACTGAAGCAGTCAGCAGCAGCCTGAAGATGACGAATGTGACTTCGTCGAAACGTCGCCAAGACATCTCCAATTCTACGCGGGAGAAAACCCGAACAACTAGAGACCTACATACTAACACCCGCGAAACCTCAGAAAATAATAATATATATAATTAATATATATATATAATATATATATATATATATATATATAACACACACACACACACCACACACACACACACACATACACACATACAGAGAGGAGAGAGAGAGAGGAAAGAGAGAGAGAGAGGAGAGAGAGAGAGACTAATTACTAAAATTGAGTACCTGTATAACTGATACAATTGAGAGCCATCTATTTGTATAAGATAACAGTGTGATATATAACTCTAATTAAGGATCAAAACAGAATAGAATACTACATAGGAATGTTTAGATATTGAAAGGTGATATTAAGGAAAGTTGCTTATTGTTAAATATTGAGATATATAATTATTGATACCACTGATATTGCTGATAAAGTAGAAGTAAAATAGAATCAGTATGCAATTGTGGTCAAGGATAAATAGAGAGATAAAAATGGCAACTTTAGTAAAGTTAATGAAAAAAAACCATCAAATCCTGCTTCAGCAACATCCTCCCCCTCAAATCAAAGATCAATTGAGAGCACATTGGGACTGGAGAAAGACCGAACGATGGCAGGAACAATGGGACCAGCACCAACAATGCAGGGTATGCAATTGATGCTCCAGATGATACAAGAGACATTGACGAAAAACCAAAAGTGACGGTTACAAATCCTGAAGAGACAAGGAGTAATCATTAAGAAATGAAAATGAAATGAGAGAATTGAAAGGAAATATCAAAACGTGGATGACAAATTGAAAAGATACAGAATGCCTTAGCAATCAACGAACAGAAAATCCAGAACATTGAAACAAAAATAAACAAACAGATCAGAAGATGGAAAAATGGAGCTGAAATATAGCAAGTTAATAAAGAATTAGAGTTATTAATAATCCAACTTGAAAATGAAAGAGCTTCATTTTATCTAAGATTCCAAAACATACCGGAAGAGAAGGAGGAAGACCTGAAAGGAAAAATGATCAAAATCTTCACCAAAATTCTACAGAGAAAAACAAGAGTTGAGAGGGGACATTGATGAAGCTTACCATGTGCTAATTATGTCAGAAGACATAGGCTCCTGAGAGAAGCACACATAAGATTTGCCAAAAAATAACTAGAGACGAAGTGTACAAAAAAACCAGAGAAGGGAAGATTACATTCCAGGAAAAGAGTTGATCACGCTTAAACAGATTTCACGGAGAATTTGTGAACAATGTAGACAATACCAGTTTTTAACAAATCAGTTAAAAAAACCAGAATGTACAGGTGGTTGGTACCAGAAGGGGTACTGGTATGTTGGCAAGGAAAAAGATATAAGATAGAGAATATAGAAGAAGCGCAGAAATTCTATGAAAAATACTGCACATGGGAAGAAGAACAAGGAAGTAAAGAGGACCTAGAAAGTAGAAGTCAAGAGGAAGAAACATCAGAAGATAAGGAAAGAGAAGGAACCATATTTCAAACGTCTACCTTTGTCTTGCTATGTAACACAAGGCAGCTATTCCTGCTTAAATTTGGTTAGACTTCTATTTTGAATATATGTTGTCATTTTCTCATAGTTTACAGTTTGTATTAATTAATACAAAAATATGAAAGCAATTCTTTGTATTTTATATTATAAACTAATATATTTTTCATTGCTGTATTCTCTCCGATTGTGGTTACCTACTCTTGTATCACTGGCAGTTTCTCTTTTTAATGTTGTGCCAAATGTGTCTTGTAACTGTCAGCATGAATCATACTAATTGTGATATTTTTCTGGAATTGTACCTAATAGAAATATTTGTGGTTTCATTTCAAAATTGAATTGACCTGTTTGTTTCAAGCACACTTTTGGGTTTTTTTAATGACCCCTTGTGCTACTATGTACTTTGTTATGACAGAGGTTTCAATTTAAACACTACAACAAGAACTAAGTAATGTGGGCTTATTTAAGAATGAAGCAGAGAACAACGCTAATTGGATGATCCACAACAACAACAATAATAAGAGCAATAATTATCACTAATGTTCTTTATACTATCAGCAGACCCATTGACAACAATTTTGAACAAGGCAAACTGTGGATATAAATTGGTCAAAAAAAAAACTTTATAGAGCCGAGGTGGCGCAGTGATTAGGGTGCAGTACTGCAGGCCACTTCAGCTGACTGTTATCTGCAGTTCAGCGGTTCTAATTTCACTGGCTCAAGGTTGACTCAGCCTTCCATCCTTCCGAGGTGGGTGAAATGAGGACCCAGACTGTGGGGGCGATATGCTGACTCTGTAAACCGCTTAGAGAGGGCTGAAAGCCCTATGAAGCTGTATATAAGTCTAACTGCTATTGCTATATGGATGATTTAAAATTATTTAGAAAAACAAAGGCTGAACTAGTTTCCTTATTAAAAAGAACAAAATACCCCTGTAAATATATTGGGATGTGATTTGGCATTGACAAATGTAACCATAAACATAAAGGCAGGAAAAACTATTGAAGATTATGGAATACAGGTTAACAATGAAGATTTGATATAAGGCAGTAGCACCAGAAGAAGTTAAAAATATTTCGGAAATGTGGAAGCTTCTGATTTATTACAGAATCAAATAAAAGAAATGCTTTTATCAAATACATGAAACAAGTTCAGAAATCAAAGTTAAATGGTGAAACATTAAAGCAATAAGCAGTCCTTATTTGAATAGCTTAGTTTGCCAAATTTTGGTCTTCACTCTCACCATAGATAATGAGGCAATAGAGATGCAATGTGAAACTTGAAAGCATGCTCTTAAGAATTTAGACTGGACAAGTTCTAATTATGCAAGATTGGAAGATGGATCCAGTTGTACACCATATAACAACTGGGCTAGAGACTTAGCCTCGAAAAGCTTGATGGCTGCAGGTATGTATTAACCTCCCCTAGTACCGGTATAATAAAATATTTAAAAAGCTGCCACACTCCTGGGTGCATTTTGTGAAGAACAGTTGACATAAGCCCTTTTAAGTCCATTAGCCTGAAAAATTACCCTAGATATTGCAATCATTACACCTATTTGATGGAATGTTAATAATCCAGGTATGCTTTTTAGGGTGATTTGCAAATGCCATTATTTTAGTTTTAGAGTAGTTGATTTTCAACTAGTTCTCTTTACAATAGTGTACACAGTGTTCAAACCTTTCTTGAATCCTTTAAAGAATTACTGAATCATCTGTATACAGCACCATAGCAATCTCTTTCTCTGCTAGTTTGTGTGGATGAAAATTCAATCTCGCCAGCTATTTTCACTTGTTTTACGTCCTTAGTAGTTGGAATAGGTGTTGTCAGATGTCCTTGAGAGGTAAATTTACTCTGAACTGTAATGCACAAATAGAAGTAGTAGATGGCAATCAGTGGTGGTATTATGCAGCAGTAGTTGGCTATCAATGGTGATATTAGCTTGATTCAAGACACAGAGTCAAATGCTGCCTTAATATCAACAAACGCTACATAGAGTGAAATAATAGTCTGAGAAATGTATTTTGCAATGAGATGATGAAGTATAACACATTAATCATTTGTTGAGTGGCCTTCCCTGAATCCTTCCTGTTCCATCCAGTCTACTTCCACTGAAGATGTCTTGCACAAATTTAGCTTATAATATTAAGGAAAAGTACAGGTTGATAGTTGGCAGGAACAGTCTTTTCCCTTTCTTATAGATGAGTGCAATAATTGCTAGGTCCCAATCCTTAAGCATAGGGACAGATTTATCTTCTTCTACATCTTCTTTACTTCCTCTTTTACCACTTTGGGTGTTGAAGGAGATACAAAGTTCTGGCTCTTGCTCTTCTGACGGCCTCAACCTTTGTTAATTGATGTTGCTGTAGTATGTCTTTGATCTTGTCTCTCCATCTTCTGGGTTGGCCTCATGTTCTTTGACTTTCTCCTCTTTTTGTATATGCCTTGTATGGTATAGAATCCTATATCCTCCTCTCCAGGTGAGTAAACTACTTTATTTGCTGTTTTTCTTTGTAATTTAAGATTAGTTTTATGCCAATTTTTTCACTTATGGTCTGATTTTGTCTTTTCTGGTCATTCTAACAGCTACCTTCCAACATCTCATTTCTGTGGTGACCTTTTGCTTATCTGTTCTTGGAGTGTACATGTTCGGCAATGGTAGCATAGGAGAGATGAATATGCTTTCATGAGATGGGTCTTTGTGCTGACTGGTACTGCCTTATGTTGTAGGAATAGAGAAAGCTGTCCTAATTCTTGGTTTGCCTAACTGTATAGTATTTCAATCTCTTCGTCCATTTTACCATCTTTGTGAATGTGGTTCCTAGGTATGTGACCTTGATACCTGCTTTGGGATAAACCTTTGGGGTTTAGGGTATACTCTTTTCTTCTGATTGTCACTACTTCTGTTTCTCTTTACTGATTCTCGTATTATTTATCTAGCATTCTTGATTCATGACCATAAGAAGTTGTTGTTGTTTCTTAGCTGTCGTTGCTATCAATGCTTGATCATCTGTCAAGAATAGTTTGTTATTATTTGCATTCTTGGGATTGGTTTCTTTGCCTATATTGTTAATGTAGATGATAAACAATATTAGTGACATAAAGAGGTGACACATTTATCAATTGCTCTATAAAGCGATGCCAGGTATCAATAATGCCCACTGCAATGCATTATTTTTAATTAACTCAGGTGTAATAGCATCTGCACCTGGTGTCTTCCCAGATTTAAGGGAAAGTCTATAATCTCCCTGGGTTTTACTAGATACCAAATAGCCATTTCTTTCAGATCAATGAGAAATGGAAACGGCAAGGCTTGTTGATTTAAAATCTGGAATCTGTTCTGGAGATCTATTAGTTGAGCATGGAATGAGTCACTATGAGAGAGAAAACTGCACTCTCTCAGTGGTGGAGTGGTGGTTTCTGTGATAATTTTCATTTGTTCTTGGCAGGAGGCTCTAACCATAAGCAAATGTGGATAATGTAGCTGAATCAAGAGTTGGATTGAGGTGTCTTTAAAAATTCTGGAAAGGAAAACACTATATTTGTAATGATGAGTTTACTAAAAAGAAGACAGCCTTTTAAGCCCCAAGGTAAAGGTAAAGGTTCCTCTCGCACATATGTGCTAGTCATTCTTGACTCTAGGGGACGGTGCTTATGTCCGTTTTAAAGCCAAAGAGTCCGAAGACATCTCTGTGGTCATGTTGCTGGCATGACTTAAAGCCAAAGGTGCACAGATCGCTGTTACCTTCACACCAAAGCTGATTCCTATTTTTTCTACTTGCATTTTTACATGCTTTCAAACTATTAGGTTGGCAGAAGCTGGGACAAGTAACAGGAGCTCACTCCGTTAGGCAGTGCTAGGTATTCAAACCGCCGAACTGGTGACCTTTTTGATCAACAAGGTCAGCATCTTAGCCACTGATCCACTGTGTCCCTTTAAGCCCCAAAGAAATAGGTAAAAAATGTTAAGTTTTTTTTTAACTACCTCCCAGTGTTTAGGTCCCCAGCAAGCAAGCAATTTAAAGAGATAGATAGCAGATCCGGGTTGTTTTGAAGCACTCTACCTATACCTTTGGATTGGTTATTATAATTGTCCTGACATTACCGGTTGTTACAATAAACATCACCAGATATTATCAGAGTTTTATAAGTTTATTGAGTTTATATTGAATATCATTCAGAGAAGTAAAAATACCTAGAACTATATAATTTGTGAGTAGCAATAGCAATAGCAGTTAGACTTATACCGCTTCATAGGGCTTTCAGCCCTCTCTAAGCGGTTTACAGAGTCAGCATATCGCCCCCACAGTCTGGGTCCTCACCATCTTGGAAGGATGGAAGGCTGAGTCAACCTTGAGCCGGTAAGATTTGAACCGCTGAACTGCAGATAACAGTCAGCTGAAGTGGCCTGCAGTACTGCATCCTAACCACTGCGCCACCTTGGCTCTATAGGCAGAGTTCTCCTAGTGCCTGTGGAATAGTCTCTACAGCATGTTTATCAAGTAGGTTTTCCTTTCTATTTCTATCTGTGTCTTTTAATCGATGGGAGATATGGCTGTAAGAAACCTTGTTCGCAAGCTTCCGAAGGGAACCTTGTCTTTTGTCAATGCTTATGGGAAGGAAGTAGAATTGTCCTTTTTTAATGTTGCAGACTTGTTCTTAAGCAAGGGAATACCTATGACTCTGTGAGAATTATATGATTGAAAGAATATAATTTGTGTTGTTTTCCAGCTTTGTTTTGTAACTTCCCCAGTTTTCTTTTACATGGTTGAGTGCTGTCTGGTCTATTTCTTAGTTGCTTCTTTCCTTGGTGGTAATTTGCAAAATATCCTTGCAAATAGCTTAATTTCATAGCCAGATCTTCTTGTTCCTTAATATTTGTTGTAGTAAAGATTAGATATTTTAAAGTCAGGGTTAAGACACTCCTTTTGCTTTCTTCTCAGTAAAATAGTATTTAATCACTTCTTTGACATAAAATTGGCCTGAAGTATAAAGTATTTTCCAAAAAAGCTGGTGGAAGGTTCAGCTTCTCCAGTAGTTCCACAACTTGGCTTGGAAGCTATTTGCCAAGAGCTGAAAGGAATAGATGATTTCTATGGGTGAAACAAACTGGTGGAAGAAAAGTATTATATGAATAACTATATTAAGAAAAGCTGAGAATGTTAGCTACAGGAAATCAATCAAGGGAAGCTCTTGGGCAAAAAGAAGGCTGAATGTAGAAAAGAAACAATTGAAAACTGATTTGTTAATTGAGAGAAGAAGACAATGCATGCCCAATACTTGAAGGCTATACAGTAAAAAGAAAACTGATAAAAGAACCTACATGGAGCTGGTTAAGAGTAGAAGTGTGAAAGAAAGAAATTGCAGGTTTTATTTTGCACCTCAAGAACAAGCTTTGGCAACTAATTGCATGAAAGTGAAAATTCAACATGTAGCAAACAATAGTAAATGCCACCTTTGTAGTAGAAAGGGTGACACATTGATCATAACTATATCTCCAACCGACTTTATTTGAGTGCTATATATCAAGGATACTTAATGTTCAGATAGGGCTACAACAAAGCTAATATTAAAGAATTGGAAATAATTCCACGAAATAATTTATTTTTCATTTGTGGTTTTAAAAAACATTGTTACTGAAACCAAATTTATTTGAAACCTACTGTTACATACACCTTCATATAATTTGCATATAATTTCTAGAGTCACTTTGATAGTGAGATTGACAGCATGTAAATTTAATTAATAATTTAAAAAATATAAAAATAAAATTACAGAACTACTTTGTATAATGGTGGCAAGGTGTTTATAAAACAGTACATTAAATGTAATTTAGTGGGTCCAAAATAGCAACTCTCTCTCTCTCGTGTATGTGCTTGATATACAAAATAAGCACCAAGTACTTCTGCTACAAATCACAATAATATATCTATATTTATACTATATAATTATATATCTATATTAATATATATATATATATTATATATTAGCTATATATATATATATAATAGCTTATATACTGAATAATTCACATAATATGAAATGGACCTTATATTAATCAATCATGTTTTGGCTA
The DNA here is from genome assembly GCF_009769535.1 of Thamnophis elegans. Classification (NCBI taxonomy): domain Eukaryota; kingdom Metazoa; phylum Chordata; class Lepidosauria; order Squamata; family Natricidae; genus Thamnophis; species Thamnophis elegans. Next base: position 45,834,450 of record NC_045546.1, read on the forward strand.
CTTCTTGTAATCTGAGCAATTTAATTTATTTAGAATCATAGATTAGGACTGCAAGATTTGGAAAAGTATCAGAATTATCAGGAAGATAAGTACTGTTATCTAAACAGTCCTAATACTGACTTTTCTAGCAAAGGTCTAAACCACAACTATTTTCTGAACAATCAGTTTAGTAGAAATTACCTGAAGGTTTTAGAATTTTATTCTATAGCAATCATAATTAGATGATTCCATGCCTCACTAGTTGGGGCCCAATTTTCTTATGTAACTGAAGTCTCTGTTATCTTTTTATTCTTTTACTTTCTTCCTCTTTGCTTCTTAAGTCTACTGCTATTTGCTTTATCTGTTTTGTTTTTCTAGTCTCTTAATCTTTTTTTGCTCTATGGTTGCAAATTTAATAAATGCACAGTTAGCAGATGCTGTTTCTGATTAGCATCAAACAGAATTAGAAAGCAAGGTTAATTGATCAATATGTGGTCAGACTTATCTTTATCTTCTTTACTAACTATTTCTTCCTAGAAAATACAGGTCTTGCTACTAGTATTCACTATTCCTTAAGATTAAGGTTCAGTGATCTAAATGTAAATATGGATTCTTTTGAAGGTCACGGAGACTAACTGGGTTTACATATCATGCTTAATGTACTTTGTGATCTTAATCAATAGGGTTTCTAAAACATGATCTACAATTTAGTAAAACTACAGTTTATATAACAAGCAATAAACAAAATGGGGGCTTCCTATAGTGAATGCAATGTGACACACTATCTTGATTCTAAGCATTTCTGAACTTTGTGAAATACCGTATATACTCGAGTATAGGCCGACCCGAAATAAGCCGAGGCACCTAATTCTACCACAAAAAACTGGAAAAGTTATTGACTCGAGTATAAGCCTAGGGTGGGAAATGCAGCAGCTACCGGTAAATTTCAAAATAAAAATAGATACCAATAATGTTTTTGAATATTTATTTCAAAGAAAAACAGTAAACTAGCGGTGTATTCAATGAAATACTTCACTCACCTCATGATGCTGATGTCCCGCTGTGATGATGATGTCCCGTGCAGCCGCGGGAGCGATGTCCCGCCTCCTATGACACACGGCACAGTGATTCCTATCATTGGATCACTGTACCAGAGGAGGTGGGACATCACTATGTGGCTGCTTGCCATAACAAGGAGGGGTGGGACATCGTTGCAGAGCGGCAGGAGGGGGAGGAAGGGGAATCGTAAGACAGCCCTGCATTACATTAGAACGTGAGGAGGGGGGATGGTGCGGTGCGCGCTGCGCGGCAAACTGACACAGAGGGAGGGGAAACTCACAGGGGCACTGGGCCATTCACGAGTGTCACCCAGCGGCATGGCCCCGCCCCTTTTTCTCCTCCATTTTGGGCAAATTTTTCACTGACTCGAGTATAAGCCGAGGCGGCTTTTTTCAGCCCAAAAAGTGGGCTGAAAAACTAGCCTTATACTCGAGTATATACAGTACTATCAGTCAGTAGTAGGACATAGGTTTTGCATCTAAAATTAAATGGATATATTCATGCCTGATGATAAAGATACAGAGCAAAGTGATATTAAATGCTATTGTTTGTATTTTAAATATTAATGATTTCATGTATATCTTTAAGAATATTAATAATTTCCTATTTTTGATCTAGAATATTTTCAGACATTGCTATATATTTCATTCAAAGTCATGAAGTACAAGCATATACAAAATCATCAACAGATAATTGCTGATTCTGATGTGTGAGTTTTACAAATATTTATTTCTACCAAAACTGTTGGCCAAGGTGGCACAGTGGTTAGAGTGCAGTACTGCAGGCCACTTCAGCTGACTGCTATCTGCAGTTCAGCGGTTCAAATCTCACCGGCTCAAGGTTGACTCAGCCTTCCATCCTTCCAAGGTGGGTGAAATGAGGACCCAGACTGTGGGGGCAATAAGCTGACTCTGTAAACCGCTTAGAGAAGGCTGAAAGCCCTATGAAGCGGTATATAAGTCTAACTGCTATTGCTATTGCTATTGTTAATATGGATTGGCACTGATGAGCAATGTGGAAAATATTTTGAAGGTAAGTGGTCAATGTGTACTTTTCTGATTTATTTATTTACATTAGTCAAAAGTATATCATTATTTTTTACCTTGGTTTAAACTACTGTACCTTGTTGATAACTATCGAACAGTTCACACAACAAATGTGTCTAATTATTATCACACAATAATAAGCAAATAATAGAATAAAATTAATAATTTAGGGCACAACCTTTATCTTAAAGGGTTAAAAAGAAATATCTGAAAATATCATGAAGCTTTTCTAACATTAATAAGATTTTGTTGTTGATTTAATTTTCATTAGACTAACCTTTTTAACAATGACTAATTTTTGTTATTGTTTACACTGCTTTTAATTTATAAGTAAGTATAATCTTTATTGTCATTATATTTAAATACAACGAAATTGGTTGTTATAAGAACAACATATAAGAGAAATACATTAAGAGCGCATAGAATATGTAAATCTCTAAAAGATTGAAGCTTTATTATAGTTGTTATTATAAAAGAACATATTATTAGAGAACTTCATAGATCTCATTTTGACATCAATACTTTTTATGCTCAGCAGGTCTCACTACTCCTATGGTCATAATCAAACACACTTTAATATAAATTCAAAGATACCCTTATTACAAATAGGATTGAGTATCTGTAAATATTAATTGGACTGACTAAAGTGTTATTATACACTGAAGTACTGCAATTATTTGTCCAGAGTTTCAATATTTGATAATACGTTTTCAAGATTCCTTTTAAGTCAAGCTGTTTAAATATGCATATCGGTTTTACAATATATTTCTGCCAAATTAAAGACGCAGTCTACAGATATTTATTTGGAAGGAAATGTACAACAAAATGGGTTTTTAATCTTCTGAATTGTCAAGTATGGAATAAGTCTACAACAATTTTAACACATCTATATTTTATTGTTATTAGTGCTATACTATAGATTTAATCTTCAATTTGATTTATAGTCTGGGATTGATAAAAACTTTACATCATCATCATCATTATTATTCATCACCCAGGCAGCCAGCTGTTCAGACTAGGTTTGGCATTTTTGGCATTCCTTACCAAGGACTTGGGATAGGCAAATCTGGATGTTTGAAGGTATTACAGAGATCATCGCAGGATGGAAGCAGTTCCAAGTTGTTGTTGTTATTATTATTTTAATCTTCAGTTCTATTCACAATCTGGGACTGGTAAAAACAAAAGTTTATGTCCTAACCAAGGAATAATAATAATAGTAATAATAACAGCTGTTAGTTTGGGTTCTTTGTTTCAAAATAAGTTTATTAAAGATACTTTTAAAAGAAAATGAAAAACTAATATGTAGTAAAAACAAAGAAAGGGAAAGAATGAAAAAAGATATAAGAAGTAATTTCTGATTTTCTTATGAACACAATTATAAGTTTATCTTTTACTCTATGGTTTTATTTCCACTTTTTCTTATCAAAGCCATAAATCATAAGTTCATTTTTCACTCAAAAAGTCTATAACAGGTTTCCGGACAGCAATAATTATAGATATTGCCTTTTTTTTTTACGATTAAAGAATTCAATTTGGCCATCTCACACAATTCCCTCATTTTCACCAACCATTTCTCTATGAATTTTTCCATCATTATGCATACAATAATCTTGCTGCAATTATTATAGACAAAAATGAATTGGTAACTTCCCCCCCCCCCAACTGTTAGTTCCAAAAGCTCTGGTTTCACATTTTGATTTTCTCTAACATTACGATGCATCACATAAACTGAACACTCATTCTGCAGCTTAATTAGATCTATTTTCTACATTACAAAATCAGAAGATAAATGTTTTAATGTATTTAAAAGCAGAATTCTAAAGAATTATCAACAGTGTCAGAAACAAAACATCATACACTGAAAAAGCCTGAATCTACAGTAACAGAGTCCAATATACTTTCCATCATAAACTAAAGTAACATCAATTACGCACAGAAAAATAAAATGGAAATAAAACATGCATAATGGAAATTAGCAACTAAACACATCCATTTATACAAGCTTTTCTAATGAAAATTACCTTGGTTTACTCAAAAACGTTATAGCAACTGAAAGTTAAATTTAAATCTTGGCATTTATATTTTATCCTATTTTCAAAAGAAATCTTTAGTATGTTAAAAATTGCAATTACTGTCCCTTCTATTAATTTTATTTTTGAAATTGAAGTAATAGCATGAAAGGGGAAATAAGTTGATCTACCAAAACTATATGAGCCTTCTAAAATGTTTTCCAACACTGAATGTTAAGATTATTTTGTTAAAAAAAGTAATTTCTCCCGTCTGACCTCCATACAAAACACTACTATACATTTCTGTAACTGAGCAGTTCATATGGCTTATTATTAGTATTCTATTTATGATATCAATGGAAAATACAAGGGAAAATATGACTAGTTAGAACTGGTTATATACTTTACTGTAGTAAACAAATAGAAATCCTATTATGCTCCCTCATACTTTTTAGTCATTTTATTTCATTTTTTTACAACCTACAGCACATGCCAAGAAAGAACTTCATATTAAGTATTCCTGAAGTGTGTAATATATAAAAGAGATTTCAAGCATACCTTTCTTTCACAGCAGTGGTGCCAAGCACAGGTACACTGTAGCAATCAATTTGTTCTGCAGACAGTAATGCTTTCACAGAATACTAATGCAAAATCTCTTTTCTTTCTCCTTCGACTTTACTCCCCAATGCCTAGGTCCCAACCAATACCAGGAGAAGGGTAGCCTGCCTTCCGCTGAGATACCCCCCTACTGTTAATCAAGCATATGTGTACAAGGACAGAAAATTAAGCCTCTACCAAGCTTGACTTAGGTAGAGGGAATAGCTAAACATGCATGACAAGGTCAGAATACACATATACATACAAATCTATTTGAGTGAACAAATTCATCATACTTTACTACTGCTGGCTCTTTATCTAAGGGAACTAAAATTACTGCCTAGTGAGAGCTAGGATTTAGATATAAATGCACATTCTGGCTTTATTAATAACAAATAGTATATAGTATGGTTCAAAATAAGAAATATGTGAACACCTGAGATTGCTAATCTATTTCTTTTTCCTTTTAAAAATGTTGAAAATTATTTGAGGAAGTAACAAATCCCAATGTTCAAAGTCAAGTTACATTAACATATTTTTAAAACACCTAAAATTAAACAAATATGGTACCATTCACACCATAGGAAATAGAAAAAAGGAAACATGTCAACATAGGAAAATAGGTTACAAATATTTGTAAAATATCTGTCACTTTTTACGAAAGCATATTTTTATTATAACCATTTAGATTTGCTTTCATGTTAAACAGAAGTTGGATCTTATATTTTTTTTCAGAGTAATGTGTCTCTAAAATACTGAAAGCTTTGGGACTTATAAAACTTTCACAAGGATGTGAGTTCTTAAAATATTCTACAGCAACTGGTTATTTGCAATTTGTCAGCCAAATCTCATTTTTCAGAAACTGCAGTATTTCCTAGGTAATGAGATTGAGAATTTGAATCATTATTGGCAAAGCTTTATTATACATGTGACCTACATTTAAAGGAGCAGGGAAAAATAATATCTATTGGCATTTCATCTCCTGTAAATTGGGAAAATGCTTTTGAAATAAGTATTTTAACTGTCAGCATAAAGGGAAGTATAATCAATACCAATCAGTTTGTCCTTGACATACTGACCGTGTCATCGGGCTATTGTCATGTGATATCATTTTATTTTCCCACCTGGCTCATGACCTTGTCCTTTAAATGACCTAAAGCTTTCCTGAAGTAGCAGGAGGCCCCTCCCCACTGCCTCAGCAAGGTCGAATGGGTCAGCATGCCCTCATCTATAATCCACCACCATTTGTCAGCAGGGAGGCTGGAGGAGGCAGGCTTACTACAAGGGGGGAATGCCCAATTAGGCAGCTGTCACAAAGCATAGGCTGCAAAATTATCCCCTGTCAAAAGAAAGAGCAGCTGCAAGTGCCAATTACAGCAACCTTTCAACCCCTTAGGTACTGGAAACTACACAGAGGTAAATGAAGTATAATTAGTAGTAACAAATCAATAAATTAGGATAATAAATATATTTAATATTAGGAAAGTATAAACCTTATTACTACTAAGGACATACATCCTAGGCAAGGACAAAAAAGTAGATTTCACACTGCCTATCAGTTTTAATTTATACACTGATCTTTTCAGCATACCTAGCATTTTCTATATAAATTTCTTAAAACAAAGATAAGGAAGTTGTGTTTATTTCAGTTTAACCATCAAACACTTTGCTCTAACTCAATCACATGATACCCATTAACAGGCAAATTAATTATTTCCACTGAATAAAAAAGTTAGAATGTTCTGTGTACAAAGCAGAAGTGGGTTGCTCCCAGTTCGGCCCGCTTTGAACGAACCAGTAGTGGTATTTTGGCCTGGGTAACAGAACCGTGAGCGACCCAGGCTGGCCACCCACCTGAACAGGTTCCCAGGTGTTTTTAGTAATTTTTTTCATGTTCTACGTATGTGCAGAACATAGTCAACTACGCACGCGTGTGCAGCGCACATCTGGCATGTGCGCAAAGCAAACTGGAAGCAATACTGGCAGCAACCCACCCCTGGTACGAAGTATCATGGTTGGAATTCAAAGAATTACAGCATATGACTTAAACTTCTTGGACAGTCTAAATCAGTGTTTCTCAACCTTGGCGACTTTCAGTCCTGTGGACTTCAACTCCCAGAATTCCCCCAGCCAGCTATGCTATGCTGGCTGGGGGATTCTGGGAGTTCAAGTCCAAAGGACTGAAAGTCGCCAAGGTTGAGAAACACTGGTCTAAATGCTGTCTGACAATTTTAAAAAAATGGATTTTCAAAAGCCTCAGGCTGCTGTTGCTAAATGCCAGGTCTGTTGTTCAAGGCTCCCCTCGTCCGGGACTTAATTTCTGACGAGAGGGCAGACCTGGCATGTATTACTGAAACCTGGCTGGGCACAGAAGGAGGAGTCCCCCTTGTAGAGATGTGCCCAGAAGGATTTCAGGTGCTTCATCAGCCGAGAGCCCAGGGAAGGGGTGGCGGTGTGGCTATTGTTATCCGGGAGTCTCTAGTACCTCGTAGGATCCCTGCTCCGGAGCTTGTCGGGTGTGAGACTCTGCTGGTGAAGTTGGACCTCAAGGGTCAAGTGGGTCTGCTGCTAACGTACCTGCCTCCCAACTGCGTTGCAGCAGCCCTCCCCTCGCTCCTCGAGTCAGTAGCCGAGCTGGCAATTGAGTTCCCCAGGCTCATGGTTCTGGGGGACTTCATTTGCCATCGCTCGGTGAACACTCTGATGGGGCGCAGGAGTTCATGGCTTCCATGACAGCCATGGGCTTGACCCAGGTAATTCGGGGCCCAACCCACTCAGCGGGTCACATGCTCGACCTCGTATTTCTCTCGGAGCAGTGGATGTGTGATCTTGGTCTGAGGGGTAATGAGACCATACCCCTGTCGTGGTCAGACCACTGCCTACTGAGGCTTGACTTCCGGAGGCCAAACCCCCACCGTATGGAGGAGAAACCGACCAGGTGGTTCTGCCCCAGGCGACTTATGGTCCCTTCGAGGTTCCAGACGGAGCTTGGGGTTATTCCTGATACTCTCGCCCACAGTTCGGCGGAGACTCTGGTTGCTGCCTGGTACTCGGCGGCATCGGAATCTCTTGACCGGATTGCGCCACTACGGCCCCTCCGGGTCAGCGGATCCCGGAGACCTCCTTGGTTCACCGAGGAGCTCCGGGAGAAGAAGCGCCGGAGGAGACGCCTAGAGCACTTGTGGAGGTCCGATAAGTCCGAATCGAACCGAGCAATGTTGACAACTTGCACCAAGGATTACATCAGGACATTGAGGGCTGCCAAAAGAACACATATAGCCACCTTGGTTGCGTCCTCTGAGTCTCGCCTAGCCACCCTGTTTAGGATCACCTGCTCCCTCCTAAATAGGAGGGATGTGGCAGACCCCCTACAGGGTAAGGCTGAGGACTACGCCCAGTTCTTAGCGGACAAAGTTGCTCGGTTTCGGTCGGACTTGGACTCCACCGCTGCAGATCCAGCCGGGACACAAGAGGATTACTTGGCAAACCATCTCTGGGTTGAGTTTCAGGATGTTGCCTCTGGGGATGTGGACAAGGCCATTCGAGCTGTGAGTGCCTCCACCTGTATTCTGGACCCGTGTCCCTCCTGGCTGGTTGCAAACAGCAGTGAGGTGACACGTGGCTGGATCCAGGCGGTCATAACCGCCTCCCTTGGGAGGGGCACTTCCCCGCTGCACTTAAAACGGCGGTGGTGAGACCCCTCCTGAAGAAACCATCCTTGGACCCAGCCATTTTAAATAACTACCGTCCTGTCTCCAACCTTCCCTTTGTTGGGAAGGTTGTTGAGAAGGTGGTGGCCTTCCAGCTTCAACGGGCCTTGGAGGAAGCTAGTTACCTTGACCCCTTCCAGTCCAGCTTCAGACCCGGTTACAGCACAGAAACCGCTTTGGTCGCATTGACCGATGATCTCTGGAGGGCCAGAGATGGAGGCCATGTGTCCATCCTGGTTCTCCTTGACCTCTCGGCGGCTTTCGATACCATCGACCATGGTATCCTTCTGCGCGACTGCGGGAGGTGGGGGTGGGAGGCACTGTTTTGCAGTGGTTCTCCTCCTATCTCTCGGACAGGTTGCAGTTGGTATTGGTCGGGGGCAGAGATCGTCCCTGAGGCCCCTAAAATATGGGGTGCCGCAGGGTTCGGTCTTATCCCCCCTACTATTTAACATATACATGAAACCGCTGGGCGAGATCATTCGGAGGCACGGGATAAAATACCATCAATATGCGGACGATACGCAATTGTATCTGTCCGACCCGTGCCAACTCAATGAAGCGGTGGACGTGATGAACCGGGGTCTTGAGGCCGTTAAGAACTGGATGAGTGCTAACAAACTGGTACTCAACCCGGACAAGACCGAGTGGCTGTTGTGTTTCCCTCCCAACAATTTGGCCAATGTTCCATCTATCAGGCTGGGGGGTCAAATTTTATACCCCTCAGATAGGGTTCGTAACTTAGGAGTCCTCCTGGACCCACAGCTGACTCTCAACCATCATTTGTCGGCTGTGACCAGGGGGGCATTTGCCCAGGTTCGCCTGGTCCGCCAGTTACGACCCTACCTGAACCGGGAGGCTCTCGCAACAGTCACTCGAGCCCTTGTGATCTCTAGGCTGGAATACTGCAATGTGCTCTACATGGGGCTGCCCTTGAGGTGCATCAGGCGACTGCAGTTAGTTCAGAATGCGGCCGCGCGAGTGATAGTGGGCGCACCGCAGTTCGCCCACTTAACACCCATCCTCCACGAGCTGCACTGGCTACCTGTTGATCTCCGGGTGCGCTTCAGGGTGTTGTTGACCACCTTTAAAGCCCTTCATGGTAGTGGATCTGAGTACTTGAGAGACCGCCTTCTGCCGATTACCTCCCTCCGACCGATAAGATCGCACAGACTGGGCCTCCTCCGAATCCCATCCGCCAGTCAATGTCGACTGGCGACTACACGGAGGAGAGCCTTTTCTGTTGCAGCTCCGACCCTGTGGAACGACCTCCCCGTCGAGATACGCACCCTCACCACCGTCCAGGCCTTCCGCACAGCCCTCAAGACCTGGCTATCCCAACAGGCCTGGGGATAAGCTTCTAATTTGCCCCACCCGAGTGTTGAGTGTTGAATGCAAGTTGTGTTTTTATTATTTTACTTTGTTCACATACTGTTTATTTTTGAATTGCACCCCCTCCCTAATGATTGTAAGCCGCCCTGAGTCCCCTCAGGGAAAAGGGCGGCCTATAAATCCTAATAAATAAATAAATAAATAAATAAAAGCTGTTGTGGGAAGGCATAGGATAGCACCATTTGTGCATACCTGGAATGTTTTCTTTAATTACAACTTTTTCTACTGCAAAGTATTGTAGTAGACATACTGTAAAAGTGCTCCTATGATGGAGTGCTGAAGATGGAATTTTGGCATATAACCCATCTTGGATCTTTTAGATTAAAAGGGTTTTCTAGTTCTAAGCCTAATTAAAATTAACACTGCAGTTTAACACTACTAAAAATCATCAAGAAAACAATATATTTGCTAGTTTACTATCACATCTGAGTAGCATAAGTTTTTTTTAAAAAGCTTGTGGATTATGAAATTTCTTCCCCAAACATATAATTACGAAAGTGGGTAGCGGAAATGTCAAACTTTCAAAGTTGCAACTGCATCATCTCAATTCTAGCTTTTTGTACTAATTACTTATAACTATATTAAGTGAACTGTATTTTAGATTGGATATTATATACCTAGGTTAAACAAGTTTTTGCATTGAGGGCACATTTGAGAACATGTGATAAGTGTACTCAGAAAATTTATCTATTGATAAATTATATGCCATGATTGACATAACCAATCCTCTAAGCCTCTCCCCAACTCACAAATACATTACTGTATACCATGGGGGTCAAACTCCATTGTGTTATGTGACATAACATGATATACCATGACAATTTTTGCCTTTGTGGAGCCAGGATGGGTGTGGCATGCATGTGACGCATCCGGTCCATTGGGCCACCAGTTTGATAGACTTGCTGTATGCAATATCAAAGTTGAACATTATTTTGACCTATGTCACCTTTTTAATTTTTAATCATATTAATCTTTTTAAAAATTAAGAAGGGGCTGTAGCCCTCAATCATGAAAAAAAAGCTATTGGGAAAAAGTGTGGGTAGGAAAGTTTGCATAAATATATCTGGTATGCCAACTGTGACCATTGTTGTATTGGGAGGTGTTATACATTGTCACAAACCGGCAGCAACGCCGGCAGCAACCTGACTTATTAAGGTACACTTCTCTGACAGAATGGCATCTATAGAGACTTCATAGTCAAGACCTCACAGAAATATTCACCTTCTGTGAAACACCTGATAATTCAAACTCTTTCTGCCTCTGAAGTGCATTGAAGACTATTCAAGGGAGCATTTAGAACAGTGTTTCTCAACCTTGGCCACTTGAAGATGTCTGGACTTCAACTCCAGAATTCCCCAGCCAGCGAAGTCCGGACATCTTCAAGTGGCCAAGGTTGAGAAACACTGATTTAGAACCAATAAGGATTGGACTGAAGGCTAAAACATATGAAAAACAGTTGGAGAAACTGGGTATGTCTAATTTAATGAAAAAAGGACTAGGGGTGTATGATAGCAGTCTTCCAATATCTAAGGGACTACTACAAAAACAGGGAGTCAACCTATTCTCTAAAGCACCTCAAAGCAGAACAAGGAGCAATGGATGGAAACTAATAAAAGAAACAAAAACAAGTTGAGAATTCTTATGACAAACAGGATTTCTTTCTAAGTAGATAGCACATGGCTGAAACTTTTTAAAAATCCCCTTTTCATTCTTTTCAATTAACATGAGAATCATATTGAATTAAAGTTTCTGTAGTCAATGATATGTTCTCAGAAACCCCATTTATAAGCTCATGGCCCTACTACCAGATGGATTTGTGCTGTAACAAACATGTAGTTGTTAACAGATCTATATGTTGAGATGGGCGAAGGTATGCAGTAGGGTACCATAATCTATATGAGGAATAGAAGGAACAAAATTTGTAAATGGCACAAAGACTGAGTGGGGGGGAAGACTGCTAACACGGCAGAAGACAGAGGCAAGATTCAAGATTTTATTTATTCTTTTGTTTGTTTGTTTGTCAAACATGTATAAGATAACAAGAATAGGTATGAACATAAACATGAACAAAGGAAGTAAATACAGATAAATGAGGACATTTTGATAGACTCTAACAGTGAACAATGAAACTGTTGTTTATTGTTGAAAACTGTAAGATTCTGCACTTGGCAAGAAAAACCAGATACAGAGGTAAATTAAGAAGTACATAGCTTGGCAATAGTTGTGAGAAAGATCTGGATGTCTTGTTAGACCCTCAGATTAATCATAAACTAGCAATGTACTTCAATCAGCAAACTCAGTTTGGGGTCAAGATCACAGGAAATCATAATACCACTTCCTGTTCTATTGCTCTGCTCAGACTGTACCTGGAATATTGTGTCCACTTCTGGTCACAATATAAAAATGATACTTTAGAACTGAAAAGAGTGCACAGAATAGCAATACGTGAGCTCTTAGATGAGATGGGGGAAGGTTTATAAGTGTGATGAATGAATGAATGAATGAATGAAAATAAATGGGCTTGGAAGCCAAATCCTACGTAAGTAACTGAAGGAATCTGGTATGTTCATGCTAAAGAAGAAAAGATTAAGGGGAGGTAAGTATTTTACCAAGTGTTAGGGCAGTAATTAAGTGCTTAGGGAAATTGGGTCTTTTGGTTGTAGGGATAATGATCACAACAGTGAATACAGAGATTTTAAGCTTTATAATTAATTCAAGTAAACAGATGTAAAAGCATAACAATGTATGTATGTATGTATGTATGTATGTATGTAGTATGTATGTGGAGGGGGGAGGGAGGGAGGGGGAGAGAGGGGAGAGAGAGGGAGAGAGAGGGAGAGAGAGGGAGAGAGAGAGAGAGAGAGCAAACAAGATGATACCCAAATAACAAGCTGTCAGGAGCCATTGATATGACAGCAGAGATACCCCAAGGTGGCCAAATTTTATAGTACCCAGCACTGGGTTCTGTCCAAAAGCTCCCCACAAACAACCCCGAAGTTTTTTTTATCAAAATCTTGCACAATGACTTCATGCCCCTGCTATGGTCATAAGAATGCAAGACCTGACCTTGACTGAGTGGCACATGACTGGACTGGAAATTGAACATCTAAGACTTTTGCAGTAAGAAAAGCCTTGCAATTACACACCTCTTCTTTATTCAGTAAACAAGACTTTTAAAAGAAAGTTAGCTCAGAATGAACTCTAAACTTCTAGACTTTTCTTAATATGAAGGTTAAATCAAAGTATGTCACTAAACTTCTTAAAATAACAATGGTATTTCACATTGCCAGTATAACATGATAGCAGCCTTCCAATACACGAAGGAATGTGAAAGAGGATGCGAATTTATTTTCATTAGCACCATAGGACAAAAATGAATATTAGAAGCTTTATAGACAGAATTCCTGACAGTGAGAGTTATTAAGTTATGAGACAGACTACCTCCTGATGTTATGAGTGCTCTATCACTTTTAGAGAAGTTTAGAGAAGACTAGACAGGTATTTATTGGTATGGCATTAGCATCCTTGCCCTGGTGGAGGAATTGGAGAGAAAACCTCCTAAGTTGCTTCCAATCTTGTGTTTCTGTAATCAAACTTTGAGGACCAGAACTGCATACTAAGACTACCCAGCATAAAATAAACAAAAAAACAAAACCACCAACCCAAATAAAATACTTTTTCTTTCTGCCTTTTTCCTTCTTAAATTCAGAAATTGTTATCTGTAAGTTCTATTTTATTTTCTATTTTCCACTAAGCAATATCTATACACAGCATACCTGTTATCATCTGTGTGTGGATACTAAAACTTTTAAATATCATTTCACTTGCCATGCCAAAAAGAGCCAAACATTCCACAGTAAGAATTTCAATAGTTGCTCTGAGTAACAAAGGTAGGATCTATTTATACTGAACTATTCAAATTCATTTCTCTGGTCTTTGTTATGCAGAAATATATAGAAAACAGCTTTTGTCTCCTCTTATTTTGGTCATGGACTGATCTTTTATCAGGGTTGTGAAACTTTGCTTTGACATCTTTTTTAACTTAACACTATATAAAGCAAAACATTTCTTGAAATTCCTGGTCATTTGTCCCGCTACTCTCTAAATTTCTGTTTTATTTTTTCTCACTGAACCAAATAAAATGCAAAATTCCTATATGTATATTGAAAGATCAGAATCTCATATTGTTATTTACAACAAAATGCACTTCTATTTTATACAACATAAATGCAACTATATAACACAAAATGTTGCCTTATTCTTAAGGATTCTAATAGTAATCAGTTGGAAAAAGCAAATAAAATGTTATTTGGATTTTCACTGTTTAGATATGCTTATAAAATGGGAGGTTATAAAAGTGAAGACTTTGCTGAAAATATGCATAATGCATTAATACAAATTGGAATACTATTCATTAAGATTTGATATTTCTTTGGGAAGCATATGTAACTACAGTGAATTAGTTAATGTCTTCAGAATTCATTCTCATCATATGTGGGTAACTATCTCTTTAAATAATTTAAATCCTCTCCATCAACTACAAAGCTGTTTTGAAGCCATTTAGCTTTGTTCTTTACATGTGTTCTAATTAAGAAATGACCTTGACATCACACACAGAGAAATCCTGGATTATTTCCTACAGCAATATCTATCAAGTGGGGGAGGAGAGAAGAAAGAAATAGAAGTGGGGAAGCACACCCTGTATTTGTTTCCAGCAAGGAATCGAGCAAGTTTTGGTTGGTTGAATGTTGAAGTAATTCCACTGCATCGTGTGTTTTTTTCCCTGGTTGTTGTAGAATGTCACAGGGCGGGTTAGTGTGACCTTGAGCTGCATCAGCAGCACAGCAAGGGTCGAGATGCCTGCAGGCGCCCTTGTACTGGATTTGCAAGACAAAAACCTTCAAATTGGCTGAAGGACATCTTAAATCTCTTCAAAGGGTTTATGAACTAATCTGGGCTGTTCATAGCCGGATCTGTGCTAGTGTGAGAGGTAAAATTAAAAACAAGGTCTTTGACAAGATGCTATTTCCTTTTAACCCTTGTAATGCAAAAGGAAACATATCTTGGGCATTTAAAACAAACAATTTAATAACTAACTGTAAAGCACATACCTGAAACACTGATGCAATGTCTTCATAAAAGATTATATAAGCGAATCTTTGGGAAAGAAGACTATTGCTATTGACATCAGATAGGAAGCAGCTTCATTGCACATTTTGTTTCTTATTCTTGAACAAAATTTGTGTCATTCTACTTTGATTTTTTTCCTACAGAGCGCCACAAAGGCAGTTTTCAGGTCAAGTAAAATTACAGTTCAGCATTTTATTTGTAAATCAGTTTCCCTGAAATACCACAATTACACTGAACATTGAATTTTAAAAATGCTTGACATAACTAGGGATCATTTTCAGGAAGCATAATATCTGTGCTCTGCTTTTTGCTACTAGTTTTAACTAAATCAGTACCCTTTTACTGATTTTGCTTTGATAATTTCAATGATACAATAAACAACAGTATCAGTTACTTATATAATATAAAAACAGGATATTTTCAAAGTGTTTGTAAAATGTAATATATTATCTGGGGAAATCAGAATATAACAACGTTATATTCTGAATATAACACCTTCCTAAAATGAAGATAAAGGCAAAACCATTTTCTCTCTTTCTCTCTCTATCCTCTCTCTCTTTCTGTCTCTTTCCCTCTCCCTCCTCCTCCTCTTCCCATATGTTTCTCCCATCTAATTCCAACTAAATTGATTTTTCCTCACTGGAAAATAGTCTTAAAACTTCTATACTTTGTTCAGCATATTTTGTCTAAATGAATAAAGAATGTCCCTGTCAACTGATTGCAGATCATGATTTTCCAGGAATAAGCAGTCTCCGTAGATGAAGAAAGAAGTTCATTGCAAGCAAGCATTCGCCTTCTGCACATGAAGAGTGACAAGAGAAGAAGAACATAGTTCTTCAGAAAATTTGTATTTTTCTTTGTGTAAATATGATATGCTGTAATAACTTATTTGTATTCTGTGGTACCCTTAAAGACTACGATATCAGAATCAACATTAAGGTAAATGCAAAACAATTTATGCATCAATTTTCTGGCATTGTACTTGTAATAAATTATTTGAATTTGAATATGAACATCCATGGTTGTTTTAGGACTGCTAAGAGTAGAGGCCTTTCAAATTCTATAAATTAAGGGTGATCCTACACATTGTTCAATGTATACTCTGTCTAATGAGTTAGATCTCATACCCTGAATGTTGGAAATTACAAAAATTTCCAAAATTAAAAGATTTGGCATGGCCTTTTCTATCAGATGGACTTCTAAAGGATTTTGTTTCTAGCTGGAAGCAAGATAAGGAAAAAAACTTGTCTAACCCCACTAACAATAACATGGTTGGATATTGAAAATCTGGACAGCAAGGCTAGAATCAGTTAGCTGGTTAGTCTAGAAATTGTTTTAAGTTCATGGATATAGATCCATGCTGTGTAAACTCTGTGTGTATGCACATGTATATTTGATCTTCATAAATAAATTGTTTATTCCTTCTTTTTCTTTACAACTTTCTTTTTAATTATATAAAGATTTAATATTCTTAATGAACGAGTGATTTTATTTTAAAGATAATGTGTCTTCCTTGATACATCTGGAAGAGCAAATCTTATGCTTAGTTATGTTAATATTAAACGCGATCTGGTAGCTATGTTCCCATAGCTTGACGAAATTGGGCTTATAAGTAGTCCTTGATTTACAACTGAATATTTAATAACAATGCAAGTTACAATGACCTTGGAAAGATGCTTTACAACTGCTGAAGCTGTTACGGCCACCATTGCACCACCCCCACAATCACATGACCAAATTTCAAGTGCTAGAAATGGACTCACATTTACAACTTTTGCAATTCCTTGTGATCGTGTGACTGCAATTTGTGACATTTTTGCTGGTTTCTGTTTTCTTTTGCTAATTTTCAGCAAAAAAATATTTGGGAGGATGGATTTGCTTAAGAACAATGTGATTCTCTTAATGACCACTATAAAATGGTTTAAAAATAAGTCTGGTCATATTGGTTATCAACTGCTCATAAATCAAGGATTAATATATTAATTAAGCAGCATCCTGGTTCATTCCATACTACTCATTAACTAAACTGGAAGCTGAGTTCAAATACACTGAGTCCAAACCCTTCAACACATTGTACTCTAATGTATCATCAAAATTCCTCCAAGAAACATAAATAAGGAGCTGACTGGAGACTAATTGAAACTAACAAGAGCAACATGGTGCTGGTACATGAGTATCAACCATGAGTTATCTTCCTGATACTAAGTATGTAAAGTTATAGCCTTCCCAATCTAGGAATTTTAGAAATATGGAGTCAGCTCCTAAATTTCCCAACCTGCATGGCCACTATTAGAATTATAGGAATTGAAACCCCCATATTTTGAGGATGCCCAGTTCAGGACAATTACACTATACAATGAAAGTTTTACTCTTTCTGACACATAATATAGCAGTTATGGAAAGTTATAAATAGCAAAGGAACATTTATAGTTAAAAACAGATTTTCACTCTCATTATGTTAAAATAATGGCATAATGAGATGTAATTTGATTCCTGCTGATATCAGGAAGTGAAGCTTGAAGCAAATTTGCAGAGAAGCATTTGTTTATAGCCCTCTAATGTAGAATAGTTCTAACACACTCAATTGTTGTGCATAGGAATAGGCAAAATATATTCAAAACTTGGAATCATACCTGAATACAATATTTCATTTGGGGTACAATATAGACTAGCCTCCTCGTGGGACAGCCTAGGCAACATGAAACAGTTTACATATTCTGGATGCTGGATTTCACAAGGATATCCCAGCAAGAAAAAGCTGCATGGATACCAAAAATGGTCACAAAAACTTGTCAATTCCAACAATGATTTGAAATATTTTAGGATCTATATTTTAGACTAAATACTATGTAATCACCTTAACCTATTTACATAATGTTTATAAAATCAGTCAAGCAATTGTTTTACATAAGAAATAATATCAAACCTTCTCTTTTTTTATATCAAACACCTTCTGCCTATACAATTAAGAAAGCATTTATATTGGAAGATTTGATTTTGATTAACCAAATGTATCTAACATTTTTAAATACAAATAGCTAGTTTGCTAATATAAGATATAAAGAACAATAGTCCTTGTTTCCATTATATTTTTACACACAACCTGAGTAATGCGAAGATTTGAACTGATTAACAAGAATAGCAGTGATTTGCTGGGATAGACAAGACAGCTTATAGCCCTGGAAAGCTACTACGCAAAGAGTATATTGAGATATAACCAGCAAAGGAGGTCACAGCTGAAATGCCACTGCACTGCAGCAATTCCCGGTTGTCAAATCAACCTCTAAGTTTACATTAAAGCCCTTATAACTCTACTTGAACTAAAGCCATCATTAAGTTTATGAATAATACAGGGAGCAGAAAAAACAAGAAGTCAAATCTGATTTCCAGTTTCCTGGAAATTATATTAGACTAACTATGGTCAAAGACTAGCTGCCTTAAGAAATTGATTAGAAGAGATCAAAGATGTACAACTTTGCAGTGCATCAATTTGTGAATTAAAAACCTTCTTATATATACAATAAACTAAGCGTATTCACAGATCACTGGATCCCAGGAAATGCCTTATAAACCACCAGAGTCCAATTATTCTGTTTCCAGTAATGGCAAGAACTTGCTTAATTTCAGCATTTGATATCAGAGACCTTCTACAAAGAAATAAGCAAGATTCCTTAAACTGATGGTGGTGATTCAGTTAGCCAGAAATTGTCACGCTCAGTAAACTAGAAAACCTACTATATCAATCATGAATAATCAGAAGTTTTTCCATAGTTTGCACTGCTTAATTACTTTTCTCCTATGGAAAACAATTAACAGAACACTATTGCCACAGCTGAATTATGCTACTATTGTTAGGCAACTGCTATAGCAATAGCACTTAGACTTATATACTGGCCCATAGTGCTTTACAGCACTCGCTGGATGGTTTACAATGTCAGCATTTTGTCTCCAACTACCAGAGTCCTCATTTTACTGACCTTGGAAGTATGGAAGCCTGAGTCAATTTTGAGTCCTGTCAGGATTGAACTCCAGGCTGTGGCAGAGTTTGCCTGCAATACTGCCTTTTAGCCACTGTGCAACCAGGACTCTGCTATTCAGAAAAATAGCACTTTAGTGGCTATTACTATGATTACTGGTAATGAATTCATAGGTTAATTTTCAATTCTGTATTAATTAGAAATATTCTACAATTCAAGGATTTTCAGTTTATGATATTCTTTAAATAAAGACAATTTTTCTGACAAAATTCATACATTTCTTTCTCATTGACTGGCTTAAGAACAAAAATTTGTGGTTCATATCCCGGTATAAAATGCATTGCACTCTCATTTCTATTTCTTGAAAAATAAAAAGTGATCATCAGAATTTTGCCATGAAATCAGAAAGAAGGACAGGCTCTGGGCAGGTAGCTGGTTGGAAAATAGTAAACAGAGTACAAATAGATGAGAATATTTGTGGCTCAAAATGACTGGGTCCTTGGTGATTTTCTTGCAGATGTTTTATTACCAAACTAGGTACTTTCATCAGTGCTAGATGGAGTGGGGTTTGCTCTCTATCTAGCACTGCTCTCCCCAACCCCCAATCTGTGGCCTGTTACTCAGCTGCGGGAACCGAACTGCAAAGTAACAGGAGAATAAAGTTTCTTCTGCCCTGTCATTTCTGATTCTAGGGGACAGTGCTAGACTCCGTTTCTTAGTCAAGAGAGACAGCCTTGTTCTAAGATATTTCCATGGTCATGTAATCAGCATGACTAAACGCCAAGGCACACAGAACACTGCTACCTTCCCATTTAAAGTGGTACCTTTTTATCTACTTTCATTTGCTTTAGAACTGCTAAGTGGGCAGGAGCTGGAGCAAGTAATGGAAACAAACCCTGTCACGCAATGCTTGGGTTTGAACCCAGGCTGTCAGCTTGCCAGCTGATAAGCTCAGTGTTTCTGATAAATGTTCTATTTGAAATTATACTTAGTATTTGTTTTAGGGATATAACAACTACTGAAACAGTAAATTATTTTTGTAGCTAATATTCTGTGATTCCACAGATGAGTCTTTTAAGAATTTAGACTTTAACATTCAAAGCATACATATTCTGAATATGCCCTTTCTTATATATTTCTAAAGTTGTATCTGTGAATTACTTTATTCACCGCATTTATCTAGTTCTCAAATTTTCTGGTCTATCTCTATGTACTTTCACCCTTATTTAACTCAGAAATTTCTAGCATTGTAATATATAACTCTATATATGGAATTTATCTCTAAATAACTCTTCTCTTGAGGCATTTGGGCCTTCCTGCTGACAATTATGTTCAACTCTATGTTCATGGCTTACTTTATTCTGTACACATATAAATATAAAATATGTTTATTGTTTTTCCCAGATACAAGTCTTCTTGTCCTAATTCATGTGGTTTATGTTTAAAAGCTGTTTTGTCACATTTAAACTAAGTTCTGTTGTAGTAATCCTGTTCTATTTTAAACGTAACACATACTGTTCTATTAACAGGCATAAGAGGCACAGAAGCATGTACAATAGCCACATAATGTGAATTGCCTATAATAACAATAAAGTTAATGTAATTATATCCAAGTAGCACTTTTGAAATGACACAGTCTGTCCATTTTCCAAATAATGTAAACTTTTAAGTAATCAATTAAACTACATTTGGAAATTGATGTTTACCTATCATTTAATTTTGCTTTTGCAAGCTCATGTAGTAAGTTAAATACATAATTTAAACTTAAATAACAATATGAAGTGTATTTATGATAGTGAGCTATTGTATTCTTTCTATATTTCTGTCTCTCTCTACCTTGCCTGGCAAATGCTGCCTTGTTAATAGCTTCTTCTGTTCAACTCACTATGGAGATGTATTTTCAGCATGCTACTGGTAACTCACTATCAACCAATAAATAACTTCTCTAATAATGAAGTTTCATACAGAAGTTAAACCATAATGAGAAGAAAACCAACATCTATGGCACTCCATACAAAAGCTGCCAAGAACTTGAAAATTTACTCATCACCAAGTAAAACTGCCCATTCAGGAAAGAGTATAACTACTACAGAATACGAGACCCAAATTCCAAGGCATCTACCACTATCTACAATCTCAAATCCTGCTATTAAGGGAGGGGTATATTTCTTATCTAAACTTCAAAAAACAATAATCCATAAGACTGATTAATGCAGTTTTTGTCTTATACACAGCTTTGAAAATCTTTAGAAGGGAATAGCATAATCTGCTTCATCCATGAAATCATGTTACGTTAACACCTGCACTTCCTCAGAGTTCATACAATCAATTCCTAGATAATATTCACCAGACACTGCCCTAGTTCCGAGATATAGCCTAGCATGGAAATAATTGAATTAGCATATGGAAGTAATAACTTCAGTTTGGAATAAAGTGTGAAAGCTTTGGGAAAATAATGGCAAGCATTCGAAAATAAGTTATTTTTTAAGAGTACTATTTGCCTGATTCTCCTTCCCTCCAAAATCGATATAATAGGAAAAAAAAGATTGCGCTAATTGTACGTTTAAATAATACTTTCTAAGAAATATATATATCAATAAAATCCAGAAATACATAAAGGAATGAATAAAATGTCCTTGTCTCAGGCAAATTTCAATTTTATGAAGCCCATGACAGTGGCAAAACATTAAGCATAAAAATAAATAATTTATAATTTATAACAGTTTATAATTCTATATGCTATGCACCTCTTGTGGCAAGCTTTTTTCAAATGTATAAAAAGTTAGGAAACAAAAACATGATTATTTTCAATACAAAAATATTTGTATAAAAAACCCCACTATATTATTACAATGCTAATTTCAGCTACAAAATCATTTAAAACTAATTTTGCATATTACCATTACCAGAACTAGTCAGCCAAATCAAGAATAATTTCCAAACTGCTTATTTGTAGATGAACATTTTTCCTGTAACATTGCCTGCAAATCTTTAGGCATACTTAGTCAAATTGTATGTACATAAATACATAACTATTTGCAGATTTAAATGCATGACTGCAATTTATTGAAGTTTATTATAGATTTGAAATTAGTGAATATAGTAGGGACAGAATTCTAAACACTCTTCCAGTTGATTCAGTATTTTTTTTTAAATCGCACAATAGTTATTAATAAGGCAAATGAATTAAAGCGACGTACAATTAGTCACATGAAGAAAATCCCACACGTGAACAAACATTCTGAGCCTTCTAACCATTCACACTATGATAGATATATAATCAATCATCATGAGTTCATTTAAGCAAAGCCTGAGCATTTGAAAATGAAGGTAATTCATTCTTACAAAGCAGAAGATTATAAAATATCTAAATGCTTTCAACAACCAATTTCCTCTTTTTAAAAAATCCTGTTAAGAAACACAAGTTACATACAATGGTTGAATTAAGGCAAGTTTTGGAAGATTAAGGTCTGCCCAAATAGTGTAAAACAAAACCCACAGATCATTGCAACAACCTCTTGAAAGTTTAGCTTATACTAATGTAATTGCCCACAATATAGTAAACAATGATGATATGCTTTGTGAAAGTTGTCAGAAGGAAATGTTTTGATTCATCACAAATGTAATTATCTAAATTACATGTAAAATAACTCTGATGTCCCTGAAATATTTTTGAATGTACTGTTTTGCAATAACAAAACAAAATTGAATTGCTTGGCCACCACCAAAGAAGAAATATTTGAGGGGGAGGAGGAATAATATTTGAAAAAAGAATGCCTTGCCAATTATTAGGCATACATATGTCTTTTTTCATTCTTGAGGTTATGTGGCAGTCAGTGACTAGTGGGTTGAAGAGCAAATTAAACAAAATCAACATATCCTATCTGCCAATGTCTCATAGTCAGTAAAGGAATTGGAAATAAAAAGGGGCGTATAGCATCGAGATAACTGTCCAAAATTTGTTCCAACTCATCCATGCAGTATTTACAATAAAGATGGAGATGTTACAAAGGCATTCACAGATTTTAATATTATAGAAAATCTGTAGAGAGATTTCAAACATGCTATCCATTCAAGAAGATCTAAGAATAATTTAGCTATAAATCTACTTCAAGAATGAGACATTTATAAATTAGAATAGAAAGACCTAAGTTAACTACAGTAAACATTAGAAAATTGTTCTTTTTGGAAATCTTCCCCAGACTTCTCCAATCTTGATAAATTCCATTTAAGAGGACTTTTATTCCCAATTCTCAACATCATTTGTATTGGATGGAATGCTGAAGACTGACATTCACAGGTCTAATTAGTATTTAGGTAATAGAAAGGTTGGTTATCATTTTATTATCTTCAATACCCAAAAAAACTTTACAAGATCAGAGAATATAAGAGTTTGAATAGACTCTGATGCTAATCTGTTCCTGCCCAGTTCAGGAATTCCATAACATTCCCAATATGCCTCTGATTAAACACTTCCTGGGAAGATAAATCATACTCTCCATTAATTTCAGCAACAGCACTCCGAAACTAGACAAATCTTAGAATAAATGTCTCAGCTGCCTTCTTCAGTACCATCATGTATCATCTATAAAGCAGTATTGCCTAGAACTATATTTTTAACTATTTGTGATGGTAGGATTTACACTGGACATACTTGCAACATTATTTTACCTCAATCCTGATTACATGCTGCTTCAGGTAACAAGAAAAACATGATTATTTAATGACCACTTAGCAGTTTTGTTGCTGGTAATTTGTTGATTTCCATTGTCAAACCTTTGTTTTAATCTAATGAAATAAAAACCATGCCTGATAACCTATTACATTAATCAGTATCATGGGATGATGCTATAAAGCATAAAATTGGAAATGATGCCAAATATTGTCTATGTTATATTCATGCATGTGCATGTGCACGTTTTACACATACATGCACACACACACAGACACCTAAAGATATGTATCTTCAAAATATTTTAAAAATCAGATAACCTTTGATAAAAAATCTGTTAGCGCAGAGTCAAAATGTAAGAACTCAAAGAAATAAACTATTCTATCTCTAAATGGGACATTCTGTTTTGAAATTTATTTGTGGTTGAAAGTGAGCCACATATTTATTTTTTAATAAATTTTATTCAACACTTTTTTAACATTAAAATCACAATTACACTAGCTAATATTGCAGGGAATTGAAATAGACAGGTGGCCATATATATATATAGATTCAAACAAGATACAAAAAGTATTTTAGAACAATATGGGTTTCAAAATGAACAACAAGAATTGGACAAATAGTAACTAGGAGAGAAGAAAAAGTGAGCCACGTATTTAAAGCATACTTTTAGGTCAGCAAAAACAATTTCACTGCTACCAAGTTAAATTCTATTTCTAGTTATAATTTAATTAGCTTCGTATATAATTTATTCCATTTTCTAATGAAAAGTTTCCATGTAGATAGAAAAATATCTTATATAAATTGGTGTATCAGTGGTGGGATTCCAAATTTTTTACTACCAGTTCTGTGGGTGTGGCTTGGTGGGCGTGGCAGGGGAAAGATACTGCAAAATCTCCATTCCCTCCCCCACTCCTGGGGAAGGATACTGTAAAATCTCCATTCCCTTCCCACCCCACTCCAGGCAAGGATATTGTAAAATCTCCATTTCCACTCATTCCAGGGCAAGGATACTGTAAAATCTCCATTTCCACCCCACTCCAGGGAAAGGATATTGCAAAATCCCTAGTGTTTGATATAGGGCAACTATGAAGAAACTTTGGCATGTGGAGAGAAACTTGAGGGTGAGACCTAGTCTCATTGTATTTAGAACCCAGATTATCCATCTGTGGACCAAAAGGAAGGCCTACGAAAATAAGGCGAGCAACAGCGGTCCACTCTTCTGTATAAGGAAGGCAGGACCTTTCTCCTGTCCTTAGTCTCCACCAGATTGGGCTCTAGGATCTATCCAAACACCTTGTTCTCTTTGAAGGGGGCAGAGGTTAGCTTCCACTTATACTTCATGTCCACCTGCCAATAGTGAAGCCACAGTAGGTGACAGACCACCACCAAGGAGGCAATGGCCGCAGAAGCGAATTTGGTGGCATTCAAGGTGGCATCAGCTGAGAATTCCATAGCTGCCACCAGCTCCAAAGTAACCCAAGGAATAGTCTGTCGTTCTAAGAGTGCTCTTCTACACGTCTCTTCTGAGCAAACACTGAGTCAAACAGGGGAATGCACAGGCAAGGGAGGCATGACCAAAAGATTGATTGACTCAGTCTTCAAGCAGGAAGGACAGAGTTAACCCATTCCTTGGATTCTCTACTCAGCACACTGGAGAAAAATCAAGTTCCTTTCAAACAAACTGACAAAGAATTTGCACTGGTGTTTCAAAGCAAATGTTGCAGAAAGAATGTTAGCTAATATAAAATTCATTTTCATATACTACTTTAAAATATTGATAATTATAGAGTGATATATCAATAAAATCAATTTTAAATAATATTAATAATACTAATAAATCATTTCTAAAAATAATTTCAAAATCTTCTCATAATAGTTACAGAAACTAGTATGAGAAATGTACACAAGCATCTCCTCTAGTTACATACTGCACCAATATTACTCAATAACAGTTCTGCTTTAAATTAGTTAATTTTCAATAAACATAAGGATGGCATTGGTTTTATAATTGGTTTTACAATAGATATCTTCTGTTCAATCTAAAAATAATTTTGGTATAATTTAGCAATACTACAACTAGTAATATGAAATGAAAATGTTTTACTGTATATTAAAATGGTGGAACCTTGAGGATGACAATAACACTGTATGTACTGCTTAATTTTCAACATATATATTATTTTAAAGAAGCTTTTAAAAGTTACAACAAAATGCTATATATGGGCTTGATTCTGTCAGGGGAAAAGTTCAATACAAGTAGGTTTGATTAATTATTCATGTTGAGTTTGCAATCCAACTTCACACATTCTAAAACTGTCTAAATGGCCTTAGTGACTGGTTAAAAAAAATGGAAACTGGAACCATTAATTTAAAACTTATTCCTGGGGAAAGGAAATGTGTAGTGGCAGCATAGCTACCCACAAAGATGAAATTCTTTCACCTGAAGAACAGCCACACCCAGATATTATAGAACTCAGGGAAAAGGGATGGGAGTGTAAACATTACAAGGATGAATCTGGCAAGCTGCTATAAAAATGTGTAAAATTCTTTGATCTTCTTCTAGATTTAGCTCAGTCTAGACAAAGCTGAGAGGAAAAAACAATCCTTTGTTTTGGTTAAAAAGGATCCCTGGCTTTCAACCTTAAGGAAAACTGTTAAACTTTTTTAATGTGACAGAAAGCAAGAGAGAGATTTGTCTCTCTTTTGCCAAGTAGTAACAAAAAATGGATGCCACACCTAACTCTAATATCAATTGATGAGAAGGTTGAGAACCACTTAGGAAGTCTAGTAAATAAAGTCATAAAATATAGAAGAAAAAAAGAACATCTTGGTCTTACTCTAAAACTAATAGTTATAGTTAAAAAAACAATTAAAAATAGGCTTTTGGTGCGAATTTTCTTGTAATGTAGGAGGAAGTTAATCTGATTGCAGTTGCAGTTAAATACTACTTACCAATATTACAAAAATCAATAACACCTATCTAGCTTTCTTGAGTTTTGAGTTGTGATACCTGTTAGTATAAACTCAGCAGCATTAAATACTGAGATATATGAATCTGATAAAATATAAAATTTTATAAATTATTTTAAATTTACATTACAGCGATTTGACCCTCCATTAAGAGTAGCAATACACACAGTGAGTGCAGAGGTGTTTATAGAAATTCTGATATACAACATAGAGTTTATTGCTCTGATGTCCTATATTGCATTGATAATGAAACATATATAGAATCTTGAAACCTTATTGTATTTTTTTTCAAGCACTGCTGTCTACATTGCATCAAAGCAGGACAAAATCATTTTTTTTAAAAATCCAAAACAACTTAATTAATCATTAATAGTTAAAAACTGTATATTAGATAAGGAAATGTGTTTTTAAAAGGGTCTCTTAATACATTCATATGTATTTAAAAAGGTATAGCATTATGAGGTAAAATAAGTATATTCTTCGTATTTTAACATTTTCAACTGTGAATATCAAATAAATATATTGACAAATTCAACCTACAGCAGATTTCCATATTACATAAATAAGTCTTTCTATTCAATAAGCTTCCTTCTGAAATTTGCAAATGATAAGCAACAATTCAATGTTTCCCTACATGACTTTGAAACAGATCTAGACTGAACTCAATGATTATATTTGACTAAAGGAATACAACAGAGCAAATCCTTTTCCTCCCTTATCTATGTCCTAAATCTGTTCAAGAAGATCTGCAGCCTAAGTCAGCTTCTTTGAACATGGGGAATGGATATGGAAAGGTAGTATCATTAATTAGTAAGATCTCTCTCATGTAACATTGAATGATGTCAAAATGACTTGTCAATTTTATTATGCTGCAGCCTGATTCTACATTTGTTGAAACTCATTTTTTCTCATTAATCTACCCATTAATGAAAACAGAATTTAGAAATGTCTATAAAAAAACCCTAAATATCATATTGGCATAAGGTATTCAGACCCTTTGCAACAACATTTGAAATTAGGCAGATGCCTCCCATTTCTCTTGATTGTTACTGACATGTTTCTATACCTTGATTGGAGTCCACCTGTGGTCAATTAAATTGATTGGACATGATTTTGAAAGGTATACACCTCTCCATACAAGGTCTCACAGCTGACAATGCATACTGTAACAGAGCAAACTGCCTTGAAGAAGTCAGAGACAGGATTATTGCAATGCACAGATCTGGGGAAGACTGCAATAAAATTTACGCTGCAGTGAAGGTTCCTAAGAGCTCAGCGGCTTCCATAATTCACAAATGGAAGAAGTTTGGCACAATCAGGATTCTTCCAAGAGCTGATTGCCCCATCAAACAGAGCAATCAGGTAAGAGAAGTGACCAAGAACCCAATGGTTACTTTGACTGAGCTCCAGAGATCCTGTGTGGAGATGTCAGAGTTCCAGAAGGACAACTATCACTGCAGCTCTCCACCAATCTGGACTTTATGGCAGAGTGGCTAGACAGAAGCCTCTCTCAGTGCCAAACACATGAAGGCCCCACTTGCAGTTTGCAAAAAAGCACCGGAAGGACTCTCAGACTGTGAGGAACAAGATTATCTGGTCTGATAAAATCAAGATTGAACTGTTTGGCCTCAATTATAAATATATATCTGGAGGAAACTAGACACAACTCATCAACTGCCCAATATCATTCCAACAGTGATGCATGGTGGTGGCAGCATCATGCTATGGGGGTGTTTTTCAGCAGCAGGGACTGGGAGCCTGGTCAGAGTTGAGGAAGAGAAGAATGAAGCAAATTACAGGGATATCCTCAATGAAAACCTGTTCCACAGCACTTAGGAACTCAGAATGAGCCGAAGGCTCACTTTCCAATATGGCAATGATCCTAAGCACACAGCCAAGACAACACAGGGGTGGCTTAGGGACAACTCTGTGAATGTCCTACAGTAACCCAGCTAGAGCCGAGTTGAACTCTATTGAACATCTCTTGAGGGACCTGGAAATGGCTGTCCACCGACGGTCATCATCCAACCTGAGTTTGAGAGGATTTACAAGGAAGAATGGCAGAAATTCAGGTGTACAAAGCTTGTCATGTCATATCCAAAAGACTTGAGGCTATAATTGTTCAACAAAGTACTTATTGTACTTTGAAGGCTCTGAATATTTATGCCAATGTGATATTTCAGTTTTTTATATTTAATAAATTTACAGACATTTCTAAAATTCTGTTTTCACTTTGTCATTATGAGGTACTGGGTAGATTAACAAGAAAACAAATGAATTTCAGCAACTGTAGAATCAGGCTGCAGCATAAAAAAATGACAAAGTGAAGGGGTCTGAATACTTTCTGAATACACTGTAATTACTTCAAACTTGTTTTACTGATCATCCAATAAGACTCAACAAATTAACTAGCAACAATCTGGAGTTGTAATCTCAGATTTGCCTAGAAGTACATGCTATTAACAATGGTGATGTCACTGGCTAATCTTTTCAACTTGGAAGCACCTCACTGCTTCTGACATGACTGGAAAAAAATCTCAAAAAAGGCTTATTTCATAAGTTTGTATTCCTTTTTTGTGTGTTTGGGATAAAATACCTGAATGATGAACATTTACACAATATTTACTTTTTATTTAAAATCTTCATATGTTGACCATTTCTTTCATGACTTTGGGTAGCTTAGAAAGATATATCAGATGTGTCCTGATTCATCTTTAATAACCAAAGTTTAAAAAATACTTTTTGCCAAATAACTTACATAATTGCTATTTCTCCAGGATCCATGAAGACTCATAACTAAAACCAATCTACTAAAGCATAATAAAACCCAATCCAAAATTATATCCCAATTATATCCTGATATACAGCTCCTGGAATCAATCAAATGTCTTCAGTTAAATTTCAGTTCATTTTTTTAAGCTCAATTCTACTATCTAAAATCATACAGACGCTCCAACTCTGAGCCTGCAGACTGAATATCATCAGCATACTAATGCATTTAATTCAAAATCTGCAAATTCATCTGCTAGAAGATATCAGGCACCTTTGCTTTCAATGAAAGCTTTAAAATATTGTATAAACATATGTAATTAATGACCAGGAAGCAAAAAATAGGCTTACAGAAGTTAAAAGTTAGATTCTGAAAGGTTGTGTACTAAGGATTTATTTTTCCTTTCATACACTTTAAAGTCCAGTGTAGGGTAATAGTTAAGTTATCAACTAGTTAAGGTATCAGATGAGAACTGGCTGACTCAACCACAAACCCATCAAGTTAAATATATGAATGTCTGTGTGTGTAATGGCAGTCCTTTTCCTCTTATTCCCTGTTATTTTTTCCAGCATTAGAACCTTCTGCAGAGAAATAGGTATTTACACAATATGCCCAATGTAAAATAATTTGAATCTGATCGTTTGTGCTTCAACTTAGAATTCTGGGTAGATTGTTTGAGAGTCAATTTCATTGTTTTCCTCACTATCCATGGTATTCTGAGGAATATTCTTTAGCACCCAAGTTTAGATATTATTAAAAAGATCTAATTCATACTAAGTACATGTGCATGCATACATGCACACTCACATAAATATATGTATATATAGACAGACAGACAGATACAAATCACTCATAAAGGGTGGGAGGGGATTTTTTATTTTATAAATATAGTAACTATGTTTAGAATATTGTGTATAATTCTTATTCAATCTTGGAAATTACAAAATTAGAACAAATATAAAATAAGCAAGGAAAATTATGAAGTACCTCTAGCATTGTTTGTTTGAATCATAACCTGCCTATGTTGAGTTATATAAGGATGTTATCTTAACCTTACAACAGTTTTTGGTAGTAGTTTGGAGAGAGACAGAGATAAATTGTAACCTGGAGTCCTACTTCCATACTTTAAGTGCTCTACCACACTAAGAAAATCTTATATTACAGGTTTTATATTAGAATATTATATAATGAGGACAAATTACTTGTTATTTGTTATACATATTAGTTAATATGCTTTGTAAATTGTATTAGGAGACATAGTATAAGCAAAAAATATTTTTATTTTATAATATTAAACTTTTGTTTCATCCAATAAAACTCTTACATTCAATGAGTTAATTTCTTAGGAAGATGTTTTAATTTTCACTGAGAGAAAACTCTTGCTTAATTACATTTATGGACAGGATAGCTAGATGATTGGTCATTCTGGTTGCAAGTTGCACAGTTCCTTAAGTATTCAAATAATTTTCATATTACATATATTCTTATTCCTATCAACCCTACTATTGCTACACATTTGCAAATTATGAAAGAATTTTAATAGATTTTCATGACACTGATATTGTATATAATTGATGTTTATATGTCTCTTCAAATCTATCTATAGAAGCTTCCTTCTGTGGCATAGTCTAGAGTAACTGTCTGCTACTTAATTGTTCTTAGAAATATGTCTGAAATACAGAACGTGAGTTCAGAATTACTGCATTCTGTCTTCAAAACTCCAAAATTAACAAAAAACAAAACAAAGTTGTGAAACAAGCTCAGATGTAGTTTGTGAAATAAGCTTATGAACAGTTCACCAATTAAACTGAACTTCTTGGAGTAGATTTTATTTTGTTTCATGCATTTATTCATAATTTGTATTTTTTACATTTCATTAACATATATACTGTATATTTTGATATGATCATTTTCAGATCTATACTTTTTGTATCTTCAATACAGCCAGAACTAGCACAAATTATTTAGGGTCTGGAGCAATAACATACCATCACTTACATACAAAAGTAAATGTAAGTTAACACCCCTAGCCAACATATTTCATTACAAATATTTCTTATACATATATTCATAAATACATTAAACAAGTAAGGGAACATTTGAGCAATTGCCTCTTCCCAATTATGTTGTCGTATCCACTAGAATCTGGCAAGAGAGATACATTTCAGGTCTACTCCCAACTAGTTCCGGATGGGCCTACACAGAAATATATAAACATTGTGTGTGCGTGTGTGCGTGTGTGTGTGTGTGTGTTTGCACACACACACACACATTTTGAACAACCAGAAAATCCAACTGTTTTGTTTACAGTATTTGTAGATTCCAATTTGCCTCCTACAACTTCTATAAATACAGATTTATTAGAACTAAAATCTAAATGAAAACATTCCTCTAAATCAGAACAAATATTATTGGTTGGCAGTCCACCCTTATCAACATCACAGTTCAAATTCTCTTTGCAACATTTTTCTCACTGCCTTTCTAAAAGGCATTAGGGATTATGTTTCCTGAATTTACAATTGTAGCCTCTTCAAAGGGAGAGGCACAAACTGAAAAGAATTGCTCTATAGCTTCTTGTATCTTACATGGAAGGCGAAAAAGACATTCAACAGTATTATGTAGAAAGAATATACTGAATAAGACAGCTTGTTTTGATCATTTGTTTAGCAACCATTCAAAGATATTTGCACTGAAAAAATGGACTTACACCATTCCTTGCACATATGACCACTGCAGCATCCCGAGTCATGTGATCAGAATCTGGTGCTTGACAAGCAGCATATATTTACAATGCCTGCAATATCCCAGAGTCATGTGATTGCAATATGTGACCTTCCCAACTGGCTTCCAACAAGCAAAGTCAATGGGGCAAGTTGCCTTTACTTAACGATTGCATGATTCATTTAACAAATGCAGAGATTCATTTAATAATTGTGATAAAAAACATAATAAAATCAGGCATGACTTAATATCCACTTTGCTTAGCAATAAGATTTCTGGTTCAAATCATGACCTTAAATCCTGGACTACCTATATGAAACAGCGAACCATGATGATGCCAAAGTGCCGACCCAGTTGAGTCAGCAATAAAGGGGCAAGATAACCCCATAGAGGAGGGAAGGGAGTCCACAGCACTCTATTAAACCTGTCAGCTGTCACCACCCCTCTGTATAATCCATGACACCCCAGTTGCTGTAGTCAATAGCCTTTCTCTTTGAAACTGCAGAAAACACCATGCTACAGTGACAACAGCTTCCAGCAGCAGCCAACAAGGCCATGCATCATCACAGCACCTGCAAGCTGGAAAAATAGAAAAAGTCTCAGTGCCTCCAACAGGAATTCAATCAATGTAGCCAACAGTCTTAGTGTCATTGGCTTAAGACTAGATTATGGTATCATCACAGCAAGCATCAAACATATAGCTGTCTCATCTCCAATCAGCACCCTTCAACTGAAAGCCCAATGTTCTGGAGTACTTGTTGCAGGAAACCCTAGCCAACTATAGGGATTCAGAGTCCAGGAGGAAAGCCCAAAAGGTAAAAACCACAAAGGGCACAACCGTTCCCCAGCAAAGTCAGTACCTAAAAGGCTCCCACACTCCCAGTCCTGTCAGTACCTTAGTCAAAGTTGTATGCAGGTGAGGACTCTAGTTGGCACCTATGTTGTGTCAGGCTCAGTGCTCAGCATAAGAATCACCTAACATAGTATACAAAATGATGCAAGAAATTAAAATATATAGAATCATGACAGAGATAATCAAGCTTTTCGAAAACATAACCTACACTCTGTGTCTTATCCTTGGATTGTGGAAAATGCAGAAAATGAAATCTGGAAAGCAAATTATTTAAAAGTTATCATCCTTCTCCTCACCCACCAGATTTTAATGAAACATGATAATTTCCTTTGTTCATCTATTACCAGGTTATGGACAAATGCAGACTATATTTTCAAACAAAATTGACATTTTCCAACAAAAACTCAATATCTCCAACAATACAAAATACGATATTTGAGAGAATGCTATTTCCAATAGTTTCTATCCAGTCATGAAGAGTAGGCAGAATGGATGAGCTCCAAATCCCTCCAATTAACAGTATCTTTTGGGACCTAGGAAGCACACCTTCTCTGTCACAGTGCCTACCCTTTGGAACATTATCACCTCCCACAGATTGGTATAGCTCTTGATAATGTTCTGAAAGTCCTTGAAAACCTGGCTGTTTTCCCAGGCTTAGATATAGGATGGTTATTTCTCACTGTATTACACTTTTTTAAAAGTATAAGCCATCCAGAGTCCTTTGAAGTATAGTAGCCATTAAATTTAAATAAACAAATAAATACTGCTATGAAAATGAAGGAATGAAGCACTTTGGCTAGAACTAAAGGTTTACACAAAATTGCTTGACACTTTTATGTTGGAACACCTGCCTACCATAACTTTCCTAACCTATCATAACTTTCCTAACCTATCATCACCAAAATACTCTGTTATTCCCCTTCTACATTTCCAGATCTCTAGAATTACCCCACATAGCCTAGCAGTCAGCTATAGTCTTATCACACAATTATGTACAGTACAGTGTGATTCTTTTCCAAAATGTTCTTGGATTCCCAGATATATTCCATTTTTTCCTTGGAGTAAGAACAATCAATGCATTTCAAATATGAAATCTCACATCCAGAATGTCATTATTTCCTATTCCAGCATTGTCTGGATACAATGCTATAAGAACAAACAACTATTCTGCCAATCCATTTACAAAATATTTAAAAATGGAGATCTACATACAAAATAGGGTTCAAACACCCATCTAGGCTGTAATAAATAGGAGACTTCCTCAAAACTAGCAATTTGTTCAGCAAAGAAAATTTCCTCAGAGTTAAAACCAAAACACATAAACATTTATTTTTATGTCTTTGTATATTACACTTTCTTAGCATGTTATGCTCTGCGTACATTACACTCTCTCAAAATGAATTCAAAATGCAAGGAGCAAGCAATGTATATATTTCAACTTATAGATGTTGTAGCACTTCTGAAAGATGCCATTTTCACCTATACTACCACATTCTGGTCAGAAGTTTCCAGAAAATTTTAAAGGTCTATAGCAAAAATAGCAAACTGCAATGTTCTAATAGGGTATGTGACAAACACTACATCTCTCCTCTATCAGCAAAAAATTAATCCACTTGAAAATTCAAGACTGTGAACCTACTCCAGAAGAGAAATATGATCCAATCAAATAGGCATGTTACTCACACCCCAAAGTCCATCCTCTGTATTCAATAGCTACTTAATCTTTCATGAATTCGGCTTTAGTTTGTTCTCCCATAGTCAGACCCTTATACAGCCTGGAGACAATCAGAGGCTCTGTAGTAGTCCAACCTTAAATTTGCAGAAAGGAGAATTATAACTAAGTGTCATTAGCATATGTCTTTCCATAAATGCAATTTCATGGCAGACTGTAAGTAGTTCTCAGAGATAGAACTCTACTGCTTTCTCCATTATAAATTCAGACAAGTGATTTGTCTATAAAGGTAAAGGTTCCCTTGCACATACATGCTAGTCATTCCTAACTCTAGAGGGCAGTGCTCATCTCTGTTTCTAAGCCAAAGAGCCAGCGCTGTCAGAAGATGTCTCTGTGATCACGTGGCCAGCATGACTAAATGCTGAAGGTGCACGGAATGCTGTTACCTTCCAACCAAGGTATTTGATTTGTCTATACACAGGGATATTTGGAGACCCTAAAGCTTTGATAAACAATTTAGCTTAAACCAAACTGTGCACAGCGATACAATTTCACTTGTACCTAAAATTAATTCTGCTTAATTGTGAGGGAACCTTGAACATTATTAAAAATCTTTTTACTACCAATAATAGAGCCGAGGTGGTGCAGTGGTTAGGGTGCAGTACTGCAGGCCACTTCAGCTGACTGTTATCTGCAGTTCAGCAGTTCTAATCTTACCGGCTCAAGGTTGACTCAGCCTTCCATCCTTCCGAGGTGGGTGAAATGAGGATCCAGACTGTGGGGGCGATATGCTGACTCTGTAAACCGCTTAGAGAGGGCTGAAAGCCCTATGAAGCGGTATATAACTGCTATTGCTATTGCTATAATACATTGATGATGTTTCAGTAGAATATATGTTGTTGTTGTTATTGGTTTATAAATGCATAATTGTTTTAATGTGCTATTTGATTTGTTATCTTGTTTATTTTAACTCATGTGAAGCATTCTGATACAGTAATTAACTTTCTGGCAAAGTAGTATAATATCCTACTTTTAAAATAACATTTTGATATGCTTTTATTTCAAAAAAATAGCTACATATTCTCCCACTTCATAATTCTCATGCCAATTAAATTATTCTACCTACTGAAAACTCTGAAAGCTACTACAATAAACACAGCATACACTTTAGTGCAAGCTACACACCATCTTTTATAAAATCTAACTACCTTAGACAAACAATAAGAATAATAAGGTGAGTCACTAAACCTTAAGTATTTGAAACAATATATGAAGAAAGTGGGGAAAACAAGCTAGATACTATTTAAAGTCATCTCCACTCATCAAATTCTATTTATGTCCAATTAGATACAATTCCAAATAAATAACCAAATATAATACAACAAACAAATGAGATTAGGAGCAGTCAGCATTAAAATACAGCAAAGTACAACTATTGAACTAAATAGATATATCTACTTATACATAGGTATATTACACTGATCTAGCACACAGATATAGGTACATACTGT
This sequence comes from Thamnophis elegans, assembly GCF_009769535.1. NCBI lineage: Eukaryota > Metazoa > Chordata > Lepidosauria > Squamata > Natricidae > Thamnophis > Thamnophis elegans. The sequence continues at coordinate 45,870,521 of NC_045546.1, forward strand.
ATACCTCTGCTGTATATAGATATATTATACTTATTTGGCATATATGCATATTTGTTTAAAAATCGATTCATACATAGATCAATGCATGCACATATACTTTCATGGATATATATATATATATATATATATATATATATATATATATATACACATACATACATACATACATACATACATACATACATACATACATACATACTATGTGTGTGTGTGTGTGTGTGTGTGTGTGTGTGTGTGTGTGTAACCTGAATATTCAATTATTCAATCATATGTTAACAGTTATATACAGTGACCTTTTTCACATATTACTTTGAATTCCCAACTCTGTACTTTGCACTTTTAGAAATCTTACAACTACTTTTGCATTCATGTTCCTGTATCTATTCTACGATCGTTATATCCCACTTTCCCATTCTGCTACACATTGTATAACCCCTTTTTATATGTTGTGAATTAAGTCATTTTTTTCTCTACGTGTTCCTTTGTGATTAACTATTTGTCCAAAGTAAAAAAAAAAAAAAAATGGAACAAGTGAGTCACTTTCAGAATTCAGTGTTCAATTTCAAACAGAAAATGTGATGATTATCAGAGAAGTCCATGCTAATGTAAACTATTTTTATATGACTTTAGAAAATTAATTACAATCAATTCTGTTTCAAAGTGAATATATTTCTGTGATGGTGAACCTATGGCACGCATGCCAGAAGTGATACACAGAGCCCTCTCTGTGGGCATGCATGCAGTCACCAGCTGTTCTTCTGGTTTCTGGCATGCATAAGTTAGGACTATAGTGCAGGTGCTGGAGTTCTGGAAAACAGCTTGAAAAATGGCCCTTTTCCTGGCCTTTTCTGGTCTGAGAAATGCCCCCCAAAATGGTGTTAAAACAGCCCAAAAATGTGTCCGTGCACATACGTTCCAGTTTGGGCACTTGGTGCTGAAAAGGTTTGCCATCACTGGTATATCTCTTCCAATTCTCATAACTTGGTTGACAAGTTATTTGTATTCTATAGCAATGTTATAGTTTACAGGTAGCCACAATATAAAAGAGTTACAGTTAAAGATTACTAAACAATGTAACTTTAACTTACACTTACTGCACTGGCCTTCGACATCTAAACTTTACCAGAAAGGCACCAAAATCAACCCATCAGTTTACAAAGGTGTACTTTCTTAACCTCTAGAACAGATGGGATTGGCTAGAAATGTCTAGCATGTCAAACTGTTAATCATCACTTAAATTGAGTCATGGTTCCACCATAACTGGCATTAGTCTGCAGGGAACCTATTTAGCTGTCACAAATTCCTGCCACTCCTGCTCTGCTTTCATTAAGCTTAATGCCTTGTAATTTGACCTTCTGTTGCTAACCTATTAACCTTATCTAGTACAAGTTCAAATATGATAAACTAAAAAGTTGCTGTAAATGCAATTTAAACTGCTGAAAATGTAAGTGTTACTTTCCTCTATTCAAAAATGAAAGGTATCCAACAATTTTGATCCTATCCTCAAAAAGAAATACTGCCAAGAAAATTTCAAACAAGCATTGATATAAGTTAGGACTATAGTTAGCCTTCATACAAGAACTCAGCAATAAATCTCAGCTGCACAGACATTTAATTCCTTACTGAGGAATAGGCTAACTGGTGGAAGACTTTAAAATATGACTTGCCTATTTTAGGTTTTTTCTTGCTGACAAAAATGACAGCACGACACACAAATGATTTGCTCTCTGCAGTGCAAAGGAGTCAATGCTTTTACAGAGGTCAATACTCTAAAGTTTAAAGTCTAGGCTTTTCCCTCTGACTCTACTGAATGAATAGATACTTGGTCATTCTTGTGATGGTCTTAGGTAAACACATTATATGGTGTCATGGTTTTCTCTAGCCTGGAAATTAGTGGTTCCTGACAGATTAACTTCAACTCATCTACATACAAAATACAGAGCTCACTTTATCAATTAATATTACAATATGCTATTTCAATTTAGACATTATACAAAAACCTGTGTCTCTGAAGAAGGTTCTGATGCTGTGGAAGCTGGAAAGAGAGAAAATGACGACCACCAGCATTACTGGTGTTATGTGTACTGTTGGAAGACCTGACAACAGAGATGGGTGCTGCTGGTTCAGCCCGGTTTGGCCGAACCAGTAGTGCTGGCAGCTGGAGGCTCCGCCCACCCACCCCCTGGACACTACTGTGCATGCGCAAAAGCATTGCGCATGCGCATGTGAGCATGAGCGAAACGGTAGTAAACCGGTTAGCAACCCACCACTGCCTGACAACCATGTTAGGAGCAGATCTCATATAGAAAATCTATATATTCACTAAGAGTGGACACTGACTTGATGGCACATAATCAATTAATGCTATAATAATTCTTCCTATATGAAATATCAATAAATCCAAAGTACAACAGCTTTACATAATATAAATATAAGTTGATGAAAAGAAAAACAAGAAAATAGACACAAGGCCTACATGGTCTTGGAAGTTTTCATATTGTTATTAAAGGAACAAAATGCAGCACCTTAAAAAAATTAGTTTGATTTCAAAAAGGTAAAAACAGAAGTATTGCCTATAACTCTCAAATAAAGTTAGAAGATTCATATTCCAATCTTAGAAGCCCCTTGAAAAAAATAGATTTATTATTTTATGGAATAAATAATCAAAGGACAAATACATATTTGGTTGGACAAATACATTGGTTGTTATAATGTATTAAAATTAGAGGTATCTACTGATGTAATTTCATAATATATAAAAAAAACAATGGTGTCTACTGATCAAAATGTAATTCAGGCTCAGGTCAACACATGCTCTTGGTGAGAAGTATATAAACTTCTAACCCTGATATATTTTATACTATGTTGGTTTAATAGCTATTTTCAAGCATATGCAATGGTGCTATAAATAGAGAATGTTACTAAACTGCCCTTTTGCAAGGTTTAAAAGTAGAGCATTAAACTTTGCTAGCATGAATATCTTTCTATGTTCATTTTGTATGGCACCAAGAGTAGTTTCAACAGTGAAATGGGTAGTATATATAGCCATGTAAAAAAGAAAGTACACTCTCTTTGAGCTCTATGGTTTTATGTATCAGGATGTAGTAAAAATTATCTGGTTCTTAGCAGTTCTTAAAAGCAGATGAATACATAGATGAATAACAACACATGACACATTACATCATGCCATCGTTTATTTTACAAAAAGAAAGGCAAAATAGAGAAGCCACACACATAAGCACACCTTATGATTCAGTAGTTTTTAGAACCACTTTTAGCAACAAAGTAATTGTTTTAGGTATGACTTTATCGGTTTCTTAGTTTCTCTTGCAAACAGATTTCGTCACTCTCTTCTTTACAAGATTGCTTCTGTTCACAGCTCTATTGAGATCCTACACAGCATTTCAGTAAGACTGAGGTCTGGACTGATTAGACCATTGCAACACCTTGATTCTTTTCTTTTTCAGCCATTCTGTTGGATCATTGTCCTCTCACATGACCCAATGTCAGCCAAATTTTAGCTGTGGACAGATGGCCCCACATTTGACTACAGAATACTTTGGTATACAGAGGAGTTCATGGTCAATTCAATGACTGCAAGGTGCCCAGGTCCTGTGGATGAAAAACAAGCCCAAATCATCACCCCTCCACCCCCATGCTTGATGGTTAGTAAGTTTATGCTGATATGCTGTATTTGGTTTTCACCAAATGTGGTCCTATGCATTATGGCCAAATATTTCCACTTTAGTCTTGTCTATCCAAAGATTAGTGTTCCAGAAGTCTTTGATATGCTAAAATGCAACCTTTGCAAACCTAAGCTGTGCTGTCATGTTCTTTTTAAAGAGAAGAGCCTTTCTCCTGTTAATCCTTCCAAAGAAACCATACTTGTTCAGTCTTTTCTAATGCTATTGTCATGGACTTTAACATTTAACATGCTAACTGAGGCCTGTATAGCATGTGAGGTGTACTCCCTGGATTTTTTTGCAATTTATCTGAGCATTGCGCATTTACTCCTGGGAATATTGGCAACTGTCTTGAATGTTTTCCACTTGTGAATAACCTTTCTCATTGCAGAATGGAATTTAAATTGTGTGGAAATGGCTTTATAGCCCTTCCCAGATTGATGCAGGAGATGATCAGGCTAAACCCAAGGGTGGGGGTCAAACATGTCATAACTCACAACTACCTTTGCACCTGCAAGAGATCTAAGCCCACCTTAAATTCATTTCTATTCTTAACTCCTGCACATTTCCCTTATTGGTCACTCACCCAGATTCTTGTAGAGAACTTAAGCTTCAGTAAATCTTTATACTAATTCAAATTGCCTAATCGCCTGATTTTCCCTGTGCTTGACAAATAATGGGCAACAACAATCACTTTTCTAAGATCATTTTGCTGATGTCTTTACTTGGGCAATCTTGAGTTTCTTTTTAACCTCTTTCTCCTTTTCAAGGCTAAGTTGATTCTTATTTTCTTCAAAGTCAATTTATTTTTCTTCTAAACTACACAAAATGTCATTTTTATTCATTAATTATATGCAGGTTTAGGGGGATTTTAAGATTGTAATATAGGTTTTTCAAATATCAATTGAGAAATTTAGGTTCTGATGTTTTATATTCATAAACTATAAATATGTAAAGTGAAATTTCATTTTTTTAAAAAATATTTATTAATAAACATATGCTATAATCATTGCACCTCTATGGCCACTCTAAGATTAATGCAATGGAGCAAAATTATATTGCCATGGTGAAACACTCACTAATATATCAGACATTTGTGAATAACAGACATCCTTCTTGCTCCAAATAGTCTATTGAATCAAAATGTCACTGTACCGGTATTTAGAAAATAAAAATATTTCTTTTACACAATGCATCATAAGAGTTTACCAGAAATCTTCTATTGGAGAAACTGGTTTTATAAATCTACTGGAATGAAATTCAACTTATTGTATTCATCTATTCCTTCTATTTATATTCCAATTTTCAGAATACATAATAATTGAGTTTGAAGGGACTTTGGAGGTTTTCTAGTTCAACCTCCTATACCATTTCAGATAATTAGTTGTCCAGTCTCTTTATAAAAGCCTCCAGTGATGAAGCACCCACAACTTCTGAAAGAAAGCTTTTTCACTGGTTAATTGTTTTTACTGTTAGAAAGTTTCTCCTTAGTTTTAGACTGCTTCTCTCAATTAGTTTCCAACCATTGTATCCTGTCTTGCCTTCTTGTGCTTTGGAAAATAGGTTGATCCCCTCTTTTTTGTGGCAGCCCCAAAATAATTATTTTCCTAAAACATGCTATACACTAAATAAAATAAATTCTCAAAATGACCCTTATATTACCAACAATATAAATAATAGTATATAAACAACTGCATAATTGTAAGAATAAATATCTTTTTAAATCACATCTATGACATCTTTCTCACAAGATGACATGATGCAATAGCTAAGTACATGTGTAATAACCAGCATCTTTAGTTTTTTTTTATGAACTATATAATTGATAATATGAAAAATAAAGATTTAATAATCTCTTGATACAGCTGTTATATGGGGTTACTTCCCCTCAAAAAAAGATAGCATTTTCAATTTTAATGTACATGCCAATGGCATCAACATTTTTTTCATATAATTTGATTCTGTTCTCAATTTCAATATATCAAATTGAATTAGTATCCAATTTTATTGGATTCAGTTGAAAATAATTAGTACATAAATAAACAACTTGATTTTTAATTTGAAATATATATATTTTAGGAGCGTGATAGCTCAGCTATTAAGACGTTTAGTTTGTCAGCTGGAAAGCTTCAGCCCCGGTTCAAGATCCAAGCATGGTCCTCACATGAAGTGGTGAGTTCTCATTACTTGACCTAGTTCCTGCCAACCTAACAGTTCAATAGTATGCAAATGCAAGTGGATAAATAGGTACCAGTTCGATGGGAAGGTAACAACATTCTATGCACTTGGCATATAGTCATGCCAGCGACATGACTATAGAAGTGTCTTCAGACAATGCTGGCTCCCTCAGCTAAGAAGCAGAGATGAGCACAGCCCCTAGAGTCAGGCATGACTGGTCAAGGGAAACCTTTACCTTTCTCTGTATATTTTGTCTAAAACTTGGTTTTTTCTCCTTGTTTACAAATAGCTAATCTTTGTGTGAAATCAGCAAGGGATAAGTGATAAATTCCATTCAGTGCGAAAAAAATGTTTCAGTGTGGTTGAATTTAGGAATGCCTACTGAATGGAAGCCAGGACTCACTGTTTTTCTGTTGCTACTCTCTAATAATGAAATAGTGTCTCAGATTTAAGGCTTGCTACCTTCATTTTGTTCTAAAATTACCGAAGATAGAATTCTTACAAATAGAATAAGTAGAATAGTTTATAATCACCAGAATTAAATTTACTAACATTTATTTGTGTTATTCGATGTTTGTTTTTAATTATGTTTGTTCCTGACATGTGTGTGTGTGTGTGTGTGCGTGTGTGTGTACGTGTGTGTACATGTGTGTGTGAGAGAGAGAGTTAACATACCTGTCTCCTTTTTTCCCAACAATAATAACCTATGAGTTGAGTTGGGATAAGAGTGACTAGTCCAAAATCATCCAAATGGCTTTCATGTCTAAAGAAGTCCTTGTTAAATTATTTTTAAACTTTGCTATGAAAAAATAAAACTATTGGTTCAATTTATAGAAGAGATATATTTACAACAGACACAAGCAATAAAAAGTCAGTGATATTTTTTTTAGTATTTTTACTAGGACATATTTTCTATATTTTAATAATCAGATACATTTCTGATTCCATTCTTAGTATTTATGGAGGAGATGGAGATGGTGGTGGAAGAGGAGTGGGGAAGGGAAAGGAGGATCTCTTACTTTCAAAATGTTTTCCTGCAGGACATGAGTAACTTATACAAGAATTCTGTACTGTCTGAGAAGCAATTACTTGTCTAAATCACTTAATTGCATAAATAATTTTCTGAAGCAATACCAGTTCTATCCAAAATCTAAGCCCTACTGAATTCAATGGAGTTTACATCTAGAAAACTAAGCACTGTACAGGTAGTCCTCAACTTATGAACACAATTGAGCCCAAAGTTTGTGTTGCTAAATTAGAAATTTGTTAACTAAAATTGTCCCATTTTACAACTTTTCTTGCTATGTTTGTTAAGTGGATCCCTGCAGTTGTTAAATTAATTGTTAATTGAATCTGGTTTCCCCGCTGACTTGTCTTGTCAGAAGGTTGCAAAAGTTCATCGTATTATCTTAGGACATTGCAACCATCAAAAATCTGAATCAGTTGTCAAGCATCCAAATGTAAATCCCATGACCATGGGGATGCTGTTACAGTCATAAAGGTAAAAAAATGGTCATAAGTCACTTTTTTCAATGCCGTTGTGACTTCAAATGGTCATTAAGCGAACTGTTGTAAGACAAGGACTACCTGTATAGGGTTACAGTATGAAACATGTCAGATAAATATACACTTAAGAGAATCTGAGCTCATTATTTGTTTCGTAATGTTGGATATTATTTTCTTTTTTTTCTTTTAGAACATGAGAATACCCAACAGATTATAAGCAGTAATTGTTAAATTTTGTAGGTTTAAAGAAGTCTTGTCACATTTGCTACTGGGGGAATCATGGATGTTGATCAGCAATTGCATACTGAAGTTCTTTGTATTTCGGGGTGGGGCTATATAGAACTGTTTATTATGTTTATATAAACATAAAAAGGAAAAAGAACAAATGAGGGGAAAGGAAAAAGAAAATAACAAAAGCATACAATGTTACAATAGATAATGAATACTTTGTTACGATAGAAAGACATTTCATTCTGAATGTATACTTGTGTATTGATATGTATTTGTTCTCTTTTTATGAACTGGCTCTTTATCAATATAGTAGAAAGCCTGCAATATTATTCCATGTGGTAAATTTTAATGTTGTGTCTAATAACTTTTTTCTTATGAATTGTAATACATTATTACTGACATTCTAAAAATATTCCAAGGCACTAACTTTTTCTTAAGTCTTAGTACTGATCTCTATAAACTGGAAACAGATTTTCTAAAATGGCCAAAATCTATTTTGGTGGCAATTAACAAAGAAGCAATAGCACAGATCATAAATTATTTGTATCAACCCTGATTCACTGGAAGCGGGATCTCAACCCAAGACTATGCAGCATCTTTCAGACCTTCATAATTTTATGTAACTTCTATAGCAGTTAGATTTTTGTATCTTGGCATTCTTAGATGATTTAAAACCTATTGTATTGGAACATAATATTAACAGTACTGTTATATTCAACAAACAAGATACAAGTAAATTTTATATAAAATCAAGTAGTTTTTGTATTTTCCACACCTGCTGCAAATGCATCACTCATTTTGTTGATCAATGTTTTAAATGTCACTTTTGGAGCAGAGAGTGATAAAAGAGATCACTAACCTGAAAGCCAACTAGATTTGGTACAATTTTTTTGGCATTTAACTTGTAGATTTTAAACAGCACATTATGAAAGTTTGATAAAGCAATAATTTACATGTTTGGCACATCTATATCTGTATTTATATCTATATATCTATATTGACAATCTAACTTCTTTCTCCATTTTTTCCCCACAGTTCTGAGGAAAATCTACTGAAGCTGGTATTAGTTTTGGAAGGAAATCTCACACTGGCACCAATAGCAAATTTCATACCAATGTAATTATTAATTTTAAAATTAATGTAATTTAAATGGATTTGCCTAAGAGTTTAATCAGAGGAAATACTTTCACTCCCCACTACCATCCTTACTGGAAGTGATCTATATCAATTGTCAATTTTCACTACATGCATATTTTATCTATATTTTAAAAAATATACAGAGCAATCATATTATTTAATAGAAAGTTTAAATAGAAAATCAAAAGAATTATGCAATATGCATTTCAGTCAGATATTGAAATTAAGTTTTCACTAGAAACAAAGACAGAATAAGAATCCTTATCCAGCATCAACATATCCAAATATAAACATCCCACGCTTTTAAAATAATGTTTTATTTTTTTGTGGCATGTATTATATACTTGTAAAAAAGCAACTTGAGGAAAACATTTCTTTCAATTACTATTCAGTTTTAAAATCTATACCACCATTGGTGGTAGAATCTAACACTTCTTGGTGATCTTATTTTTTTAAGATCATAATAATGAGAAAAAGACCAAATTAATACTTGGATGGGAGATCACCAAGTGATCTGAGGACCATAGAGAAGATTGGGAAATTGAATAAAAAAGACCTCCTGGAAGAAAGCAATAAGACTTTTATAGATCTATGTATTGTTTCCAAGACAACATGGATGTGTTGGTTAGTCACAAGAATCAAGCTTGACTTGACATGGTTTTTTTTTAAGAATTCATAGGTCTTTTAGGAATTTGAGGAATCCAAGCCCACACAAAAAATTACAATAATGTGTAAATGACTAGGAAAACAATATGAATAAAAACCTTGATATTTCAACAAGCAAATTCACATTTCAATATCTCCTGTTGATTACAGTGCCATCCTACACTAAACTCTGTAGTTTGAAAATGATTGGCACTTTTTTCTGAAAATTATAATGCAGGGTTATTTAATATAAATACAATTTTAAGAACTTATAAATATTGATAATTTGTGAAAAAGCATCCACACAATGGTAAATAATGCCATGCAAATCTGATAAAGAAATGGAAAGGCAGCCTTGTGACCAGATCTATATTTTACTTTTACCTCCCCCCTCCCCCCAAAAAAACAAAGGGGAAAGGAAGAGAAATTAGTAATCCTGGTTTAGTAAAGTTATATAATGACATTGTGCACCGCTCAAAGAATGCTGTAGTGCACTGTGGAGTGGTATATAAGTCTAAATGCTACTGCCATTGTTATAATAAAGATGGTACTGTATGTACTTTAATCCTATTCCAATTATGAAGAAAAATTTAAAGTATGCCCAAAAATAAGGGGCAACAGTAGCACAAGACTTTTGCCCAAATTAATCATGCTAAATCCTATAACTGTTAAGTACTGAGCAAATACAAGCAACTGAATCTGGAATTTACTGAGTAAGTGCAGCTCTTTGAACACATTCCGTTAATAAGTCACATTCCCAGTGCCACACCTTTATTGGTAATGTATTTGTGTATATCTATATGATCAGTCTGTGCCTGGGAATTTACTTAAAAACCAAAGCATATTTTCTCAAACACAAATAATTGTCTATGCCTTACTTTGAATTTAGGGACTTCTATAATGTAAATATTTCAGCTAAACACTGCATTTGTTTTACAATAATTAAAATAGCTACTACTCTACCACTATTTTTTATTATCATCTGTTCTAAACCAATGCTTTAGAGGTTTTTTTATATAAAAAGAAATTCCTTCCAGAATTCCTTGAAGAATTAAAATAAGCCAAAAACTTTTTTAAAAGAAAGATTAAAAAATACCAGGGACAAACAGAAAGCAAAAGCAGAACACTTGGAAACATAAAATACTTCTGTGTTATTAAGCACATTGCCTATTCAGATCACACATGCTTAACTAGTCTACTGAGAATGTGACATATGTCACACTGAGCTATAATCCATTAAAAGTTAAATACAGATTCATTCATCTTTACTTTCATAACAGGCTTTATTCCAGAGAGTAAAGAACAATCTTCACCTCTAAAATCAAGCTGAAATTAAAAGTTGAATTGTCCTATGTTCCAAATGAACTTTGTGGATTATACTATGAATGACACTACATCTGCTTTGTACCCAAAAACATGCCTTTTGGTATTGCAGAAATAATTGGTTTGTCAAATAAACTACATATTTAGAAAAAGAGTTGACCAAAAGAATATACATTAAGTATCCATATATTGCACTTCCATTTTTAATAATGTCACAACTTTATAACTAATACAGTATGTACTAAGATTTGACAGTGTTGTCAAGTCATTATAGACTTTATACTTTTAGAAAGTTTCTTAATACCACTGCCAGTGATCTTCCAATCACAACTGTTTGTCATTAAATTCAGTAAGTACAATCCAAAAACCTATAGAGATTTTACTATTTCCCCCCCTGTTATTTCTGAAGCAGCCTTAGCCAAGAAAATCATCACTAGAGATAAATGGTGCAACAAGATATGGAATAAGTCGAAAGAAAGTGGGAACACATTATTGAACGAAGTGATTCGAAAATAACTGTTATTGAAGATAAGGTTGGACTGGGAACAAAAATCTTAACATCTGTGTGCGTGTATGCATGCATGCGTGTATATTTCCCTGTTTGCCAATGGAAAAGAAGTGAATAAATAACGAGGGGTGAGCACAGGGAGAAAAGAGGCATGGCCTGGTCTAGAGCGGTTGTGCATGCAAATTAAAGAAGAAACGGGAGCTTCGGAGCGATACAAGGAGGCTCTAGAGCAAGGAAGGGAGTGGGAAGAAGAGGGCTGAGCCTTCAGGATTTGCTCGCCAAGGTTTGCCTCGGCTCTAAATCCGCAGAGGAGCAGCTGGTGGAACTGCAGCTACTGCGCACAAGACTTTGTGGGCTCTCTGATTCAGAGAAAGGTTGAGGGGAAAGTATGGAGGATGCGAAAGGGGAAAAGAATTTTTAAAAAAGCCGCCCCATACATCAGGAGCCCAAACTTTGCTCGCTCTGTTTTCCTAATTCGCTTCCAAACTTTATTTATTTAGCCCCCGTGGCGGGGGAGGGGGGAGGAAAAGCCAGAGGGTGGAAAAAACTGACCGGTTCCACCGGAAATAATCCTGAGAGATCCGAAGTACCCCCTTCCCCGTTCTTCCTCCAGCGCCTGTGCCCCATCCGTCCGTTTGAGTCTCTCCCTGATCCCGGTTCTTGTCAGGGTGCCAAAGCGGCGCCTCTCCAGCTCGCTCTGCCCCCGGAGTCCCTAATCTCAGCCGCGGCCATTTCCATTTTCTTCCTCGTCGTCCTCGCCCTCTTCTCCCCGCCCTCCCGTACCCCTCCTCCGGCGAAAAGCCAACCGGGGCCCTCGCGCTTACCTCCCAAAATGAGGTTCGTGGCGTTCCCGCCGGCCGTTTCCGCGACTACCATTGCCGTCCTCGGGAAGCAGCGGCAGCAGCCCTGTCTGGAGCAAGCGCCGGCCCGCCTGTCCGCAGCCCGTCAGAGGGCTCTGAGCGCGCGCACCCGCGCGCACCTTCCCTTGCTCCAAAGGCCACCCGTGACAAGCGGACGCGAACTCAAGGCGGTTAATTCTAGCGTGGGGAGCTCCGACGAGTGGCGGCTTAATGGAAGGGAAGAGGAGGAGAAAGGGGCCGCCGCTCCACGAAGCAACTCATGAAGCCACCGCCTCCGACGCCGAGACGAAAGCGCACAGAAGCATATCTGCACTCGCGCAACTACACAATGCCCTTTCAGGAAGCTGCCCTCACCCTCTCCACAGGGTATCTGCGTCTCTGTGTGTAAATGTCCTCCCTCCTTTCTCCCTGATTCGGGGCTCTGCTGCAATGCCTGCGAGGCTGACTTTCAAAGCCTCACCCGCAGCCTACGATCTTCCCTCCCTCCCCTCCCTTCTTTCCAGCCTGTCAGTCCCTCCCTTCATTTCGCTCTCTCTCTCTCTCTTGCCATTCATTCGTTTGGCCAAGTTTCGCGGGTTTAACCTTTTTCTTTCCCACCACCAGCTAGGAAAATCTGATGGAGAAAGGGAGAGGGCCGCTGTATTTTGACACAGATCACAGCTGATTATTTGGCACCGTCTCATGGAAGGCTACAAGGCTTGCAAATAAAGTTGATTTCAAAGTTGATTTGAATATACAGTCAACAAACAGGCATGGCAAACCAAGGCTGGTGTGTGGTTGTGTGTGTGTTAGCAGAAGTGCAATTTAACATGAATTGCTTTAGACTTTTCAGGTGAAAGTAATTAGGGAAGTTCAAATAATTTCCTTAGATGAATGATTTCATGTTGGGTCACAGTGAATTGATACAGAGTAAACATTCAAATTTAGTCATAGTTTATGAATGAGATAGAAGAATGATCAATAAATTGAAATCTTTTTAATGTATATGAAACAACTATGACTATATGTTATTTAAAAGATTAAAGGTAAAAGGAAATACAATAGCCAGATGCCCAAAAAATTAAAAAATCTTTTAAGTGTTGTAAAAATTCCAGTACTTAGGAGCAAGTGACCTAAATAACATTGTCTTTCGATAATAGAAACAATAATTAATTATATTTTCCTTTAAAACTTTCTAAAGAGGAAATAAATACCTTTATGATGCACTTGCATTTCATCATACTGCATTATGTTTCAGTTGTTGTTTTAATTCTTCTACCAGATTTTATTTCATGTCTACCAAAGTTCTTCAAAAAATTATATTTGACATTAAGTCAAAGTGTGGTTAGATGAGGAATAGGCAATTAATTTTCCCAAGGGGCCACATGAGAAACTGGGACTGTTGTGGAGGGCTGCTGCCTCCTGCTGCCCCTCAACCATGCCCAGCCACCACTGCTCTCTCATTGCCACTACTTTTCCCCTACCACCACCACCATAAGCTAGACAGAGACAGCCAAATGGATGTTGCCTGCATGCCTGGGTTAGAAGAACCAAGAATTTAAACTACTGTAACAATTGTATTGAACAATTAGATAGTAGGTAAAGAATTTTGCCTTGGAACAAAAGACAGGTGGTCAAACAGACCTGTTCTCTTCCAGTGTAACGGTTTTATAGACAACAGGACAAAAACTTCATTAATTTGTCAAATTCCAGGTCAGTTGTCAAGTGTTATAGCAAAATGTAACAAGAGTGGCGCCATATTAATATTCTTGCAGTTGAATATTTAGATGATGCCATGTTGTTGATTCAGAACCCAACTGATTTGCAATAAATGCTGGTTTCTGTTTGATACAACAAAGTACTTAAAAAGTTTAATACAGATAGTCCTGGGCTTATGATCACAATTGAGCTCAAAATTTATGTTGCTAAATGAGATAGTTGTTAAGTGAGTTTTGCCCCATTTGATGACCTTTCTTACAGCAGTTGTTAAATGAATCACAGCAATTGTTAAGTGAATCTGGCTTTCCGATTGACTTGGCTTGTCAGAAGGTTACAAAAAGTGAACACATGTCCCTGGGACTCTGCAGCCATCATAAATATGTTGTTTATGTCAGATGCCAAGTATCTGAATTTTGATCACATGATCATGGGATGCTGCAAAGGTTGTAAGTATGAAAAATAGTCATAAGTCATTTTTCAGTGCCATTGTAACTTTGAATGGTCACAAAATGAACTGTTGTAAGCCACGGACTACCTGTATATTATTAATTGAAACAATGATTAATGGGCGGGTCACTAATGTTTACATAGTCTTACATATCATTTTATATAGCTTGGCATAAAATGTTGGTCCTACAACTTTCAAGATGCATTCTTTTACAGAGAATCTATCATGACACATCTTGAAACTGAAAGTCATTTTAGGAAAAAAAGTGTGAGTGAAGTCTGTTTTGTAGGAAATATCTCTAATAAAAAGAAAATATGACTCTAACTTAATGTAAGGTCAGCATTTGATTCAACATTAATAATTTAAGAATGGGAAAATAACTATTTCATGTGGGGCAAATTATTTTCAGTTTAAGTAATTAATTTAAATCATTGGTTAGACTAAGCTATATAAATTCAAACAAGCTCTGCAAAATAGTAGGAAAAAATTAACAGAAGAAGAAAGATAAAAAATAATTAATTCATAATTGAATTTTAATGTTATTGCTATATGTAAAAAGTTGTGAAGACCAGGCACTGATTAGTTGAAAGAAATCCGTTATTTAAAGTAAGGCTTTGTATAAAATATTCTAACACTGAATATACTCAGTGTCACTAATCATATATATTTCATGAAATTAAATAATGACAACAGTAAAAACAAATAGAAATTATATGTACCTACTTCTCGCACCATTCATTTCCAAACTTATGCAAAGTGATAAAAGGGAAAAATAAAAACCCATGTAAAATATATACAATCAGAGAAAAATAAAGAGTAAATAAGCAAATAAAAAAATTGCTTAAGCAAATTAATACAAATCATATCTCAATTCCATATATGGGAAGAATGGGTCTCATACATAGTGATTTTCTTCTTCTTTTGACAAATACTTTTTCCTTATAACAGATTATGTATTACCTACAATCTTCCTTCCAGCACTTGAATTTCTTGAAATTTCTCTATCCAAGTTATACAAATTCTCCAGCTTTTTTGTTATTTCTTTGTTTTGTTTTGTTTTGTTTTATCTATCATTCATATAGAACTTGCACTGATAATAACCATTTTACTTTGTCAAGCTCAGATACTCTGACCTTTAACACATTACTTTTCAGATCCATACATTCAGCCTACATAAACCAACTTTCATTGCAAATCATTTGGGTTCTGAATAAAAAACCTGGCATTATTTAAATTCAAAACTATACTCACATTTATACTAAATTAACCTACCTTTAGCATTTACCACAAACATTCTGTCTGCTTTTATAAATAAATACATTTTATGGAACATTCTTCCTCTAGAGATCAGAATGGCCTTAATTCTACTAGTCTTTTGTAAGGTCTGTTTCTGTTCCTGGGTCAGAGGCCCCAAATGTGTGAAGCTGTTTCCTGACTGTGTTAATGTTTGTGGATTATTATATTCCTCGGTTACTGTGTATTTTAATTTTTGAAATCTCTTGTAATTATTTTTATTTTGTTTTAATATTGTTTTCTATCCAGAGTCATTTGGTAATATGGGCAAACATACAAATTGATTCAATAAATAAACAAAGGGCATCAAACATCATTGTTCTATTTCCTCCTCAGTGTAGAATATATACTTAGTATTTGATTTATTCTCAATCATGTCTTATTCCCATATATTTTTATAATACCATTAAACAACTAGTCTTAAATTTTATATTCATACAAACTTTCAATAACCAATTTATCAGCCCCTTTCAATCATAATTCTGCCAAATAAATTTACAAATACACTTAACAGCTTAATTTCACTGTAGCATTGTGTCAACTCGCAAAGTATCCCTGGCGTGCTCTCAAGTTGCCATAGGAAAGGGGAGATGGGAAACCAATGAAACAGCATAGCAGCAAAAGACATTCCAGACTTGTCTTTCTCAAGGTTGTATCCCAGGGTTACTTACAGAGACCAAAGTGGAGTGATCTTTACAACCCACAAAATTGCCCCATGGGTGATTGTGATTGATGACACACCCTGGGGGGGAGGGGGCAAACAGGGTCATGATTCGGACCATAAATGACCTGGGGTCAGAGCTGGCTCACATGGGAACGTGCCAACATGAAGCTCCTAATAAATGCCTGGATTTCTTTTGAAGCTTGGCTCGAGGCTCATGATTTAATTAGGGCATCCGTTGGAGCCTAGACACATTGTTCATATCAATATTATTAATATTATTATTAAACACCCAGTAATAGTAATTGCCCAGAAACCCTGGACAATTCACAGATAAAGCCCCATGGAACCATAAAATAATAACTATGTTTTCCTGAAAATAAGATTGGGTCTTATTTATATATATATATTTGGACCAAAAGACCAATTAGGTCTTATTTTCAGGAAATGTCTTGTTTTGCAGCCGGCTACCCACTCCCTCCCACCATCTGCTTGCCTGCGGCTGCAATGGTATACAGGGCAGACACACTTTTCACTGGACAAAGAAATGATGGAGACTGGAAGCTTCGTCTGCTTGCAAATGGGGTGCTTTGAAACGGAGTGATTAGTGAATGGGGCGCTTTGAAACGGAGTGATTAGTGAATGGGGCGCTTTGAAATGGAGTAATTAGCTCTGTTTCAAAGTGCTCAATTTGCAAGCAGATGAAGCTTCCAGTCTATCTCTGGGTGAAAAAGTGCACAGCAGAGGCAGGCAGAGGCACAGGGGGGAGGCAAGCAATCCCAATGCACTGCCTGTTCTATCCCACCATCTCTTGGCTTGCCTACAGCTGTGCCAGGGTAGGCGCCTGCACCAGGCATTAGAATTGCCTACCTCCCCCTGTGCCTCTGCCTTTGCCTGCTGCTGGTGCCACCATGCAAGCCTCCTGTGAGCCTCCTGTGAGTCAAGCAACCATGCAGCATGTCTAGATCACTTGTCTCCCCTTGCCTTTGCCTCCGGGCTCAGATTTATCTGTGTTGTGCCAAGGGGCCGGCAGGCTGTGGCTGTTGCTGGATACCATCAGCCCCTGCACACTCACCACCTCTTATGCTGGCCACGCTCATTCCCCAAGCTTGATTTTGGGATAGGGCTTATATTAGACCCACTCCCAAAAATCAAGCTAGGACTTATTTTCAGGGTGGGTCTTATTTTCAGGGAATCACAGTGTAATGATAAGAACAAACAACAAAAATGGCACAAACCAGAGAGCAATCACAGCAAGTCCTATTACTTAGAGGGGAGTTTAATCAACCTGGCCAAGGAGCTAAGCTTCAAGATTCTCCAAAATACCTGCAAGTTGTAGTCCATCCCTCAAGTTATTAGACCCTATGCCATGTAGGACTATATAGGTAATGACCTTCACATTGAACTGCACAGGGAAACAAAGCTGCAAACATTGTACTATATATATAAAATGTTATATAGCCACACCCAGATATCACCATCAATGTCTGTGCTGCTGCATCCTGGACCAGCTGAAGTTTTCTAAGTGTTTTTTAAGGGAATCCCTATGTGATCAGCATATGACTGTCTAAAATGTCTCCCAATTTAGAAAATTCCATATGAAGGCCTTCTTAGTCACTGCTGCCATCTGCTCATGAAGCAGGACCAATGTCTCTTGAAAGACTGCAATTGCATATCAGTCTTGATTGGAGAAGTGTTGTCTATCCAAGGTTAAAGATGGAACATTGCCAGATGTAGGTAGTCCCTGTGCCTACAGATACTCATATAGACTTTACATATATCTTAAACAAATCACACAGTATTCCACAAGGGCACTGCATTCCTTTTAAATCATTTTTCTAATCTACAACTGCATACCTTCCATTCTTCAACATTAATGTAACATTTATGTCAAATTTTTCATTGTTTACTTAACACTATTTGCAATAATATTAATTCCATTACTTTTACATGTAGATAGTCTTTGATTTACAACCACATTTAATCTGAAATTTCTGTTGCTAAGGAAGACAGTTTTTGAAAGAGTTTTGCCGCACTTTACAAACTTTCTTGGCAAGCATCCAAATTTTGATTATGTGACAGTCATGTGAAAATGGTCATAAGTCACTTTTTTCAGTGCTATTGTACATTTAAACGATTACTAAACAAAAGGGTTATAAGCCAAGGACTACCTGTTCTAAGCAAAAATCTATTTTGGGGAGCAAAAAAATAAAAACATGCCAATTTGAACTTTCTAACATACATTTCACCTGTTAATGCTGAATGTTATGTGAAAAAATACAGATTAGGCTACAAGCCTTAGGGTAATCCAACATAGTTGCCTAAGATGCTTGTCTTCTGTGCTGCTGTTCTTGAAACCATCAGTAAAATTCAAGTCCAGATTACAATGGTTTTGCATAGGTTTTTGTTCAAACAACAAACTGTACTAAGTATGAACTATGGAGGCCTTTATTGTTTCTTCCCCTGCTTTTTGTCCTTTCCTTTCACACAGGGAAGACGAGCCTTGCGAACAACCCCTTCTCCCCTCCCCACCCATCATAGAGATGGGCTGTCATTATATTGGGAGGAAGCACTGCAGACCATCTGCTCATAAAGGCTTAAAACAGCTTAGGATAAAAAATAGCAGTGTTGAAGTACTGCTTTGAGGTAGGTATAGTGCATTTGCAATGAGTTGTGAGTGGTATGAGTGGGTAGGGGATGATGTTATCCATTCCTGCACCCAGTAAGTTGTGGGTGTGCTACTGATGAAAATAAAAGCAGAAAGTCTAACCTAATCACATACATGCTCCATCTACCATTTCTTACATGCACTTGTTTTGCAAGCCACTATATTGGTTCTTGCAATAATGTTGCTTTACTTAGTTTTAATTTTATTGAATTTAGTTTTATTGAATTTGTATGCCGCCATATTCCCGAGAGACTCAGGGCGGCTCACAATAAAAAGGGAGGGGATACAAAAAAATAAAATAAAAACAACAATTTAAAACTCTGCAACAGCCATAACCTCAAATGGGGCTGGATAGTTCAACAACCCCAGGCCTGCCGGAACAGCTAGGTCTTAACCGCTTTGCGGAAGGCCGGAAGGGTAGTAAGGATCCGGATCTCCACGGGGAGATCATTCCAGAGGGCCGGAGCAGCCACAAAGAAGGCCCTCCCCCGAGGAGTCGCCAGCCGACATTGGCTGGCAGATGGAATTCGGAGGAGGCCTAGTCTGTGGGATCTGATAGGTCTTTGGGAGGTAACTGACAGGAGGCGGTCTCTCAAGTACCCAGGTCCGATACCATGTAGGGCTTTAAAAGTAACGACTAGCACCTTGAAGCGTGTCTGGAGACCAATAGGCAGCCAGTGCAGCTCGCGGAGGATAGGTGTAACGTGGGTGTACCGAGATGCACCCACAATCGCTCACGCGGCTGCATTCTGCACAAGCTGAAGTCTCCGAATACTCTTCAAGGGCAGCCCCATGTAGAGCGCGTTACAGTAGTCCAGTCTTGAGGTCACGAGGGCGTGAGTGACTATTCGGAGGTCCTCCCGGTCCAGGTAGGGTCGCAATTGGTGCACCAGGCAGACCTGGGCAAAGGTCCCTCTGGTCACAGCCGACAACTGGTGTTCTAAAGTCAGCTGTGGGTCCAGGAGGACTCCCAAATTGCGAACCCTGTCTGAGGGGCATATAATTTCACCCCCCAGCCTGAGAGATGGAGTAGGTAGCCAATCTTTGGGAGGGAGCATCAATAGCCACTCTGTCTTGTCGGGATTGAGTGCAAGCTTGTTCGCTCCCATCGAGACCCTGACAGCCTCCAGGCACTGGCACATCACTTCAACTGCTTCACTGAGTTGGCACGGGGCGGACAGATACAACTGTGTATCGTCTGCATATTGGTGGTATTTAGTCCCATGCCGACGTATGATCTCACCCAGCGGCTTCATGTAGATGTTAAGTAGGAGGGGGGACAGGACCGAACCCTGCAGCACCCCATACTTGAGGGGCCTAGGGGTCGATCTCTGCCCTGCAACCAACACCGACTGTGACCTGTCCGAGAGGTAGGAGGAGAACCACCGAAGGACGGTGCCTCCCACTCCCACCTCCTGCAATCGTCGCAGAAGGATACCATGGTCGATGGTATCAAAGGCCACTGAGAGGTCAAGAAGCACCAGGATAGAGAAGTGACCCCTATCCCTGGCTCGCCAGAGATCATCAATCAGCGCAACCAAAGCAGTTTCCGTGCTGTAGCCAGGCCTGAAACCAGACTGAAAGGGATCCAGATAATTGGTTTCATCCAAGGAGTTGAAAGGCCACCACTTTCTCGACAACCTTCCCTACAAAGGGGAGGTTGGAGACTGTTACTCAAGATGGCTGGATCCAGAGAAGGTTTCTTCAGGAGGGGTCTCACCACTGCATCCTTTAGGAGGAGCGGAAATGATCCCTCCTGGAGAGAGGTGTTAACTATCGTCTGGATCCAGCCACGTTTCACCTCCCTGCTGGTCGAGACCAGCCAGGAGGGGCACCAGTCCAGTATACAAGTGGAGGCACTCACCGCTCCCATGGCCTTGTCCACTTCCTCAGGGGCGACAAGTTGAAACTCACTCCATAAACTCCGCTCGAGACCTTCCCCCGGTACCTCAGCTGGCACTGTGCAATTAGAGTCCAGGTCTGTCCGAATCCGAGCAACTTTATCCATTAGAAACTGAACAAATTCCTCAGCTCTACCTTGCAAAGGGTCATCCGCGTCCCTCCCTTTCAAGGGGGAGCAGGTTATTCTAAACAAGGCAGCTGGGCGCGATTCAGCGGATGCAATAAGAGCGGCAAAATGCGCACATTTCACCGCCCGTATTGCCACGAGATAGGCTCTGATATAGGCTCTCATCAGTGCTCAGTCTGACTCAGATTTACTGGCCTTCCAGCGGCGCTCTAGACGTCTCTTTTGGCACTTCTTCTCCCGGAGTTCCTCGGTAAACCAAGGGGCCCTCCTGGATCCGCTGCCTCGGAGAGGCCATAAAGGCACAATTTGGTTTAGAGCCCTCGCCGCCACTGTATTCCAAGCAGCGACTAAGGACTCCACCGGACTGTGGACGAGAGCGTCAGGTATTTCTCCAAGCGCCGTCTGAAATCCCATAGGGTCCATCAGGCGCCTGGGGCGGAACCACCTAATCGGTTCCTCCTCCCTACAGTGGGGGATTGGTCTCCAAAAGGCAAGCCTTAGTAGGAAGTGATCAGACCATGACAAGGGCAAGATCTTAATAGCCCTCAATTCTAGATCACATCTCCACTGCTCCGAGAGGAATACGAGGTCAAGTGTGTGACCTGCTGAGTGAGTCGAACCCCGGATTACTTGGGTCAAGTCCATGGCTGTCATGGAAGCCATGAACTCCTGTGCCCCATCAGAGTGTTCACCAAGCGAGGGCAGATTGAAATCCCCCAGAACGATAAGCCTGGGGAACTCGATCGCCAGCTCGGCTACTCACTCGAGGAGTGAGGCGAGGGCTGTTGCAACGCAGTTGGGAGGAAGGTATGTTAACAACAAGTCCACTTGACCCGCAAGGTCCAACTTCACCAACAAGGACTCACACCCAACAAGCTCCGGAGCAGGGATCCTACGAGGAACTAAAGACCCTCGGATGATGATAGCCACTCCCCCGTCCCTTGGGGTCACAGCTGATGAAGCACCTGAAAACCTTCTGGGCACATTTCAGAGAGGGGGACTCCTCCCTCCGGACCCAACCAGGTTTCAGTAATACATGCCAGGTCTGCCCCCTCGTCTAATATTAGGTCCCGGACGAGGGGAGCTTTGTGAACCACAGACCTGGCATTTAGCAACAACAGCCTGAGACCAGGGCCCTGACCACTCTCGCCATCTGGCCTTGGAGTGGAACAAACAGGGCCAGAAGGAAGGATCGCTGCGACGTAGCAGACCCTCCTTCCCCGGTAATGGCTAGCCCTGAAGTTCCCGCTGTACCTGCCCCTCCCCATCGTGACCGTAATGTTCCGGCCCACTCCCGCACCCGTAGACCCTGTTTCCCTGCCTGTAGCCTCCGCACTCTCCAGCAGGCCATTAATCTCAAACATTCTAGGATGGGAGATAGGCCTGGGCCCCCTACCACTTCTGCAATGGCACTCAGTGGAGGAGGCACCCGGCTGCTCTCCTAGTCCCCTCATGCATATACAGTCACTCACTCATCCAGTCCCCACAAGTCAGTTAAAAATTATAAAATACAATGACAATAAAAGATAAAAGTGGGCACAAACATCAAACATACATCACATACATACCACATACATATCCCATACAAAAGAAAAGAAAGAAAAGAAGAAGAAAAGAAGAAGAGGAAGATTGCGCAGCTGTTAAGAAATGTGCAAGTTCAAGTAAAGTTTGCAGGTGGTTCGTAAAAAGTTTAGTCCGGTGGGGTTCACGAAGGTGTAAAGGGGGGGAGCAAGATTTTGTCTTCTCTCTTCCTTACGCAATAGATGGTATCGATGGAGCTGGGATAGTGGGGTCCAAAAAGTCCCAAGGGGGGTGAGATGGAACCCCTTGATAATGACGGGTGGTGATGGTCGTACCAGCCGGGACCAGGTCGCAAGTCCAATGTCCAAAGTCCAATATCCAGCAGCCATGAGCCGTGAGCAAACCAAGGGCCAGGGAGGAGAGGAAAGGCCGCACCGTGAAGAAGGCTTAGGGGGTAGGCTAGGAGGCTGTGGCAATGGCCGCAAGGCCAACTGCCAGATCTTATAACGCCCCATATCCACCGACTACCCCGCTATAAAGCCAGCCAAATGGAGTCCCCCCCCAAAAAATCCAGATGGAACAGGAGCACAGATGTCAAGAAAACGCTAAGAGCGGCCAGTAGCATGCTCTGACCGGAATGGAGGCGGGGGGGGGGTCTAGAGAGACTATGGCAGCCGAGGAATAAACCAGCTGCCTTGCCTCATCCAGCGTCGTTCGAATCACCCACCTCCTTTGATGGTAACAGGTCTCCAAAGGACAGGCAGACACCAGGGCTCCTCCCAGTCAGCGAGAAAATAGGGCTAACGCTGCAGAAAGTCAATTCGAGGCTGTCTGTGGGTGGTTGAACGCCAGAAGGCTAGAACGCCGAAATGGAGCCCTCAGTGCAGTGCCGCCATTTCCCTCCAGCCTTGCAAGCATCCTGAGGAACACTCTGGCTGTCACGCAGGCCAGGGGACGCCCAAGAGTGCCGACCCTCTAAGAAGTCATTTATTCTGGTCCCATGGATCTCGCTCAGCTGAGGGGACCCCTTTTTTCTAAGGCTCCGAGTGAACCGCCGGTTTATTCCCAGCGTTTTTCTGCTCCACCGGATGGAGAAAGGGAAGCCAGCGGCCATCCGCATCTTACACATGCGCAGCTTACTTGAATTTGAAATGGAAACAATAAAATAAAACCATTTTAGAGTCTGAATTGGATATAATTTGATAAGCATTTAGCCATTAGACAAATTCCAGATGCAAGTAAGGCCTTCATCAAAATATTGCAGAACTGTTTTTTTTCCCAGTGTTTTCATTTGTCATCCAAGTCATTTTACAAAACAGTCTATTCTATTCAAACTTGTCTCTCTCTCAAACAAATACTGTATTTTTTGGAGTATAATACACACTTTTTTCCTTAAAAAAAAAGGGATGAAAATCTGGGTGCTTCTTATACACTGAATACAGCAATTTTTTGCCTCCTGAAACTCTGCCCGCTTCACCAAAATAGCCTTTTGGAGGCTTTCAGAGTGCTCCTGGGGGCTGGGGAGGGAAGAAATAAGTAAAAAAAGGGGCCCAGTGCTCAGGAGCACTCTATAAGCCTCCTAAAGGCTACTCATGCACTTTTTGTGGGGGGGGAAATGGGCCCGTTTTTGCAAAAAATGAACCGTTTTGGGGAGGTTTGCAGAGTGCAAAAACTTTTTTTAAAATTTGCCTCTTCAAAATCTTGGTGCGTCTTATACTCCGGTGCATCTTATACTCCAAAAATATGGTAATCATGATTGTATGAACAGTGAATATTCTTAGTGTCTTACTGAGAAATTTTGGATTTATTTTTGGTATTGTTTAGGTTTGCATCTTTGTCCTTCTCCAATGCTTTAGAAATTCTGCAAAGTTATCTGTGTGTCCATTTCATCAATAGTTTTTGTTGATGAAACTATAACTATATGGAATTGATCAGTGCTACTTATACCATTTGCTAATTCACATACTCTGCAATTCTGATTTCAAACGTGTATTACTCAGAAAACCATTCTATCGTATTATATCTATAACTGTATCTATATCTACAATATATCTATATCTGTATCTATACTGTATATCTATATTTATATTCTATATATTTACAGTATCTATCATCTATCTATCTATCTATCTATCTATCTATCTATCTATCTATCTATCTATCTATCTATCTATCTATATCATCTATCTATCTCTACTTTTTTCCTTGCAGAACCTGTATGCTTATAAAAGTCAGCATCCTCTTTTAACTGGATAACTGTGCTAAAAATATACTTCTCACTATTCAGGACCAGAGGGTTCTGCATTATTAACTCAGATCAGTCAACTAAAGTCTCTAAAGTCTAAGAGCAATAGGCAAAACTTATTGAATGCTTAATCTGTAAAATATGTGTTTGCATGCTACTATAATACCTTTACAAATTGTAAATAATACTTCATACTGCATATCCAGTGCATCTAGCAGTGATCTATGCTATTGATGTACTTTTGTGCATTATATGAACCCTTTTTCTACGATACTAATTTGCCCCCTTCACAAACTTTCTATAGTTATATGAGAGTACTTTACAGGTTTTACACATAGAAATTGCAACTGATTAAAATAAGTATCCATCCATAAAAGCAAGAAGCAAACCAATATTGTATGATAGAATAAAGCTTTATAAATTATAATTATAATTATAATTTGTACAGTCAAATTAAAATATGCACAGTGACCCAGCTTCACCAAGATTGATATCTTTGGTATTGATGATATTAATATAATGCCAAATCGCATGGATATCACTTTATACAAAAAGTATATTTGTTCATATAATCTTTAGACCATATATAAGGGTTACCATTTTACATTTGAAGCATCGGTTTCTTTATGAAGGAAACAAGATAGCTCTTGCTCTTGCTTCTAACTTTTTCTAGCATTTACTTGATGACAATGTACAATTAATTTGCATCATATTCCATGTTTATTATTTCATGTGTGTATTATCTCCTAAACTGAATTACCTAGAAGAAAAATATTATCTTTAATAATTGTATAAATGTGTAGTTATGAATGTATGCAATAATAATAATTTATTGAATTGAAAAGATATTTCTTTATATTATCTTTCCCAATTTAAAGCCTTCAGGTATGCTAGAACCACCCAGAATTCCTAGCAAGTATCTTCAATAGCCATAATGGGTAAGAATTCTAGGGTTTGTAATCAAATGTGTTTAGAGGGATACAGTTTGGAGAAGTCTGTTTAATATGCTCATGTAATCAGCAAGAGGATCCACAATGTACACATTTCAGTCACAGTCATTGGGGTTTGCATGGGAATACTTTAATGAAATCCATTCCAATAATCAGCAAGTTAAGTAGTTATCCAGGTTGATCTGACCAGTGGATTTTTCTTAAGTATAACATTGTTACATAGTACCTAAAGCTTTGTTGCACTCATTATAAAAATGATTAAAGGGTGAAAGACCTACATATCAGCCTGACTCATCCAACCCCAGCTAAAGACAGATATCAGAAGACATTTATTCCTCCTAGGTGTGCAAACCTATTCCAGAAAGCAGCTGCCTTCAAGTGATTTGTTCTTGAAAAACTCTTCGATAATACATGACATCCAAAGAGCAGTTGTTACAAAATTTATCTTTAGGTTCCATTTTTTGCAGAGGGGGATAGGAGGAGATTGGAACAGTCTTCTGAGGTACAATCTAGTAAATCATATTGCACTTAAGGGGGGGGGGATCCACAAATAACAGTAACATTCACTAAGGTTTAAGGTTTAAAAGATTATAGTACACGGAATCCCTTCAGAAAGGATTCAGACTTGCCCTTTGAAAAACACACTTCATCCCAGATACAGTTTGGCTAGTGCTATTGAAATTCATAGCAACCATCTCACATCTTTATTCTTTTGTGAGTAGTATTTTTCTACTCTGTGGTCACTGATACAGTGTTCAGTACTTGGTAGAATATATAGGTATTAATTCATATCAGGAACTCAGAAATGAATAGTGATGGGAATCTCTTTTTCATCATTTAGCTAGGTTAATTTAGAGCTATTTGCATTGAATAACCAAAATACAGCTCTGTACTATAGCTTTTGTTTCTGGAACTTCTTTACATAACATAATTCCATTCTTAAATAATGTTTGATACAGACATAAAATTACTATTGTATCATACAGGCTTCAGTTTAGAAAAAAAGTTCATAAATTTAGGGGATGGATATGTTTTCTGATGCTTTCTTGGAAAGTTTTCAGAAGTGGTTTGCCATTACCTCCTTGTTAGGGCTGAATGAAAGTGGCTAGCCCAACTCTACCCAGTTAGTTTTATGCCCAAAGTGGGATTAGAACTCACAGTCACCCAGTGTCTAGCCTGATGATTTAACCACTATACCGACTGGTTCACAGATATGGATAGGAATATGCTAACTATTTCAAATGCTATATTATGTAATTATTTAGTCAGTCTTATACATGTATTATGTATCATAGAATAAAATTTTCCTGAGAAGATCAGAAAACCTAAGCTCCTTTAAGTTAATTAAAAACTATTTAATCTTCATATATATGAAGAAATATATAATTATATTTATTATTATATTTATTTATTTATTTTTACTATATAAAAAGAATATATATATAATCTAATATAAGCTCCTTTAAGCTCCTTTAAGTTAATTAAAAACTATTTAATCTTCATATATATGAAGAAATATATAATTATATTTATTATTATATTTATTTATTTATTTTTACTATATAAAAAGAATATATATATAATCTATATCTAATCCCACTTTGGGCATATATATATGTTTGTTCCAGCATAACTCTGGAACGTCTCGAGCAATTTAAACCAAACTTGGTACACAGATGACTTACCTTCTGGAAACCAATACTGGTGTGGTAAGACACCCCTGAGGTGTGTGCATGTGTGTTTGTGTGTGTATGTTTATGTGTGTGTATTCCAGCATAACTCTGGAGAGCCTGGAGCAATTTCAACCAAACTTGGTACAGATAACTTACTTCTGAAAACAAATACCGGGGGGGTGGGGTGGGCATAAGACATCCCTGGTGTGTGTGTGTGTGTGTGTGTTTGTGTGTGTGTGCATTCCAACATAACTCTGGATTGCCTTGGGCAATTTCAATCAAACTTGGTACACGTATGACTTATCCTTTGGAAACAAATACTGGGGTGGGGTGGGGGTTAAGACACCCCTGGGGTGTGTATGTCTGTCTGTGGGTGTGTCTCTGTGTGTGTGTGTGTGTGTGTGTGTGTGTGTGTGTGTGTGTGTGTTCCAGCATAACTCTGGAATGCCTGGCCCATTAAGGAGAGAGAGTGCAGCATCCTAGAGCAGCAAGTGTTTGTGATGTCATGGGAAGGAGCCTGGGCCGTTAAGCAGAGTGAATATAGCATCCTAGAGCGGCAATTGTTTGTGATGTCAGTTCCTTTGCAATTTCTTCTGGAAAGCCAGCCATGATGTTCACCCTTCAGTGGACCAATGGGAAAGTGCCTGATGGATTGGGGCAATGTGCCAGGATTGTAGACAGGGCGGGAAAGAGAAGCGAAAATATGACTTCAGCAACAGAGTGGTCAACACCTGGAATGCTCTACCTGACTCCATTGTTACATCCTCTAACCCTCACAGCTTCAACCTTAAACTGTCTACTGTGGACCTCACCCATTCCTAAGAGGTCCATAAATGGGACATGCATAAGCGCACCAGCATGCCTATCATTTCTGTCCTACTGTCCTCATTTATTTGTATTCATTTCTTTTGTTCACATCCATGTTTATATTTATACCTGCTATCTTATACATGTTTGACAAATTAATAAATACAAATACAAATACAAATGCTTCGGGGGAAACGTGCCAGGATCGTAGACAGGCCAATAAATATGGGAGGGGAAGGGATGATGGGCATGGGAGTAGCGGAAAGAAAGGCCCTTCTCAATGGCTCACTGTCAGAAAAACACTTTGATGTTTATAAAATACCTGGGCAATGCCGGGTCATCAGCTAGTGAAATATAAATGAGAAATAGATTTATTTTAAATGTAATGTACTTATTCTATTTCTACTTATTTATTCAAGAATTAATTGCAATATATTTCCAATTAAAAATATCCAACCTTCCATTAATTCATTTATGCCTGTATTTCAATAAGGTTATACTTTGGTTAGATTGACATATAGCCATCCTGAATTAGGCAAAATATTCCTTGTTGTGAGATTGTTTTTTTATTTATGTGTCAGCTCTCACATTTATCCGTTCAATCAACTATTTCCAGTAGAGGGCCTATTAAATTGGCTTATCGGAAACTATGAAGATCTAGATAATAATAATATATCTGCAGTTAAAAATAGGTAATGAATTGTATATAAATGGCTTTTCTTACTATTACAGAGCTCTTAAGTGACTCATGAATCTAGGTTTATATTATAAAACCCATATTGTATGTAGGTTTTAGAAATGTGTTAAATGTACTGTCTTCCTATATTATTATGTTATTATGTATCTTATGATTATATTACCTTGTTGTTTGTATGTACACTTATATGTATGTACATATTGTTTGCATTTTAGCATGCACACTAAATATTATCTTGAGAGATTATGCACTGGAGACAATTAATTTCTGTGTCCAATCATATTTGGCCAAAAAAAAAAAGCTATTCTATTCTATTCTAGTTGTGTCTAGTCTAGCCCATCCTACCCTACCCTACCCTACCCTACCCAACCCAACAGAACCCATCCTACCCTGCCCTATCCTATCCTATCCTATCCTATTCTATCCTAGTCTAATTTTAAGGAAACCAAAAATTATTGTAATTAGCCAGAAATGCATCTGTAATACATGGCTTTCTTCCAGGTCATCTATCTTTCCTACTTATATTAAAAACAATGGCAAAATTAGCCTGTTGATCAGGTTACAATTTTTTTTCAAAGTTTTTTTAAAAATTAATTTAACAAAATTGAACAAAAATAAAAAATGGACACAATATAACTGTCCTGGCAAAATCTATGTCATACATGCTTAAATACAAAGTTATACATTATAACCACCCTGTTTTTTAACATTTCATATTCCATATTTACAAATATAGAACTATCATATTTCCAACCATGTTGCTTTGTTTTTATCTTATACATTTTCACTATTATAGTTCTATGACTAAGATTCATAGAATGGAGACTAGACTTATGTATGAATCTAGTCTCCATTCTATGAATCTTAATCATTGCTTATTTTGGGTCTTCCTTTTTTGTTCCAACGATCGATAAAATTTATCCCAGAACTTATAATATTCTGATTCATCTTTATTCTTCAATTCCCACCTCAATTTATCCAGTTCAGTGCAAGTCAGGATTTTCCTAATTATTTCCCCTTCTTGTGGAATTTCCTTTTTTTCCAGTTTTGGGGAAAGACCAGTCTTGCTGCTGTAATAATATGTATTGTTAAGTAAATTAGCCCCTTGTTATATTTATAGTTGATAATTCCCAAAAGAAATAGTTCCAGAATGAATTCTATTTCCTCTTCAGTCATCTCTATCAGCCACTTTTGGATTTTCTGCCAATATTCTTTTGTTTTTTGGCACAGCCACCACATGTGGTAGTACATGCCTGATTCATGATCACATTTCCAACAATTTGGCACTGAGTTTCTAAACATTTTGGCAATTCTTGTGGGTGGAAGATGCCACCTATAAAACATCTTATATAGGTTTTCATTATACAGTATTGACAATGTTATTTTCCTATTCCTTTCCCAATGTTCTTGCCATTTATCCAGGTGTATATTATAACCAAAGATTTTTGCCCATGCAAGCATTGTCTCCTTAACCTGCTGTTCTTCCATCTTATATTCCAATACAAATTTGTAAATCTTTATAAATTTATCTTTTGTCCTCAAAAGGATCTTTTCTATTGCCATCAACTCTCCATTAATGCCCCATTCTTTCATATATTTTGAGTAATATGATTAGATTTGGAGGTAAGACCACCATTCCAGATCTATCCCTTGTTCTTTTAGCTCTCGCCTCGATCTTAATCTCCCTTCTTTATCTAATATAGCTTTGTAGGTGACATCAAGTCACAAATTTTGTCTTGTTACATATTAGCTTTTTTTTAAAAAAAAGATTCTATAATGAATGAACACTACTCTGTAATATTACAATCATGTGGAAGGGAGGGAGGAATGGAGGGAGGGAGGAAGTCTTCATTAGTACATAGTTCTGTTTCACATTTAGTCTTACATTGCTTAAAACATACTAATTTTAATTACTTTAGTGTACATAGTTAAATATCATTTATTTCATTTTACTGTAGAAAAATAAAACTCTACTTTGACCTTTTTTTTACATACAGACCTAGAGACTTGCAGACACACCACACAGACATTTCTGAAATTGATAGTAAAAATATTTTGCCAAACAGACATATTTACAATAGAAGCCCTACTGTAGATGATATGTTCTTGTCTTTTTGGTTTTTTTCTCAGCTATTTTGTATCTCTTTTGAAGAATGTGTCAATATGGTCTATTCATGTGAACATCACAATGCCATAAGAACAAATTTTCTATTTTAGAGAGAGATCCTTGGAAAAAAGCACACTAAACCTGTTCTTCATTGAGCCAGGTGCAATAATTAAAAACTTCATTACGGGATTATCATAGCTGGGCTTTTTAATGGGTATTCTAAGTTATTAGGCAAACTATAAAAAATTGAGACCAAAGTAGCTTTTTTGTGAATTGTGAAAATGTTATACCTGCTTTTATATCAAGCATGCATCAAATGCAGAAATAAATTGTCATTTTACATATCCTAAAATGTAAGCTTAGTTGAAGCTTACGTTTATTATTATATTCCTAATTCATGAAACTGCATGAAGACTTTTTATTCTACTGGATAAAATCACAATGTGCACATACTTAAAAAGGCTGCAATAATTATAGTTGAATATTAAACATGCTTCTGATCTAAGCAAGATGTAAGCATATATGGGGCTATAGCAAATATTTGTGTAGTAACCTTGATCCTAAGAAGTTGCATCTCAATCTCTGGTTGTTTTGGATAATCAAAAGCTTTGCTTAAGATCTGTGTCCAAATACATATGTGAACTCTTTTAGAATATTTGTAAATCTGAAGCAGTGGGATAAAAGTGCTATTACTGTTTGAATAATAAAATAAATGAAGACTAAGCTCGTTAATTAAAATACCAGATTTTTTTAAAAAAATAAGTTTATTAGATTTTCAAATAAAATAATAAAAACTAACACAAACTAATAATTAAAATAAAAGTAAGAGATCTAAAGAATGAAAAGGAAGAAAAGCCAAAAGTGCAGAAAGAAAAAAGAATACAAAGAAATGACTTACAATTTTCTCTAGTACCTTCATATTTTTGCTAATATTTTTGTCTTCTGTTTATTAATCTTAAAACCAACTGATGCACTATTTTTTTTCATTTTCTCATTAATATTTCAGTTCCTTTTAAAGGCTCTTCCAGCACCAATACCAACTCATCTTCAAAAGCTTTCAAGTTGTAAGTCTCTTTTTTGATTCTTATGTCCAGACTGGAATATTCTTATGTCTTGTCTGGAATATTCTTCATGATGGTCATGTAGAATCTGTCTTGAAAAATAAGTTCTATATACAATTAGTAATTTGTATTAATATTTTCATGAATGTAATAGTTGTGATGAGGAGAATCATAAAATGCTTCAATATTGTGTGATCTTTATGTTAACTTAAGAAGAATATTGTGCTACAATTGATTTTGAAAAGTTTCTTACAAAAAGACCAAATAATTAACATTGGTGTTATTTTAATGTTATTGTTCTTTTTAATTTGGTGTATAATCTATCTTTGGCTTCCATTTTAATATAAACAAGAAGATTGTAATAGAAGTATATATTTATTTATGTATTGTATGTGTAGAAACTTACAGAGGAAATCTTGGAAAAGGAATGCAAGAGCAACTAATTAAACATCAGCTCAGTTCTGAGGACGGAGGAAGTCCATCTTGGTTCTCTTGGGTGTAATAGGAACAGTGAGAAAGTCTATCAGACAAACAAGATACTCTTATTATCCTACAACAATAAAATAGAATTCCAGTAGTCTTTGCAATATCTGTTTCCTGACATGGCATACAGTACCTGAAAGGTCTGACATTAATCTTGAAACCTTCACTACTTTCTATCAGAGAGGCATTGAACTGTGTCTTTGATCATGGAGATAGCATCACATCTTCGGAGCACCCTGCTGCCCTCAGAATAAATAGCAGTTGCATTCTTCTAACATCAACAACAAATGGATATACAAATAAGAAACCTACATAATGCCATGCTAGAGCAAACAGAGCAGTTGGTAGAAAGTTTGCCTCAGCCAGGAGCAGCTCAGCAGCCTGCAGCCCAATCAATATTTCTTTGCTGTCATGGAAGTTTGCCAGAGAGGTTTGAGCAGCCCAGGATCAATTCTGACTTTCACAATGCGGTGAACATTGTTTATAGACTGGCCAGCAGAATTTTCTGCACATTACTCCGGGATGACTTTTGTTCTGAATTTGCTAAATGAAGGGACAGTTCTGCCCCTCTTTGAGTACACTGCTCTGTTGCTGTACAATTACCAAAACTTCATATAAAATTTACAGTGTATCTGATAATTTTGCTGGGAGGGCAACTGCAAATGAAGAGGTTCACAAACTAAAGCAAAGCAATCACAGAGTACATGAATGCATTTTTCATTTATATGCAGAGTGTGGAGTAAAATGATTTGGTTCCGATGGACCAATTTCTCAAAGTGCTTGTTCATGAACTAGTAAGATGAATTAGTGATACAAGGCATACTGGAGAATTTGGAAGAACTGTTCTAATTTGTATGCTAATTGATAGGCATTGGACTATGAAGGCCAGAAAAAAGGCCAGGAAAACTTTCTAGTTTCCTCTGACTTTCCACAGGTGGTCTTCAGGAGCTGTCAAAATGTGTAGTTGATTCCCAAAACACCTTGCCAATGTCTCCTTCACAGGTGGAAGGCGACACTGAATCTAACATATAGAGATGGTATGAAGGAATATTAGCTTACATCTGAGAAAGAGAAGAGGGTGAGAAGGAATGGTTACTCCTTTTTGTTTCTCTTTGGTAGAAGGGGGAATCAGAGGAAAACTGTCATACTGTCCAACAATAAAATAAAATTCAATAGTATTTGTGGATTCAGTTTTCTTACCTGGCCTATCTTGAAGGCTGATAGTATACTGTATTATGGGGAAGGTGGTGGGAAACTTATCTTTTTCTGTCCTTAGCATCAATTCTTCATATTATTTTAGATTCAAAGTCTATCAATGAAATATAATAATTTTCCAAGGATGTAACTTAAGGTATTTTATACACAAGACACAATTGCTATAAACATAGATTTGGAAGGAAAAATGCCACAAAGTAGTATAAAATTTTGTGCTCAGCCAACACAGCCTTGGCCTCTGCTCCAGTCATCTTCTTATTCCTCCAAGCCCAAGAAGCTTGCTTGCTGCATCATCATCATCATGCCCAAAATGATATGGCTGTCAGGAAAAGACAGGCAGTGACAGCAGCAGGCACTTCCTTTGACAGATGGATTCTAGCTGCTCTGTCCATTGTACTTGTTCAGAAGGGAAAAATATTTTGTTTGATTTCATGATTTGTTCTTATTTGCTTTTTTACTGTAGAATCAGCTTGACCCGTTTCTTTTCCTTTTCTGTCTCTATACTTTGTTCTTTCCCCTTTTACTTTTCTCCCAGTTTTCACATTCCTATCCGCCATTGCCTTTCTCTGTCCCTATCCTTTGTCAGCTTTCCTCTATTTTTACTACTGCAATGGTTTCCACTTGTACTCTTTTTTCCTTTTCTCTTTATTTTTATTTTTTGATTCACATTCTCAAAGTACTATTTTTGAATTGTTGTTGTTGCTATAGTTGTTTTGAAAATTGATACAGCAATATTATTGGAGGATGGGAGAATGCAGTCACTAGAATACTGAAATCAACAACATTGGAGTGTAGTATGTGTGTCACACAGACACAAAACAATTAAAGCCCAATAATGTTTTTTGACTATCGGAGCACGGAGACTAAAACATACCATCCTTCCAGACCAGAATTGTTCTCTTTGTACTGCAAGATTTCCTTTTTAATTAAATATTTCAATAAGAAACATATGAAATCATATATGATGTGAAATATTTAATCCAGAAATTTTAGTGATTTTTATAAAATATTATAGGCCAAAGGCCTTGTTACTTTCCTGCAAAACACCTAGAAATCAAAGGTAATAGACATTTGCTTTCTTTCCAGCTCCAATAGAGAGAAACTTACAGAACAAGTTGTATTTTGGGATTTAGCAGTTTCATATTTTAAATTAAGCAGCATATTATATAATAAATTGTGGTGGTTGTCACAAAATAAAATAAAATCATCCAGACTTTTATGATTCCACAAAAGAATCAAAATATACATAGATCTATTTCTATCTATATATGTAGGCAAACTAGTCTTAGGTAAAAAGTTCATCATCACATTATGCACATAGCAACATAGAAATGCAATACTATCCAAACATTCATAAACAAAATCAATAGAGTATCACATAATTTATTCATACAATCTTATTTTCACATATTTTGCATGCATGAAATTCATCATATTCCATATTGTCTGCTGTCATTTTAGCATATATTTATGTGGATGAATACTGTATATTGTATACTGATTATGAAATTATTTTATATAATTATGAAAATGTAGTTATTTTTTCTTTATAAAACTACAATAGACTGTTTTAGTTGCTATTTTTGTTTAGAAGAAATGTGCTTTTTTCACAATTATTTTTCCAACATCCAACAAACTGATAAAAATCTCCTTGTTGAAGTAATGATCTCTCATTTAATTTAGTTATTGACTAAATTTCAAATAAGAGAAATTTGGAAATAATTTCAGAAATATTTCAGAATATTTCAGAAAAAAACCTGCTGAATATAATTTTAAACATGAGGCATGTTATTTTAAAAGCAGAAAATATAATAAACTGTAAACATTATTCTCCATTATACTATAAATGTTTCAGACTGGAACCACATGGAAATGGAAAATTACTTAAGCATGCAGGAACATTCCTCATCCTGCACTTACAACTACTATGCTTAAGTAATTAGCGAGATTTGACTCCAGGACAATGTATAGAAAGCTTTGTTTTTGAGCTGCCTCTAGTTATAGTTCATAACAATGAGATATTCCAGAGCTCTAATTATGTCTACATGCCCTTTCCATTCTCTTATTCTGTTACAACTTTGCCAAACATAATAACTTTTTTCAAGTCTATTGCCTATTATTATTAATTAAATTTGTTATGGTTATCCACTCCAATAGACATTTACTCAGAGAATGTGAATTGAACTTGTTGCTTCAAGGGAACAATTAGTTTTATTTCACCAAGAACGAAATGATTGGTTTTTCATTCGGCCCATGGGACTTTTCCAGTGTATCTGTGCTACTTTTTTCAGTACCATGTAACCTTGAATAGTCCCTAAATGAACTGTTGTAAGTTGAGGACTATCTGTATTTTTCTTTTTCTGTCATATCCAATTTCCCACTTATGCACTAATTCCCAAATTATACACTAATGCATCATTGAAACTTCCTTCCTTCCTTCATTTTCTTCCTATTCTGTGAATATGAGATGAATACAGGTGAAAAGGGTATCCCATTCCAGGTAAGTTTATAATTGCCATACCAGATAGAATTGTGAAAAAAACTTTCCTTGCCCCAACTGCCATTTCTTCAAGTAGAATCTGATGATCAAGAACGAATCAATTCTACATGGAAAAATACATATCTCAAATTGTTACTCTCTTGCTTCAATTTTATTTGAGCTATCTTTCCTTCCAATCTTAACATTCATGTATTTTCTATGTAAGTTAAAGATATATTTCACTTTTTTCCTTATTCAGAACCAATTCAATTCTTAGAACAGTTTTTTGTTCATTGAAAAAATTCCTCAGAAACATATTCAGGTTCCTGACACACCATTATCCATTAATACATTCCACATTTTTGTATGATCTACATAAGGTAAAGACCTTATTGTGGTCAATGAAGCAAAGATAATCTTCCTCTTTCTTGTACTCTCTTATCTCTCTATTATACATCTTATATTAGCTCACTGATCTTGTATCCCATTGCCTTTTTTGAAACCTGCCTATTCATTTTAAATTCTACTCTCTTCATGTATGGCTCTATTATTCCTTGCCAGCTTTTAAGCAACTCATTTGCAAGGAATTAGTACATAACTCTTTTCTTCAGCTATTCTGATGTCACACACACACACACACACACACACACATGTGCATGAACACGCATGTACACACATATGCTCTAGACTGCACATTTTTTTTTCTATATTTAACAAAAAGTTGTTACTACTTAAACTACTCATTTCTCTGCAGCTTGAGAGTTTTATCCCTACTTGGTACTTACCTATCAGAAAGTTGGTATATTGCCTGTCATGCCTAAATTCCCGTATAATAGTTTCTGTCACAGTCCTGATCATGAAACTTTGCTTGCTTGCTCATAAAATTTATTTGCTGCCCATGTCATGTCCAACTTAGAACATAAAAACACTGAAAAACACTAAAGCATCCATTGTAAAAAACATAGCTAATAAAAACATTAAGAGATAAAATCATGGATGAAATATGACAAAAAAGTGTTTAGAATACTTTTCCTGATTTTTGTTTTCTCTATCATCACTGATGTGAATACTTTTGAATATTTCCAAGTTTGTATTTAGTTGCTGAAGTTTGCATGCAGTCCTTTCTCATTTATTATTGAAGTTTGCATCCAATGTACTCTTTATGTTGCTTAAAACTTGTTTGAGTTAATAGTCCTTGATTAGGGTATTAGGGTATTAGGGAAGACTAACAGACATTATGTAGGACAGACAAGTAGAAAACCAGCAGAACACATTCATAAACATCAACTTGTAGTCAGATGAAAATATGAACACTCCTTAATTTCACAACACATGGGCAGACTTAGACATAGTTTCAGGTGTGAAACTAAGCAGCCTAGACCAAGTTACATTAAAAAATGCTAGGGAATTCCTGGAAGTTTGACATTCAGACAAAATCACCCATCAAAAACAATATTTGCACATCATTAAAAAGAGTAAATAAAAGGAAGAAAATAAAAAGACTAGAACACTCCCTGTCAGCAATCAACACCCAGATAAGCAGAGATTAATCCCAGGATTAACATCAGAGAAGCAATTGAACAGTAAGCAATACCCTAATTAAAGAACTACTAATTTAGGCAAACAATGGATTATCCATTTCATGGTATTTTGGTTAAAAGCTTTGAGGTTCAGTTTATCTGCGGATGGGTTTATATGTGAATATAAAATGGCTATATGGACACTTTTAAAGAGGATTACTATATAGAGTTATAGATTAGCCACAATGTTGGGGATGCATTTTGGCACCTAAAGTTTTCAGTTCATTTACAAGTAAATATTACCATATTTGAATTACCATTGTCAGTCCATTCCATCATGAGATCATATTATGAATATAGTTATCTAACTTGGGTGACACATTCCAGTCCATCTAAACTACTTTATTTCTAAAGCATCTATTTAATTTGATCCATTTATGCGTTGATGCTTTTAGGTTTGCTTGTTTTATGCATGTCACATTTTATGTTCCGATGATATGTGTCTTTGTAAAACAAAGAACTATTTTTTGCATTAGGCCATCAGTGATTAAAATTGCTTACTGCTATGGTCTGAACATGCCACACCTTTAAATGTATTATTCCCAAATAACTAGAGTGCATTTGGACTCAAGAAATTATTTTGTACCCACCCGTCTATATTATATAATAATACTCATAGATTATCAACAACAATAGAGAAGTGAATTCTGTTGTCTCTCTTTGGCCTTGATTTTAGAAGATTAATTTCTTTCACATTTACTTCCCTCACCACTACTATGGATTCCTGTTAATTTCTATCCTTCCTTTCACAAGGATCCTGACAGAAGCTTTCCTGTATTTTAATGTAGTATTCCTGTAAAGAATTAGAGTGCTTGTGCATATATAAAGTTTCTATATCTTGTTGTACATATGCAGCTCGTATGGGCAGAACTGTATGTTCTTTTAAAATATGAGTTCATGATGGGCAGCTGTTTTTATTTAAGTTGCAGAAAGCACTTGGTAGGTTGAACAATTGGAAATGAGTCCCTAATTCCCCCCCCCCCAAAAAAAAATTATAAGAGTAGATGGCCTAAAAAGCATATATGGTTTTAAACTTAGCATTTCAGCTGCAGAAATGTCTTTAAATGAAGTGTTTAAACCCAACATATTATAACATGTTTTGTTGTAATTTCAGCATATTTCATTTTGCCACTTTTTTTCTCAGCATTTTACTGTTGTTTTCATTTGCAACTTCTATGGCTGACTTTGAACAAGTGTCTCAATATGTGAATAATTATCACATGTTCATTTTAGAACTTGGCCTCACACCCTTTAGCCTGCTAATTATCTTCTGCCAAGACAACCTAATCTGTTTCAGAGACATTCATTTCACCCTTAATTCTAATTTTCCTTTCTCCTTATTCCTATCTTCTGTTGAATTTCATTGCATCTACATTATTTTTAAATTAATGATATTTATTATTCTAACCTTCAACCTGGTTTCATATTTCAGCATTCTGGAAAAACATGAATTTAGATAATGTTCAAATAAATAGTTCCAGTTCTCACTCAGAGCAGATGAGATAATAAGTTTGTATGTTGTCTTTATCTTTTCAGAATAAGCATAGGTGGATTTTGTGTGATTTAACATTCTACCAAGCAAAAAAATTGCTCCCATGTTTAAAACAACAGCAGTTCATATACTGGAACAAGATTAGATTAAAACTCTATATACATTTTTTTACAGTAGTGCATTTAATTATATATGAGCATCCTGGAATAAGTAAAACATAGGCGGGAGTAATTTCTAAACTTCAGTGCTGATTGTATCTTTCCTTGCTTTTCAGTAAACAGATGAGTGTATCCTCTTTGCCTTGCCATACAGTCAAAAAACTTTAATTGTAGTAATCACATTATGTAAAAATGTACAGAGCCTTGAATTAGTGCAAAAAGCTGCATATTGTTTTCTGATATTATCAAATGATCAATATTTTTAACTATTATTTCAGCAATGTACTGCATACACCAATGTGCTTCCATATTCAAATTAATGTTCTGGTTTCAACCCATAGTGATTTACAGCCTCCATTTATATTTACACCTAGGTAATGCAACTATGCTAAATTCTGGGTTTAATGGAGGGCAGTGATTAGATAGCTATGTCTTATCTCAGTTATGTACATAATTCATATCATTTTTTTCTCCCTCCCTTTAATTTATCTTTTAAAATTGCAGGTGCATTGTTGATATTATAGAGCAAAGAATAATAACCAAAGACCTGTATTAAAAACAAAGGTTCTCACTATCTTTTGCATTTCATTCTTCAATCCTTCAAAACCAGTTTGAAAAATATTTACAATTGCTATAATAGTGGAGTGCTAAGAAGGAACAAAAACCAGTCCCCTACTTTTAGCTGTTGTAGGTCCTGAAGCAAAAGAATTCCTCTGGGCCATAAATTTCGATATAATTCCAAATCTGAATGACAAACAGCCCCAACCTCTTGGGATCACCGTTATATTTCACTGTTAAGGGAGGGACTTTTGCCATTCGGCGTCACCTGGGGGGCCCCCTACTCTGGCAGCAGCCCTGGCTGGTGGGGGGGAGGCTGGCTCTGGGTTTCCTTGCTCCCAACCTCCCTCGGCCTCTTCACCCTCCCTTAATCTATGCATGGAGTACCTTTGTTCAAATTCTTCCGCTTGCTCCCTTTCCATCGCTCCCCCACGGGTCTTGCGCTTGGACATAGCTTCCTCAAGGAGCTGTTTAGCCTGGGACAATCTGTAATCTTCGACCCCAGCCTCCTCCCATTTATCTGGTTTCTTTTTCGGTCTCCTTCTGGTGACTCCTGCATCCAACTCTTCAGATTCCTCTTTTTGCCCAACACCCAAAGTCCATCGGGGGCGAACCGTAGGCTCTTCCACTCTTAGGCCAGCCAGCCTTTCAGTTAAAGATGGTTCTGCAGTTGCCCCTTCAGTCTCCTCTTCATCGCTCACATGCAAAGACATTCTTTTTCTTCTTGTGAGTACACCCCCCTCAGTAGGTTGTAGCTCCTGGTGGGGTGTGTGAGACTTCGCTTAATTGTCAGCACTTCTTCATTGGATAATCAGGAAAGAAAACCACAAGACTCCATTGATAGAAATCAAGTGTACTTTTACTAATTATAAATGAACAGAAGCGAAGCAAAGCGAAATCTGATTATTTAGGCGCGAAAGCGAATAATATATTGTATAATTCATTCCCCTCCCCTTGGCATCCCATGTACAGTCCAATCATAATTCTCCCAAGTGTCAGGTGTGAGATAACTTCGAAAGGCATCACCAGGATGGAATGCCGGTGCCATTGGCCTTGGCGGGAACCCTCCTCCGCATGCGCAGTAAGGTGGACAGTTCAAACTCCAGAATCTTCCTCCAGCACAACAGTTAGTCCCCTCCCAAATACCATGCCCCCGCTCCCCGTTTCAATGGCAGCCGAAGCAGCAGCAAAGCAGAGGCTGACATCCTTACCTGTGATCCCACACAAAAAGGGAAAAAAGAAAATACATTTCATGTAGCCAGTCTCCCCTAATCTCATGTGCCCGGCTTTTTTCACAGGTGTTATTGAGGAGAAATGCAGAATGATCAAGTTAGCATTTCCTTGACCTGCTGCAGAAAATCAGAGCCAGGAGTACTTGAGGCAAATCATTTTGGATGACAAAATGTTATCCCAGTATCTACAGTGCTCCAGACTTGCCAGGTGAAAACTAGCTTTAGAAACGTTCATGTAATATTTCAACTAAGCCAAAATAAACCAGTTTAGCTGGAAGAAGGATAATAATATGAAGTCAGAGTAGTACATAGTGTAAGACTGGTACATATTTCTGATATACTGTAGAAGTTAAATTATTGTATCATGATAACTACAGAAATATATAATCCCTTGCAACTGCTTGTGAAATACATTTACTTGTGCTTATAATGTTTCAGGAAATTGCTTTTTTAAAAGAAATTTCAAATAATAAACTGAACATCTGTAACTATGAATTTGGTTGGTATCTTTAGGGCTATAAAATGTTTTTAAAGTTGAACAGATGCTGCAGTTAGAAATATAAGACCTCGCGTATATCTAGTGATTATTGTGCTATGTTTGTTTGCTACTGCTACTTCCTAGTTGATCATTTTGGGACTTCCAAAATTGCAGAAATTTAATTTTGCTTAATCACCAACCGCTGGATTGGATGTAAAATAATATAACTTAATCCACTGAAACCAAGCTAACATTGTATTACTAAGTTACATTTTTGTCTCATAATGTTTACTGTACATGATTACATTTTTTTCTTGTAGTCTTTTTTTAAAGCTGTCTTTTTAAAGCAATTGTCTAAACAGATATTTTGCATTATATGAGTTAGGTCACAGATCAAGTAGATAGCAGAAGTGATTAATCTATTATTGTATTAAAATACCTGCATGTTTATAGCTCCAGATAAATCAAGATAGATATTAGAAAAACAAAGAAATAAAAGCAGTATTCAAATAAATTGTGATATGTTAAGAGGCATAAGAACAATACTAAAATTGTGTATTCAACTACAATTAATGGCTCAGCATAGAAATATTGTTAACCATACAGACCATTTTGACAATTAGCAATGTTTAGATTTTTTTCCTCAATCAACATCGGTTTAATTGCATTATGTAGCTGTAATTGTTAATCTCAGATAAAAGTGAACAAAGCTAAAAAAATGATTAATTTTAATTTGTAAATGACAATCTCCTGCAAATGTAAATTAGCTACCCACACTGATCAATGTCAAAGAAAAAGACCAAGAATAAAAATATATTTTGGTCCTTTAATATTTTCCCTTACTATGTTTTTTAAAAAGTCGGTAAATGTCAATGAGTATAAACCCTTTCCATTTTCATCTGAATTTAATGCTGAGCAAGTAAATTCTGCTAAACATGGTTGTTGCAGTGCATTGCACAAATTGTACTCTTTGGATTTGGTCCTTTCTTTGTGCATTCCAACTGCCTATTGAATTCACCAGCTTTAGAGAAATGTATATTTTTATGCAAGAGTAGTGCAGGATCAGCGGCTTTTCCCCATTGCTTCAGAGATGATTAAAAAGTAGACAGGCTTGAATAACAAAATAAAGGACCACACTAAGCTTCTGAGGTTAAGCCTCAGCAGATGACAGGATAGGGTTTTTTTTTTTGTAACAAGTGAGATAGTAGGTTAGTGTAAATATATATATCTGTGCACTGTATCCCCATGCTTTTGCTGAGAGAAGAATGAAAAAGCAAGATAGCATAGAACATACTATATGCATCACTGGAACTTATTGCTTATTTTTATTGCATTAGAGTAAATGACCTTTTTCCATTGCTGCCAAGTCAGTTATCATAATTTAGTTCTGCACTGAATCCCCTGTCAGGAGCTGAGATCTGAATCTGCAGAAAATAACAGGAACAACTTCAGAAAATGCTGTGCTTTCAATTAGCGTGCAGAAACTACTATACTGTTTTTCCCATCCAGATTTATAAAATATACTTTTACAACCAACTGGCAACTATGCATGGGTTGGAACGAATTAATTAATCCAGTCTATAATATAAGCTTCAATTCACCTCCTTTGGTCAACCTGTCCTCTTCTACTCACCTCATTATTTAGCACTCTGTTGACTCTTATTTAGTGCCAATTTGCCTTGACTGTTAGTA
This sequence comes from Thamnophis elegans, assembly GCF_009769535.1. NCBI lineage: Eukaryota > Metazoa > Chordata > Lepidosauria > Squamata > Natricidae > Thamnophis > Thamnophis elegans. Next base: position 45,913,817 of record NC_045546.1, read on the forward strand.
GATCAGATTCTTATGTATAGGTAGCATGTAATAAACCCAATGTGTTTTGAACCAAACTTCTGCTTCTGGTTACTTGTGCCTGACAGAAATGTAGGGATGCCATTAGTTGCCAGCAGTTTTTGGTGTTTAACCATAATACAAATATTAGTATTATTATTTAATGAAATGTTTGTACATATGCTAATTATGATGCCAACTAAAAGATAGAACTAAAATCATATTGATGTTTATGGAGATTCTTAGTTATCCAGGTGAATGGGACAACTGTAGTAATGTATTTCACTGAATATATTTTTCTACTGAACATCTCATATGTTCTCTCAAGAGCTAGATTAGGAAGTAGAAAAAACTGTAGTCCTTAATGGATCTATATCTACATGGAGTTGGGTATGCAGTTGGGTACCCCAAGTTTCTGTCTAAGGTCCAGTACTCTTCCATATATTCATAAATGTTTTAGATGAGGGAATAGAAGGAAAACTCATAAAATTTGCAGATGATATCAAATTTGAGAGAGTAACTAACATTTTGAACTCAACTCCAGAAGGATTGTGACAAACTTGAACACCTGGCCCTTTCCTAAATGCAGTTTAGTGGTGAGAAAAGTAAGGTTTTATACTTAGGCAAGAAAAAACAAATGCATAGGTATAGAATAGATGGTACTTGGATCAACAGCAGTACCTGTGAGAGGGATCTAGGAATTCTAGTGGGCAACCATTTAAAAATTAGCCAGCAGTGTGCTGAAGCTGTTAAAAAAGGCAATGCAATCTTAGGCTGCATCAACAAAGGAACAGAACCAAGATCACATGAAGTGTTACTACCACTTTTTAATGTTTCAGTAAGACCACTCTTGGAATATTGCATCCATTTTTGGTAAACACAATACAAAAAAGATGTTGAGACTCTGGAAAGTGTGCAGGAAGAGCGACAAAGGTGAGTAAGGGATTGGAGACTAAAACATATCAGAGAACTAGGTATGTCTAGTCTACCAAAGAGAAGGACTAGGAGTGACATGATAGCAGTCTTCCAATATCTGTCAATATCTAAGGGGCTGTCACAAAGAAGAGGGTGGTCAATCTATTCTCCAAAGTATCTGAAGGCAGGACAAGAAATAACAGATGGAAACTTATCAAGGAGAGATCCAACTTCGAACAAATGAGAAATTTACTGACAGTGAGACCAATTAATCAGTCAAATGACTTGCCTCCAGAAGTTGCAGGTGTTTTATATTAATTTCATATTTAAAAATGTATGCCAAAATATAACCAATTATTTACATTAATTTTGGATTACAGAAATGCCTACTTCTAAGATGTGGGACAACCCCCTCCTGTAAACAAATTTTGGGAGCTATCAAAGTCCATTGTTTGTAAAGCTTGATATGCTTATTTAAAGTGTACCCTGATTGTTAAAAATATTTTGAAATTCTTTTGTAGCTTTACAGAGATGCAAATGCTTTCAAAGAAATGATTTGCATGGGGAGATGGTTAAAAGCAGCGTCTAAACCAGTTGTGTACTTCTGGGAGGAGATGCTGCTTGCTTTAATTGTTTGAGGAAATCTAGTTGGTGCATACTCCTATATGTTGTGAAACATCACTTTAAAAGCATTTGAATAACTTTAATAGTTTTATTATGGGCTGATGGTGTCTGTATTTTAATATCTGGCGTTCTTTATTTTAAATTAAATATATTTTTTATATTTTTAATAACTGAATTTACCATTTGTTTTGTAAATGATTCTGGCGCTTTAAAACTAAAATTCTGTTCAGTTTTACCTGCTAAGAGGGTCTGAAGCAAGGGACAAATAAAATCAAATGTGTGGCTCATCCAGTCTTTCTCAGTTCTGTTTTCTTTCTGATACTTTTTCTCGTCTCTCATTCTCTTTATGACATCTCCTCTCTCTTTTATATGCAACAAAGTATGGGTAAGGGAAAAACAGGTTTACAGAGATCTGAAATAATCCCTTGCAGATGCCTTTTAAATTAGGTTGAAAGCTCCATGAAATTAGTCCCGTGACTGCATGCAACCCCATCATCACTGATTGTTTGGTAAATATGTATCCTTGTTGATTCTGCCATTTGTTAACGTGGAAATTAAAGCCCCATTTCAGTTCACAAGCAGAGGAAAGGCATCATGGGTGCCAGCATCTCCAAAGGATGTAGTTTTGTGGTAAAAGCATTATCCTTTTTGTACACATATTGATGTACAAATAGGCAGAGCTTCAGTTATGATGCTGTCACTGTGATCAAAGCCTGTTATGACTTCCATTGAAGACCTCACTGGTTATGCAGAAAAATATAGTTTGTAATGTTGTATTGATGCTTTTTGCAATTATCTGCAGAGAAGAATAAAAGTAGCTGGAATTGTTCATTATTGAAGCAAAGCATGCCAACTATTCCATCAAGAAATAACCGAAAGTAGAGGTACCATCTTTCTTTTTCTAAATTCTTAAAAGTGGCTATTTCAAATATGCAAACTTTAACCTATCTGCCACCCAGCAAAACCATTAGAAACTGTGATTTTACTGATGAGGATCAAGGAACTTGGACCATCACGTGGAGGAAGGCTGCCTTAATAATATTATAATTGGAGTGGAGTAGGTTTAAACTCATGTGCCTTTCAGCTCGTAATATTGTTTCATCTAGACTTTTCTGCAGGTGGGCAACTGCCAAGCTATAGCACATTCTTCATCTTCTTCTGTTTTTTAATCTACCAATGTCTTCCAGCTGCCCTACGTGGTATGAATGAGCCTATTAAAAACCAGTAGGTAGGATGGTAGTCCAAAGAAGGAAGATGTGGTAAACATAGTGTTGTGAAGTTTGTATTTTTTAAATTTGTTCAAAATGTGACTGTATATGAAATTCGTCGAAACCATCTGACTTGTAAGCTTTTGATCAGCATAACATTACTAACTCCATCTTTTCTAACATTAAAAAGTTTGTGTGTGGGGGCGGGGGAACTCAAGGTTTTTTTTCCTATAATTTGAACAAACAAAGAATAAACATCTCTAAGGAATCCTGAATTATTTAACCTTTAATATAATTGGCTAGTTCTAAGTCTTCTTCATTGGCTATGGAGTACTTGTAGCTGTAACATTTATTTCCAAGAGGAGTCTATTCAATTTTTAAAGGACTTTAGGCAGCTTTTTTGTTTTATTTTGTTTAAAATCCTTATGGCTTTTTTATTTATTATTATATTTTTATGGCGCTCTGAAATAAAAGACAGATGGCCAGAGTTGTTACATGTGTAGATCTTTGAACATAATAGCAGTATCTATTGGTAAAGAAAATAAATATAAGATTTCATTGTATATTGATTATTTATATACAACAGAGTTGTTTCCATTTAAGTTTATCTCTTCATGCTCTAATAAAGAGTGTCTTTAAGGTGCACATATCTGGTTTCTACTGCTTAGGCCAGCCATCATTATTTTATAGGCCTTAATAAAGTATTTTATAATCTCAAGAATGTTTCTCAAAGGATTAATAAAGAGCAGTTTCATTTAACTCTGCTTCCTGTATTCAAAGGTTAAATGTGAGAACCTCAGATGTGAGCTGTTCAGTTGCTCACAGTAATAATCTCTAAATAAGCAGTTGGTGGCTTATCTGCAAATTGTCAGGCCTGCACAAAGGACACAGCCAGCAAGCCTTCAGATAGTCAACTTTGAACCTTGGGTGGACCTTGAACCAGTCAGCACAGTAACAGGAAAGCCAGCAGACAGATTTTTGCACAGAGGTTACAAGGCTGCTGTAAGGCTGTAAGCAGAGTAACAGCTGCACTTTGCTATGTGAACTTTGTTCCTGGATACAGGGGCATTTAATCTCTGTGACAGAGCTCTTTGTTTCATTACTTATTAACATTCCCTTTTCTAGTGAAGTTCTTTTGGTAATTAAGCTTTATTTGAGAGAGGGAGGGAGGGAGGGAGGGAGAGAGAGGGAGAGAGAGAGAGAGAGAGAGAGAGAGAGAGAGAGAGAGAGAGAGAAATGGAGGAAGAGAGAATGAGCATACATAATTTATATAGATTCGTCGCTGTTAAAATTGTTGTATGCCAACCAATCACTTTTTATGAAATGGTCAGCCATATAAATATGAAAATAGCAATAGCACTTACTTATATACTGCTTCACGGTGCTTTACAGCAGTCTCTAAGTGGTTTACAGAGTCAACATATTGCCCCAGAAATCTGGATCCTCATTTTACTGACCTTACAAAGAACATTGATCCACTCAGAATTGACTCCTGGAATGAGCAGTGAATTAGCCTGCAGTACTGCATTCTAACCATTGAGCCACCATGGCTATAAATAAATAAATAAATAAATAAATAAATAAATAAATAAATAAATAAATAAATAAATAAATAAATAATAAACAAACAATAAACAAATAAATAAAATCAGTTGAGCCAGCATATCAGTTTAAACTCTTACACATAAGATATTTTAGATATTAAAACATCTAAACCCACCTTTTATGTAATTAATAATATGAAAAGAAACTTGATTGACCAGTTGAAAGTAGCTAATAGGTGCAAAATTGTGGCTCCACATCACTCATATGGGTGGATATCGGTTTCTAAGAATCTTGTAGGATATTTATTTTTTAACTGAGGCATAGCTATTTCACAACTCATATTTCATATGTAGGGGTTTCCTTCCTAGTATCTTTCGGGCGCTTGCCTTGAAAGATACTAGGAAGATAGGACCCAGAGAATAGCATTCTAAGAAGTAGGACCTTCTCCCTGGAAACCTTTCCCTTTTCTTCTTTCATGGTGTTTCACACAATGGTGAAAAAAATATCTCTTCAGGACAATATTTTGATTTGCTGGACAGAAGCAACGTTTTGTTCATATTGTTATGAAGTGGTCATATTATTTATTCCTTTTAATGGTTTGACTTTAGGAGCATTCTATTGATATTTTATTATATATATGTAAGCCATATGGAATCATAAGCATATGTAGCACGCAAATGTTGTTAATAAATCAAATAAATATACAAGTTCTTTTATTTTGTTGTATGTTTTGTAGAAGTGAAACCAAGGAAATGGTTCCAGTTTCATGTAATGATTTTATTTATGGCAACAAACACATACCTGGGAAAAAAAGCATGGGTTATTTTTCAAATAGGAAATCCATCATTCATTCACATATACGATATATAATATATATTAGAAAAACGGCAGCTCCGATCACGCTTTGCTCTCACAAGCACGAAGCCAAAGGCACCAGCCTGAAGATGATGATGTCACCTTGCTGAAATGTTAGCCATAAATTCCCTAATTTTGTTTTAGACATGATCTAACAATCTTTAAATCTAAAGATCTGTGGATTTAGGTATTCCAAAACAAAAAAAAAAATAGATATTCCAATCTTTATTTCTGTTAATTCTTATGTGGTGATTTGCTCCAAATGCAGTGACCATTACATGAAATCATTGTTCTGTCAATATAATTCTCACCTGTCAAATCATTTACACTTTCCTTTTTGCACATACAAAAAAAGCAAAATAACTTCTGGTTATAAAGAAGTGCTATATTACTTGTTTATTACATTATAGGTGTCACCATTTTCACTATTAATATATTTGTGCATTTTATTGCATTTTTATTCAACATAAATATTAATGTAAGCCATTTGATACATTTGTAATGGAAAGACAGCATAAAGTTATCACTAATGAAGTAAAAAACAACAACCAATTTTCAGTAGGTAATACCTTGATGTAGTCCAAACTTCTTACAAAATTATAATCAAGCTTTAGAGGTCTCTGGAAATCTCTTTACCAGCCTGGATGGTAAAGATAGCAGCAGATAGGGAGAAAATTGGAGGAGGAAAGGAAGGGGAAAGCAAGAAAGCAGATTTAATGTAGTCACAAAGTCTGCATGTAGCCACATCATTAAAATGGAAAATAGAAGACTGAAAGCTTAATTGGATTAGGTCCTTCTAGATGTTATACAGTTTTCATATTATAACTAGGATTGATGGAGGATTGATGCAGTGTCCAATCTTACATTTTTTAGAAATATAAAACCAATCTTACTGTATCTGCCCCTAGCTCTAAAGAAAACACATCGAAAATAGGGAAACAAAAGTGTACATTTTTTCAGGAACTAAGCTGCAGATTAATTTGGGTGGTGCACTAAATAAAAAAGCTAATTAGAAATCATACGAGATGGTAAATATTCCAGTGTTTGGAAGAAGTGTAACTGTCAAAATAGTCCATTTTTATGAGCAGAAAAAAACTTCTTGATCCTGCAGGAAGAATACTGTTTTCAGGAGCAGAATCACTGTAAATATTTATATTCAGTTTTGCATTTGTAGCATCAGAAAATAAAATAACCCAATAATAAGCAGATAATTGAACTGCCCAGATTCATTGCAAAGACTTATTTCCCAATTGCCAACTTGCCTAAATAACTGGATTCAGCATCAGTCAATAAAATAGTCTAATATTTTTATATTGATTCTAAAATGGGAGTTTAGAAATGTCTTCAATTTTCCCCAGTTAGTGTCATGTTGCTCTGCTTATGAAAGCCAGCAAACTCTATAGAGACTGCAAAAGAGTAATTAAGATTCTCAAAACTACAATTTATGGGTTGAAATATTTGTATATTTTCACCCAACCAATAACTATATTTCTGACTGGTAGGTGTAATTTGGAAAAAGTATGCATGATAAAAATTAACTGCCCTTCCTTGTACTATTATCCCAAATGATTCTCCTGGCACTTTATCTGTTATGAAATTAATACAGGAAATACCCCAAATGATCCTGAGTAAAAATCCACTTGCTTTTCTAATTGTATTCTGATTTGTAACATTTCTTCTGACAATACGTTTGTGGTTCACACAAAAACAATAGCCAAGAAGATTTTGTTTTTAGTATTGTTAGTCGTGATAGTTTCCAGAGTATATTTGTTCTGGATTTTTTTTTCCTTACCTCAGGGTATCGGTGAATAGGCAGAAAGTTTGGGTTTTAATTTAATATAGGTGTGTAGAATTTAGTTCTGCAGATGTCTTCCACCAGGCACTTGAAACTTTTCTTGGAAATTTGGTTGATTGATTCTCTGTTTTGTCACTAGTAATGAGAGAAGACTCACACTCTTGTTGAAACTGTGGCTGAGTAGCATGTCTTCTTTCACCTATTCCAGTTGTTCCTTGGTTTGTTGATGCTCTTCAGGATAAGAGATAAAACAGAAGAGCTATCTAGCACACTGTCAGGGGAGGACAAAATGAAAATCCAATTTTAAAAAGCTATGGTTATACACTGTGGCAGTAAATTAAAGTGGATCTGTCCTTTATTGTTGGGCCATCAGCCAGCAACTTTGTTTAGTGTACTATCTTTCTGTCTTAAGGAAATTGAATATGGAGATCTTTCATCTACCATTAGGACCATTTTGCTCAGCAGTTTGTTTATCATAGTTCTCATGGATGGGTTGTAAAGGGTGGCAGAGACAACATCTTGATATATTATCATCTGGGATTCTCTTTAGCATTTGGACTTCGATGAAGTAGATAAGAGAGTTTGTATATTAAACCATTGTCTTTCAGAGGGCTGAAAGCCCTATGGAGCGGTATATAAGTCTAACTATTGCTTGTCTAATCTCAGGTATAGGGGTTGGCATGGTGTGTTGAATCCAAGAGATAGTCATTGTCCCTTTGCATGAGGAGGTGATGCCAGTAGCCTTGAATCAGTGGTCTAGCCCCTTCTATAAAGGATCTTATTGAATCCAATTATATTTGACATCTATAATCCTTAAGGTCTTTATTTCCAACCTGACTTTATAGTCTAATAAGGAAATAGATAATGTATGTTATTTCATTAAAAGAAAATTTAGCTCTTTAATCTGCATTAATTTGTCTATGTTCTTTGATTTATACATTGATTTATCATATTAAAGAGTTATAATTTTCACCTATTATTTGATTTAGGCACATCATTGACATAATGCTGATAGATTCACAATGTGATAATTTACAATCTGACAGTTCTGCACCAGAGACAAATTCCTTTTGTGTCTAATCACATTTGGTCAAAAAAGCCATTCTATTCTGTTCTGTTCTGTTCTGTTCCATTCCATTCCACTCCACTCCACTCATGTTGGAAGTATCCATTTCTTGATTTTATATTAAACACAATTTACTATTATATATTTAAATTATAACTCAATGAAACTATTATAATAAACCATATTTAATCTTAGTTTGTTCAATAAATAGTAGTTGACTAAACAATTGTTTGCATATGGTTTCCTAGAGAACTCTTTGCTTTTCATTAAGAAGTGAAGGAATAATGAGCATAAATAAATTGCAAGTATATCAGAGGTGGATTCCTACCAGTTCGCACCTATTTGGTAGAACCGGTTCATCAAATCTACCGAACCGGTTAGAAGAGGTTCCACCAGTGGACCTGGAAAGCAGGCTACACCTACAGAAGAGGTTCCAAAATTTTTGAAACCCACCACTGGTCCTTGAATATGATTATTCTACACTTTCATGCTCATATTTATAAAACTCAGTGCCTCTGTGAAAGGTAAGGATGACTACTGCGTTTGTGGTGCAATCAGAACATTGCATGTGTTGAAGTTGTTTTAATGCAAACCAAAGATGCTTTTTAAAAAAAACAAGTTTACATCATATTCTTATGCATGCCAGTGCTGTGTGTGAGGTGATTTAAAGTGGTTCTGACAAATGTCGTCAGCATCTTCATATCCAGTCACATGGGCAGCAAGCCACTCCCATCCAGTCACATGGGTGGCAAGCCACTCCCACAAAGGAGGCCATACCCACAGAGTAGGTTCAAACAATTTTTGAAACCCACCACTGAAATATATAATATTATCACATACTGATCAATTGGTAATTACTACAGGTTTCAGCAAACAACAGATTCATTATGGCACTAGACTATATCAACTTTTAATAAGTGCTCAATCAAGTGTTATACTGAAATAGGTGTTAGAAATCCTGGTTGTTCAACTTGCATATGGAAGAGAAATTAAAAGAAATGAATTGCAGAAGGTACAGAAAGGACATTTTTGTTTACTACAGGTTTTAAACCCTTTAGTAATACAAGTCAGTTACACATTCAACAATTGCTTTGTGCACAGCCATTCCAACTATCAGTGCTTGGATCTTCTCCAGCCAGTAATTTTACTATCTACATTTTCCTCCAGCCTAGTGCCAGTCATGAATCTGATGAAGTGGATTACTGTTATGTCAGCACATATTACAATGCAATTGTGTTAGTTTATGCTAGCTTAGTATTTTATAACTGGCCTTCTAGCTCTAATCCTTCTAGTGTAGTTTCCTCCCCAGTTCCAGTGTGATTAGATGTTTATCTTCCTCAGATCTTAGATCTTGTAATTGTTGAAATTGAAATCTGATCCTGTGGAAATTACCTAAAATTTTTGCACATAAGCCTTTTCTTTTTGCATATATCCTCAAATAACCTTTGCTTTATTAATGCATTCTTAAAGCTTGCCCAATGTGTATGAAAACCATTTGAAGAGAATATATATAAAAAGTTAAGGTAGAAGATAAAGATCAAAAGCATATCATATAGCACAACCATAGAAGCTATCATGTACACAGGGACGTGCAGTCACTAGAGGCAAGGGAGGCGGAGCCTCACCACTCTCCTCAGGAAAAGAAAAGAAATTTAAATATTTTTTTAAAAATAATTAAAGCCAAGATAGTTGCTACCAGATTCCAGGTCACAGTGGCTTGGTGTCTGCTTAGTGTTAACCAAAGCAGGAGGCAAGAGAACTCGGGGCCTCTTTTCCATAAGGAATTTTTCGCCTTCTAAAAGTTAAGAAAGAGTTAAAAGGCAAAGAAGTTCAGATGGAAAAGAGGCACTAATTCTCCCGCCTCCTGATCTGGAAGCAGCCAATCATGTCTTCTTGAGCACGCTTACGTTGGGCGGGTTATTTCGGAGGGAGCGCTTCAGAGGAGAGAGGAGTGGGGGAGAAGGAGGAGGCTCGCTCTTCACCCCTCCCCAACCTTCCCAGGGTCCAGATTCCCTTCGCTGCAAGCCTTGCTGTCTCTTGCATCCCAAAGGTGGGTGGATGTGGGAGCTTTGGTGGCCCCAATTCTTCTCTGGGGGGCGGGGGGTGTCTCCTGGGGCTGCTAGCTAGATAGACTCCTGAGGAGCAACTCCTTCCCTCCTAGTCCCCCTGTGGGTGGCTGGAAATGTCCGCGCATTTCAGCCAGCCACAAAATGCTTAGCCGGGGGTTTCCTTACAAGAGCCAGGTGAGAGAAGCCCTCGCTTCTTTCTTGTGGAGACGGGCATTTGCATCACAGGAGCTGCCAAGCGCCTTTACTGCAGACCTGGGCGCTTGGCAGCTCCCACGATGCAAAGTGCCCCGACGCCCACCCGCTGACCCGGCCTGAGGCCACTGCTTCTCCAAGCTCCGCCGCTGGAAGTCTCAGATCGCCTCTGGGGGAAGGCTGAGTGAGAAGTGGAGCGATGTTGAAAATAAGAAATCTTTATTAGTTCAAAATAAAACCATAACCTTATTCTGGCTAAACAATAAAGGGTCAACTCAACAGAGTGACTTTGGGCCTGTCACACTTTCATGGCTGTAGGAAGAAGGCAATCCCAAACTACTGAAAATCTTGCCAAGAAAACTGCAGGGCTAGTCCAGGCAAAGTGTAAGTTTAAACTGACTGAAAGGCAGAAAGAAAAAAAGTTTTATTTATTAAAGTTTATATGTTACTCTTAATTATCCAGGATTCCGAGAACCCTAACTTTGATTTTTCAGTAAGAAGATTAAAATATAAAACAATATAACAAAAAGTATACTTAACAGTACATTAAAAAGCAGTAACAAGAACATTGCAAAAATGCCCAAAACAAGAAGGTGAAGGGTCCCAAATTATATCAGATTCCTCCCAGATCTTTCTTAGAATTCAGGTTTCTATGGCTTTTCTCAAGCTTAATAGGGATGAGGGCTAATTTAATGCCAGTTTGGATGTACCAGGATATCATAAAGCCCATAATGCCGGATTGTACAGTACTTCAGAAGTCATTTGGGAAAGGTGTTTCCCTTTGAGAATAAAAATATATTCTCTATCTACAATTAACCAGCTGTGTCACCTGATTGCTCTTTGTTCCACATGATACCAGATTCAGGTTCCACCACAAATCTGCGAAGCCCTTATCCGCGGAGACATAAGCACGAAGACTAATTCGCGCCGTTCGAAGCGCTAAGGAAAAACGCGACCCTACCGCGATGACATAATCGCGGAGGGCAAATCCGTGCATTCCCAAGCACTCAGTACCCTAAACCTAACCCTAAACCTAACCCTAAACCTAAACCTAACTCTAAACCTAACCCTAAACCTAACCCTAAAACAAACCCTAAAACAAACCCCTAAACCTAATCCTAACCCTTACCTTAATTGAAATCGGCTTTCTGCCGCAGCGCCATTTTAAAGTGCCCTTCTGTTGCCGCGCTGTTGTTGCGGCGATTATGACGCGCGGTGATGACATCGTGGCTTTAGCGACGCGCTTATGTCTCCGCGGATAAGGGCTTCACGGTTTTGTCGTGCCACGCCAGATTCATACCTTCACATGTTTTCAGAAACCTTTTTATAATTAAATCTGAAGCATTACATGACAGCAGAAGCTCTTTTCATTTGGGAAGTTTGTGCTATAATCCATGAGGAAAAGAAGGGGTAATTGCATTGCTATACCACAATATGCCCAACTGTCATTTGGTCATCCTACAGACATCTCTATCTGAATCACCAACCATGACCCAAGCTTCATCTGCTTTTTATGAGAAGTGCAACCTTCTGAAAGGGAGGTTTTCTAAGATGTAAGTTAATTTTTGGTTTCAGTCTGATTGCATTTTACTTTTCGTTATGCAATGTATTCTCCAGAGTTTAGTTTGTTCTACGTATCCGCAAAATTTCAGCTTGGTTCTTTCCAAAGCTCTTAGATAGGGAAGTGCTCTGCAATACTTGGCCTTTAAGGACATATATCCAATTATTCTTACAACTACTGCTAAAAGTGCTATTTTGTAATTATTGGATATGGTTATCCATGCATATGTTGTGGTCAACATTGAGCCAGTTCATATACTCCTGAAAAATTCAGTTTAAGAGCCTTTTGACTCTAGTAGCTTACCTATTTTTAGATCCATTCAATGTGAATGTGCAAGACTGTAGATTGTCTCATTCCACATACTGAGATTTGTGGATAGGACATGATGTTTCACTGTTATGTCTGAGTATTGTTCTTTTTATTTGTATTGAATACTTGTATACAGCAGAGAAAGGACCACTTCTGATGTTACAGTTAAAGCAGACCACCGAGAAAATTAGTATAGCTTGAGTGAATATTAAGCATGGTTTTTATCTTCCTATTTGGCATTTTGGTTAACATATAAAGGGGGGGGGAAGAAACTTAGTACATATATTTATGGTTTCAGTGATTGAGAAAAGTCAAACGTAACCAAATTTATTGGGGGGGGGGGAATTACCTGAAAAAGATTGGCTTAATTGAGTAATTATGTCTATAAGAAATAATGTCATACAATACATAATAGCTGTATAAAACTTGTGTTGTTAGAATTATGAAAGCAATTTCATTACATGACAGCAGAAGCTCTTTTCATTTGGGAAGTTTGTGCTATAATCCATGAGGAAAAGAAGGGGTAATTGCATTGCTACACCACAATATGCCCAACTGTCATTTGGTCATCCTACAGACATCTCTATCTGAATCACCAACCATGACCCAAGCTTCATCTGCTTTTTATGAGAAGTGCAACCTTCTGAAAGGGAGGTTTTCTAAGATGTAAGTTAATTTTTGGTTTCAGTCTGATTGCATTTTACTTTTTGTTATGCAATGTATTCTCCAGAACAAAAATAATGTGAAAGTTAGGACAGAAACCTCAGCTGAAGTATTAATATGCTGAAATGCAATCCCTTAAAATATTTTCATTGTGTCATAAAAAAGCTTCTCTTTTCCCTTCATTTTTTTCTTATTAATAATTGTTAACTCTGGATGTTGTGTGTCAGATGCATTTAAAAAAGTCCCAGACTTTAACTTCTTCATTTTCTGTTGTTTTGTCTGTTTTGTGGTTCCACTAGTTTTTGTTTGCAGGGGGATGGTATTTCTTGCAGATTTTGCAATGCACCGTTGTTCCTACTTCATCATGCTATTGCTTATAGTCAGACTATGTGATCTTCTTGAAGAAATTAACTAGGTGGCCTGTTTTTTTTTCAGTTTCTTTGCAGAGGTGGCATTTTCTGTCTTTTTAATTCTGGCTTTGTGTGCTCTTTGTTCCTAAAGCTTGGTTTTATATGGTCATAAATAGGCCCTTTGTCTCTTTCTTCAACTTTCCTGCTCCAGGCCAGGGCTCCTCAAAGGGGTCCAATTCACGGTCCCTCAGACTGTTGGGGGGCCTGACCGGCTGGGTTGGTGTGGCTAAGTGGTCATGTGACTGGGTGGGCATAGGAATGTGGTCATGTGACTGGGTGGGCATGGCCAATTTAGCAGTCCATTAAACAATACACACAATTTAAATTTTAATTTGTTATGCTCCTGGGGGTGGAAAACAGGTTAGTGAAGGGATGTGGCTGCCTTGGGGTGTGTGGGAGGGACTTCTGTGTGTGTTTGTGTGTGTGTGTCCCTCCCTCCCCCTTCCTCCCTCTCTCTCTGGAGGCTGGGGAGGCCAAAAACTTCCCGAGGCCTCCGTGCATCCTGTTTTTGGCCTCTTCAGCCTCTAGAACTACTCTGCCACCCAAAAATGGAGCCATTTTTGGCCTCTGGAGGCCTCTGCATGGCCCATTTTTGGCCTTCTTGGCCTCCAGAAGGTGAGTGGGGGCCGGCGGGTAAGTGGGGTGATGTGGGCAGGGCAGCCTTATGGTCCCACATGGGCCAGATTAATCGTTTTAGTGGGCCATATCTGGCAGACAGGCCGTAGTTTGAGGTCCCCTGCTCTAGGTCATTGCCAGTTGTTGTTGTTGTTATCTGCTTAATCTGCTTTTTTTTAAAAATGTACTGGCTATTTAATACTTTGTCTTGCCATGTTTCTTCTGTTCTTCATTAGATATTTATTGTAGTCTGCTTTGGTCTCTCTGGTACTAAGTAAGTCTTCAGGGTATACTAACTTCAGTGCTTCTTCTGTTACTTTCCTTCAGATATTTTTCCAATGCCCTTTTTCATCTTCAGTTATATGGTATACTTGCAACATACCACACCTACTTTTTTTCTTGGTATGTAATCTGTCAACACTGTTGCATGGTTGAAATACATGATGCATTGTCATTATTTTTCTGGTCTTCCCATCTAGACTTTCAGTTCTTCGTCAGTCCAGTCTATCATTCTGGTTGTGTATCTAATTTAATCTAATCACTTTCATGGTATTTCATCCATTGAATTTGGACTTTTAAGTTCTTCTTCAGTTTCATGATGTATTCACTTCTAATCTTCTTTCTGACTTTAGTGTGCTTTATGTTGTCAGCTTGAAGGATGTCCAGGAATATGAAGTGATCAAAAGTCTTCATCCAGACTTTTGGCTCATAATACATTTTTTAATACAAGTATTTAAAGTTTCACGATGTTTCCTTTTCATGATATGTTAATGTTGCCTTAAATTTCCATGTATATAAACACTTGCAAATAAATTAGGTAGTTTACAATCACTGCTAATTAATGAAATGTATTGTTGACTTAGAAAAAAAAATGGCTCACAGCCTATGAGCCTAGCTTCAGAATATGAACTGAAATTATAGGATTACTCATATTTTTAAAGTTTCAGTTTCATTAGCTCTGATATAGTTCTTAAAAAATGCATTCATTCTGCTTATTGCAATTAGATATTGGATTTTCAGCAGTTAACAGGATTGAACAGACATAAAACATCCATGGTAAATAACAAAACATAAATAGACAATGAAATATTCACAGTAAAACCATTAAGGTAGCCCTACAATGTTAAAACAAGCAGTATAACACAGTCTTAATCTAACATTATATGAGTGGGTGTGAAAAAGCTGGCACCTTTCTTTCATCTCTAAGTCTTTAGATGGAGCAGTTGTGCCACATAATTGCTTAAATCAGACTCTTAGCACTACACAGATTAGTCCAATTAAAACTGTTTGAGCCACACAGCATACAGTCAGAACCTGACTTTTATCAACGTGCTGTACTTCAGATTCCCCTCTCGCTGCTATTTAATGGTTTCTCCAGATCAGTGGAAATTGACAGAAGTTTAGCATAACCTCCTCCTGGTTACTAATTACTGTATAAAACTTGACAGTAAAGGCTACTAGATTTGTTTAGCTCAGTCATTTTATTTGGTAGTAATCAGCTTTCACTTTTCTTTAGAAAGCACAAAATATGCATATATAACTTTTGGCAACAACTAGCAATTAGAAGATTCAGTGTAACTAACTTTTATGGAATTATTTTTTTGCAGGCATATTCCATTCTTAGCTACCACAAACCACCTCTTTGGCATTTATTTATCTTTCTAGATCAATGCCACATATTTTTAAATATTCTCTTCTGTCTTACAATTCATATAATAAAATTATAATTGCAATATAAACCATTAACAATGTATATTTTAAAAAAATAAAATTTGCTAAAATTATTTAAAATGGGGTAATAAAGAAATAAATTATTTGTAGTAATCAGAGACATAGAAATCTCCAATTTAAAAACTGGTACAAAATGATTTATGGATAGTACATATCTCTGTAAATAAATAATCACTAGTATGGATAAATAATATAATAATACATGTTGGAGATGTCATAATAAAGAGCAAAGAATATTTTATCACAGGGTGGTTTTGCAAAATAAAATTCAATATACTGGAAATACATCAAAACATTTAGAAAGTTTTAAAAATAAAACTTGAACAGAAATCATAATATTCTTATTAAAAATAATTCTACATACCATAAAGGAAAACATCATCAATTGCTAAAATATATGGTGACAGCAGCAATAATATATTTGGCACAATATTAAAAAATATTGTTGCTAACTTTACAAATTGGGAGATCAGAATTGGGAAAGGCCTGGACTTTGAGACTTAGCTGTTCCTAGCACTGCAGTTTTCTAGACAAAGAGCACTGATGTTGTCCTCAGGATCTATTGGAGCCATACTCCAGCTTATTCCTACCATAGTAGGGACCACCTTTGCCTTTACTTTTCACATCCTTCTTCAGGACTTTGTATTTCTCCAGATTTTCATTCTCCTTCTTAATATTGCTGTCAATTGACACTGCTAATCTATTACTATCACTGTTTTCTGGCCCTTGTCTAGTACTATGATGATTGGTTGATTGGTCAGAACCTGCTTCTCTTCATGACACTGAATGAGAGGGAATATTTATACCAGAGCCTGAAGGAAGAACTAGAGAGGATGCTAACTTTGAATTGGACACAGAAGGAAATGGGAAGTTAGTGCATCTTGTGCAAAAGAGGTGATATATGTTTAAACCTAGAGACACTGAATGTAGCGCCACATTCTAACAAAATGGAAGCTTTCAGGTGGTCTTTAAAGGCAACGTCTTAGAAAATATTACAGTAATCCAAATGAGGAATAATCAAGGCATGACTGACTGTGAGCAAGGCCTCCCAGTTCTGGAAGGTGCAATTGGCACACCAGTCAAATCTGTGCAAGAGACTCATTACCCCTCAATTACTGGAACAGGAACCATGAGTCTAGGGCCATGATGGTGAACCTATGGCACACGTGCCACAGGTGGCACGCAGAGCCCTCTCGGCAGGCATGCGGGTATGCAAGCCATTGCCCCAGCTCAGTTCTGCCTGCATGCGCGGGGGCGGGGCACATGCAGGAGCTGCATGCACATGCACAGGGGGTTGTACATGCCTGGGGTGTGTGGGAGGGGTGCGTTGCATTTTGGGTGTGTGCCCACGTGCTTTGGGCACTTGGCACCAAAAAGGTTAGCCATCATTGGTCTAGGGGGACTCACAAATTGTGCACCAGCTCAGTCCAGATTCAATAAAGGAATATTATTTGGCCCTAGAGACCCAAAACACAAAATCACTCCATTTTATAGTGGCCTTTATGTAAGGAGACAGAACAGGTGCCAATTACAACTCTAAATAAAGTTTGGGAACAACACAGGATGTTTTATTGTTTTCCCATGTTCTTGATATGTAACATAGTTAAGAGCAAGCAACTTCAAAAGGGTAAGATTAGAACAAGGTGGACAATCCTTTCAACAGTCAGCCCTAATCTGGGTATGGAAAAGCAAAACCAATATCTTGTTGCTATTAATACACCTATAAATACATCTTACCTTTCTTTTCATGGATTACTTTAATTCAAATAACTTCTCAAGCATGTTTTCATTCAAGGCAATGTCTATGCCTAACATTTGTTAGTTTCAGCAGTTTTATTTTGTTTCTGGATTACCTTCAGAAATAATGCAAATATTATTCTAACACTTGTCACAAGCTAGCTAATAAAAATCAAATTCAGCTAAGCTGTTCCATCTCTAGTCTATCTATCAAACTCTGCGACATTCCAATACGCCATCTAGTTAAATAAATAGACTTCACTAGGGCACTTTTTTTCAGAGCCAAGTAAATTATTCCCATTTATTTTAGTAGTTTTTGAGGGCTCCTATAAATGTAAAGTTACTATATGGATTGAAAATATTGCAAAGTGCAGAGAATATAATTTATGTCAGAATATAAACCCATAGTGATTCTACATTTCAGGTTTGAAGGTACTTGTAAGATGAGCACTTACCTACTATCAAGAACATAAGACAAGTACATAGATTTTCATGAAATTTTACATAGGCTAGATATATTATAAAACAGATACAATAATTTATATGCTACATAATTTATCTACATTCAGTCCATCAAAAAAGTTTAATAAATGAACTAAACATCTGGAAAAGAAGCTAATGTAATGATCAGTATTTTGGAACTGACAAAGACTTTTTAAAATTTTTGATGGCAACAATAAAGTAACATGTTTCTTGATATCAATATCTGTTTTTTTTTCATATTCACCTAATTGATTGGTAAGCTGTGGACTTCGAGCCACACATAAAAATTTATACAAGAAAGCTTTTACAAACATTGCAAAGCTTAAATTCTATATAAATTCTGCTAAGGCTACAGAACTAGATCAGGACTGCAAATACACGGACAACTGGTAGATAGCAAAAGAGAAGTAGATTCCCCCCCCAAAAAAAATTATTAAGGTTTTATTTTATTATATACAATACAAACAAGAGAAAAAATAATAGGAAATTAAGGGAAGAAAAGGTAGCAGGGAAAAGGGGGTATGCCTTCCTTTAAATCAATAAAAACAACCAATTTATAAAAGCAATTTGACTGCTGGAAAGCATATATAAACTATAGTGTTGGTAGCTCATAATTCATAATTAGCAGCAAAGAAGGTAGAACCATATGCCCATATATGCACTCAGATAAGGTAGTGGTGTTGAGAATTTTCTAGAGATTGTCTGTAGCAAATGTGATTTTTCTTTACAGTGAACACTGATAGTGGCAAATACATTAATATCTTGATTAATGCTACTTAGAAAATCAAATCTGATTTCAATGTAAAGCACTGCTTTTCTGTTTGCAAATGAAGGTTTAACATTTTTGTGTGACATTTAAAGAGTATGAAACTCACATTACCTATGTTTAAAATTGCAACTTTAGATATTCAATTAGATCTAATTTACAAACTATTTATGGCTCTTTCTCATCCTCTCCCTATTATATTTCCTACTAAAAACAGTTGGAATTGAATCCATTATCAACTTTTCTGCCAACCTTACAACACTGAGAAGGAGAACCAAAGAATCATTTCCATGCCCTGAACTACTGCAGTTCCAGAATGAACAAATTCCCTTCCTTCCAGCAAAATGGAAATAAAATAAAATATAACATGCACATGTGCACACCAGCCTTGTCCTTACTTCATGTTGTAAATATTGTCTACTTAATGCAAAATAAATGAATAAAAAAGTTTTTTTTTAATTGTTGGAAGCTTGAAGCCACCTTTTCCCTTGAAAGGATTGTTAGGGCAGCCAAAGCTCAGGAGGTGGAAATGGCATAAAGTTTGAGTTCTTCTAATTAAGTAAGCATTCATGGACTCAGAGCATTTAAAAGAAAACCTAGTTTTTCTGCAAAAAATACATTGCAGCTGAACAAAAAATAAATCAGCCTATTTATCAAGCACAACCAATGTCATTGGATCACAGAAAACTTGTTCCAAACAAATGAGAGATTTTATGTGGAACAGTGGGTATCCAGCTTTAGCTTCCTTTTTGAAGAAAAGCTCATTTCAATATAAAGCATTTTTTAAATTTTCTTTACAAATAAATAAATTGGTATGAGACAGCAGACTGTCCAGAAAATGGCAATCATGCGTACTTGTGTTAATCCTTTCTCCTTAGCATCCAAGCAGCTAATTCAAACTAAATCCACCCTACAGTCCAGAATATTTTCTTAAGAAATTTCACCTGATAGATATAGGAGAAAGACTGGAGGAACCAAGGGGAAGAATTATATAAAATTGTTATATAGACACGCAAACCAAGTCCAATTCCCTTGAATGCTGTTGACCCTTATCTAACTCTAACCAGGTATTTAAATCTTCATGTATGAACCTGATTTTTCATGCCTGACATAGATGCCTTCTTGTATACATTTTTTTCTTATATGATTTTCCTAATTGGCACATTTTAATAGAATAACTATTTAAAAATTCAGATAATTGCAGCAATTGAAGAAAAATTTCCTTCTTGTTTTAATTTTAGTTTGCAAATTTATGTTAAAATGTGAAATAAATATATCTCATTTTTTTCATTGGCACCGAGTCAGTACTATTATGTAGCATATAACAGCCATGCCATCATCAAATACTGAATATAAATGTTTTCATGATACAGTTGATTATATCTGCAATATACTTACAAATGGCTGTTAATAAGAATAAAATATTATTTGGCAGGACTCCCCCCCCCCTAAGTACTCATAGTGCTTCTTTATTCATTCATTCATTTATTCAATTTTCCCCTACTTACATTGGGCACATACTTACTTTTGCAGAATTTATTCTATAAAAAATTTCTTTCATTCACAATGTTTATAATCATTTTAGTAATTTTAGATTTAGCCGACAATTTCTTCTGATTCCAATCAAGTGTTTTTGAATCTTCGGAATATATTTGTGACTCTCTCATATTAATTGCAATGTTTCATCAGCTGAAAGATATTATCTAGAAACAGACACTATGCTTATTTACTTTTCAAAGCAGGTAGAGATTAGTTCTTAAAGGTATGCTTGTCCTCTTATTTCAGTGATGGAAGTTAAATCTGTTCTAAGTATTTTATGTTCTATACTAAACAAATTCTGTATGCCAAATGATCCTTCTTAGATATATTCCCCAATAATTAGTCAAACTGCTGCTTGATAAATTAGGTATATTCTCTTCTATGAACATTTTCATTTCATTTAGTGTAGGATGATGGAATGTTCTTTTGAATCTGTCTAGTGTGAGAGAAGTAAATGTATAAAAAAAGAAAGCACTTTCTAGTAAGAATGGCTGAATTCTCTGAAAAGGGAAAGAAGGGGAAAACGTGAGACAATGTAATATCATACAGTAGAAACAGCAATGTTAAATTGCTCAATGGGGTCAGAATATTCATTTGACGAATGAAACATGTGAACATACATTTTCTTATTTAGAAAAGAGTGATTCAATTCCGTGTCAATTATTGCAGTGATTTATAAAGCCATCTATAGATTCAATTGTTATATAGACAATTGGACTAAATGGACTAAATTTTGCTCCTGAATTGTATTTTGCATTTGTCAGGGTAATGACAATTTAATAGCTGACCAGCTGCTGTAAGGCTGTAAGCCGAGATGATGACATGAGGATGAGTCAGCAAGGTTACTGTCACTTTAAGAAGCTGTATATATAAGGGAGGCCATGTGAGGGCATCATTCTCTCCTCTTCTATCTCTCTCCTCATGTATGTCTCTCCATTGTAATTCTGCGTGTAGAGTTGAAGATTACTTGCTTGCTTGGTATTTGCCTAACATGTGTATGTATGTATGTATGTATATATAAGTCTTGTATATATACCACTGTTTGAAAGATAAAATCTGTGTGTACTGTATTTTGCTCCTGGGTTGTCTCAAAATGGTACTCATGCTGTGCACACTCTGACAGCATTACTATTAATTTTTCAATAGTTGGGTACAAGTGGTGGTGTTGAGATCCTGGCTTACATCAAATCAAAGTTTACATTAATTCTTAATCCAGGGAATTCTGGTTTAATAATAAAAAAATCAAGGAAAGAAGCCTTGATTTAATCATACAAGTTGAGATGTGCCCAACGGGCTGGGGGAAAGGACAGTGACTGAATTTTGCCTTAAAGTATATTTATCACGTCAGGTACTGGGTTACAGTAAAAGAAAAACAAACATTATTTTAGATTTATATTTAGATTTTAGAAATATTAAGTACATCAGTTAAGTACTATTACCATGATTGCTCTATATTTTGAATGGTTTCCCTTCCTTTCATATTAAAAATAGCACTTTAAGAGACCCCTTTTACCCTCTTTATTATAACCATAATAATTTGAGGAGAAGCTCTTATTAACTTAAGAAAGGTGACACAGTAATAAACTTTAATCTTTTTATATCTGTACCACAAATGGGATGTCAGCAAGTTTTCTTAACAAAAGAATTGAGGAGGATTTTATATAAAAGCCTATGTTTTGCCAAGTTGGGTTTGGGCTATTAGCCATGAACTAACAAAAGAAATATTAATAGCTATAGAGATATGAAAATAACAAAATTAGAAATAATAATAAAACAAATGTATGAAAACATATAAACAATTTTAGTTCGAATTTGTGGTTTGATAGAAATATAGCCAGATAGCTGACTATGGATACATTTATTTATCTGGTTTCTAAATTTGTGTTTTAAAGTCATCTCATTACAATTTGGTGAAAATCTTCCACATCAAGAAAAACCCTCTGAGTCTCTTTCTTGGTATCTTTCTCTTTCTGTTCTTTTTCTTTTACTGTGCTTTGTTCTCTGCCAAAACCCAGCTCTAATTTTCTGAATCATACATTTGTATGAAGCATGGGAAGACATCCCCATTGAGTGTGTGATAGCCTAATTTGAGAGATGAAGTCTGTGTATGTTGGCTCCGAAACCACGCTAATAAATTAATAATAAACAGAAATATTACTAATATATCACTGGAAACATGCATTAGAGCTGTTATAGAGGGAAAACCCTTCCCTTTGCTGTCTGGGTACATTTTTTGAGCAATAGCTGATATTAAACGAATCATTTAAATCATTCCAGATTTCCTTTAATTTGAACAGTCAGTGCCCTTATGTACTCCAAAGAGCAATATTCTGGTAAAAGGACTATTAGTCTTTGTAGAGAGCAAGAAATGAAGTAATGATGTAATGTGGGAAGGATTGTGTCTTTCAAATAGATAAGTCTGGGTTGTTTGAAATCCTTCCCCTTCATGTAAACATTTTAGGAAGAACTTTAAGACCAATATAAATTAAGATTGCAATATCTGCTACTCTTAACTGTAGTTAATTCATTAACAAATTGGATTGAATAGCTACCAAATAAAAATCTGGATTTCTTCATTAATTTTGATCCTCCTTTTTGTCTGCAAACAGTTTTAGGGATTAACTTCATAGTATTTGTTTTATTTGACATATCACATAGTGTTGTACAGCCTATGGATATTGTTTTATATTCTTGTATTTGCTTGCTGTGAAAGTAACCCTTCATGTCAGGTATTCACAAATTTCAGAAATAGACTACATCTCTTTGCAAGGCAGAGGGGCTCTTTCTGTCAATTTTATAGAAGAATGACCCAAAAAGTAGAAAAGGAAAGATGATTGTTTAATATCTTTAAGTAGAACTGGAGCAAATGGAATGTGGTTAACCAAGATTGACATAAGACCCTCATACTAAAGAAAAGTTCACGCAGTAGAAAGCAGAAACTTTGCTCTAAGAAAAAATGCTATTTTTGAAAAAAGACTTATACATTAATATATATTAATTCTTGATACCTACTAATACATTCCCTGTAGTTTTGGCCTTAACCCATTCTTCAGGTTGAGCAGAAAAGTACTTTAGTTATAATCTAAAAATCTGTATGTTAAAATGCATCACCATTTCTAGTAGACCAGCACCAACTTGTGGTCTCCCTGTAACAGCATTTTTTCTGTAATTTTCAGAGTTTTATATTTTGTTTCAGAAGCAAAGTTTTATATTGTTTATTTCTGATGAGATTGCACATATGTCAAATTAAGGAAACAAGACCTATCAGGATTTCTGGAATGAACTCTATTGTTAGTAAAGTTTATGGAAGCAATTTTATCATATCAACTTATACCTAACATGATTACGAAAATAATTGTTCTCCATTTCTTTCTCATGAAAGTTGGTTCCATTTATTCTTTTAAAAATTTACATTTTAATACCAGAAAGTGGGAAAGATGTCAACTGATGTGCCCCCTGAAAGACAAGTGATAGCAGCAGGAAAAAAAAATCTTCCCAGAACAAGATCATAGTGTGAAAATAAAAAGGATTCTGAGATTTGAGACCTCCAATATTCTATCCTATATACTCAGTTCTTTGTAATAGTGAGGAATATCTGTAGCTTGGGTGTAGGATGAAGGTGAAAGTTCATTCTCCAAGCTTCTGGATTGGTTGAAATGTTCCAAAAGCAACCCACAAACTTTGAAAACCAATTTTCACTTTCACACTCAGTTCTACCCTATATATTCAGTACATTCAGCGTTCTACCTATATACTCAATCCATGGACTGCTATACTCTGAGGTGCAATTATTGCTTTCTCTATTTGATAGTTCATTTATAGCATATCCTTTTTCAATCTATATTTCATTAATTTCTGATCATCCAGCTTCTTGTGTAGTATATTTTTTTAAAAAGTGAAATACCATATATAGCTATTTATAAAGGCATATAAAGGCCACCAGGCACATAAAGAAATAAAACTTCTTCCAGTCTGCCACGAAGACTAAGAGTCTGAGACCAAACAGAATTGTTATGAAAACATGATGCGAGTATCCTCTATATGAAATGTTGAGAAGAAATCTATGTAAGGATGGGAGAAAGAAACATGATTCAAAGCCTCTCTAGTTAGCTCCTAAATGCAGCTTTGAATCTCTAAGAAAATATTTATTACCAGGTATAAATACAATAAATGGGATAAAGCTCTGACAAGTAGGTAGTGTCAAAGAGAGAAGTAAAAGAATCAGAAAGGCATTACTTATGCTAATATTAACAACATCTGTTGTTAATTAAATGTATGCACTTTGGTAGAATATTTATTAGATATGAAAATGGAATGACTTGGGCATTACCTGTATACTAGTCAACATATTACTGTTTGAATAGTCAAGAGACAGTTCTTACTTCCAAAATCTATATCTGAGTTAGGAAT
Source organism: Thamnophis elegans (assembly GCF_009769535.1). NCBI lineage: Eukaryota > Metazoa > Chordata > Lepidosauria > Squamata > Natricidae > Thamnophis > Thamnophis elegans. Next base: position 45,938,307 of record NC_045546.1, read on the forward strand.
CTGACTGAATTTTCTAGTTCATGTTGTAACATGTTCTGTATCTCCAACTGAAATTTATCTTCTAAAATGGTAAATTGCTCAATATCCCAACTGACCAAGACATGATAGATGGTGGATCAGGCAATTGACTCATCTTGTGATTGTCATTGTTGTTATTTATTGCTAACAGGCTCTCAGTTGCCAGGTAGTTAGGGCATGGGGTAGTTTTTAATAATTTGGACTTGTCCTTTAATACTTCATTACTTTTATACTACTAGCTCTAAGTTTGCTTTTCCTGTTATAACTTGCCATTTGCAGTCCTTCATCCTATACTGGAGAATATATACAGTGCATGAAAATATACTCATAATAATTACTATTGAATAAAATATGATCTAAATACTTAAAAACTAGAGACCTTAACACCAGAACTGTTTTAAGTTCTACATAAGTCTACATATTTTTTCTTTAATATATTTGTAAACTAGACCTTGCTGTAATCCAACTTTCACATTTTTCACCATTGGACAGGTTGAATAAGAAACATGAAAGATACAAGCTCCCATCATAAAAATAAAGACTGCTAGATCTGAATTGCAAAAGTCTAGGTGATCACTAGAATGGAAATTATAAAGTATAGAAAAACTCTGACTCTCAACAACACTCGCATATTAAGAAGATATAGTCCTATTAGAGTATAGGATTATGTAGTAACAGTACCTCCAGATGATGATGATGATGATGATGATGATGATGATGATGATGATGATGAGTAGTTGTAGTAGTAGTAGTAGTAGCAGCAGCAGCAGCAGCATCTCTTTTATTCATTAAACATGAAACTCAGTCAACTGAACATTTAAAAATGTGTCACAAATACCATTGACTGATGATAATGGTTGATACGGGTTGCTGCCATGTCCTAGGTATAAACCAAGTACCTTCTTAAAATATATGATGTTCCGAGCAGCGCATTTTGTAGTTCTGCTGGTGTTTGCAAGAAACTGCAATTTCTTGATATGTTTTGTAAAATTCTTGGACATGGTACCAATTGCCCCGATGACAGTGGGTATCAGTGTTACATGTTTCATCCATAACCGTGTACTTTCGATGGCCAAGATGGGAAGAGAGCAAGGAATGAAAAATAGCTAAAGAGGGGAAGGAAGAATAAGGAAGGAAGGAAGGAAGGAAGGAAGGAAGGAAGGAAGGAAGGAAGGAAGGAAGGAAGGAAGGAAGGAAAAATATCCTTGAGATTTCATCAATTAAAAACCTAAGCAATATTTGAAAGTGTATGCGTATTTCATTTAAAAACAAAAAAATTAAATTAAATTAAATTAAATTTACCTGGTTTTCTTGAACATTAAAAAGTATAGGAAAAAGGCTTCAGTTTTGAATTTGAAACTCTTTATAATAGAATATTCCTTTGAAATCTATTTTGGCAAGCATTAAGCATTGATTATGAAAGTAATTTATAGATGGTACTCTACCCTCTTTAACTTGCATTATTTTAATTAAAGTTTTTATAAACTTTTTGGAGATGCTATAGGTAAACTGAAAATAGTGTTATCTTCCAGGCAATACCCATTTAGTGGCTCATTTCTGTTGAAAATGTCTTAGACTATTGGAAAAGGTACACATCATTTTATAATAATTAATGGAAATATAGCTTAATGTACTCTTTTCCCCAGGACATATAAAATGGTGCAACACAATCAGTTATCTTCTTTTTCACTGTTTAGGGGTTTGATTTACTATTGTACACTCTGGAATACTAAAGCACCTATTTCTCTAAATCAGTGAAATTTTAGAAGCATAGAATAACATTGGCTGAAATGTTAGTATAATAGCAAGGTCTTGACTCTGCTAACTAGACTATTTTATTCACATTTGGTCTCCATTATTAGCTTTATTTATTATCTTGCCTTTCATTCAGAAGCTCAAGGTGCAATTTCCTCTTATTTTACCCCATAGTAATAAACTTACAAAATTGAGAGAGAATGACCTGGGCCAAAATCACCCAATGAATTTCTGCAGTTGAGTCTGGTCTAGAACTTGGATCTCACTAGTTCTGCTTAAACACCTTAACTACAACAATATATTAGCTTTCAACAAAATATTGTAAATACAACACATACACAAGGCTCATAATCAATTTGAATTTTTGAATATGCATGTTTTAAATGTTGTATTTGTATTCAGATTTTAATTATTTAATGATCATGCCAATCTTGCAAAATAAAAATGGCCATTTGATAAAAAGTGAAAACTGCACAGATTTAGCAATATGTTTAAGGGGGAAAATTGAGAATTAAATTTATCAGAACTAAATTTGAGGCCCAGCCGTGACTCCCTTATAGAAGGAAATCATGATGGGCTATGCTACACTATTGTCTGAGCTGAAGGATGACATAAACAAGAAGCCGAGTTAACCTTCACTATATTTCAATAGCCATGCTTCTTAAAAAATAATAGGTAGGGAAGATAAGACATGCATGCCTGATGTTGAAGAAAAGACTGTTTGTACCCGGTACATTGGAGGAATTGTTCAGGAACAGTTCAGCCATGTCAAAATGTGACCCTGTCAAATTGCCAAGGGTCAGAATGTCCTATAATCGTCTGCTGAGTTGGTGCTAGACACAGAACCTAAAAGTTGCTTGCGAGTTTGCTTTAACTTCATATACTTTGGTATTTTACTAGACTACTTGACAGCTTTATCCGACTAGCTCAAAAAGAAACAAAGCAGTGCTGTTGGAGTTAGATAAGCATTTTTCCTTAATCTTTGTCAAGAATTTCGCTAATTTCTTCGAACAAATGCAGTGCAATCTGCTTAATCAGGCCAATCTTACAAAAATATGGAGTATTTGGATTTTATATTGTGAGGCAGAACTGAATATTCAGATGCTAATTCACATGCAGAGAGAAATATCTGCTGGATTGAAAAAGCTCCTAAACAGCAAATTCTGGATAGAATAACAAGAAAGCAATTTTTCTTGGAAATAAATAACTAGATTAGTGGGATTACATTTAAGCAAACAAGCATGGGAAAGTTTGGGCTTCAGAGTATAATAAATTACTTTTACTTTCACCTAAATTACATTATTGGCATCAGGTCATATAATAGCCTTTATGATGTAGTATTTTTAAAGGAACAATTTTTCCTGTGATCACTTGGTGGTAGTTACAATCAAATTGAAACAATGAGGGCCAAAAATCACAAACAAAAAAAACCCTAATTCAATAATCCTTCTCATCTTATTATTTATTATACAGCAGACAAGTTAAAGGAGGCTGTATTGTCTGAATGGAAAGTTTTGTTTGTAATATTGTGGAGCAAAAAAAGGTAAAAAGTGATGTGCACAAAATTTAGGATGCTCACCACCTAATGTGTATGTGAATGTGCATGTGCACAAGCATATATATTTAATGTTCATGAACATGCATGCACATACAAACACATTTCATTATTTATTGACATTGATATCCTAATCAGTATTTCACTAACAGAAATAATCCTCTGGATTGCCAGAAGGAAATAGTAGACAGGATTACTTTCAAGAAGTTAACGTTCTCAACCTTAATATGTAATAATTGGCTAATCAGTTTAAGACTTTGTGCCCTGTACATAGCAAATCTCTTGTATTAGGCATCTATCAAGAAAATGATTATCACTCTCTATACCCTAAATATTTCCTATATCTCCAATTTCACTTTACACTATTTCTGAATTGGTATGCACATATATAAATGTTTCTATCTCAGGAAAAAGCAAAATCCACCTGAATTAAGCGGAATGTAACCCAAGACTATTTTGTAATAAATTGGTTCATTATTATAATATCCTGAAACTATTTGCTGTTTTTGCTGTCACAGATGATGGCTACTTTTCTGGAAAAAAAATCTCTATGTTGCTTATGTCATATTTCTTTTCATTGGAAACTGGAAACTTACAAAACATACTTTCAAACTATCTTTTATAAGATTGTCTTTCTTCCCCAAATAACTGCTCATTATTGTCACATATTAACATAATAGTGTCACAGAATTACACCAGGAGTGTAGCTATGGAAATATATTCAACTCTTTTCAGTACAAAATACACATGATGCCTACAAAAGGCTCTTGTTGAGCAACCTAATAGATAATTATTATATAGAAGGTATTCATCTCTTCGGCTACAGTTAAGTGCTTTTTAAAACCTACCTCACATTAAACTGATGTATAAATTTATTCACATATTTTACTAGGCTTATAACCTACTCCAATCAGTGCAACCTTAAACAACTGACACCAAGCCAATCGTCATTTTCTATTACTAGATTCCTCTCTCCTGATCAGAAACTCTATATTTTTGAAATATTCTGCAGCCTAGAAAAACTCCTATTGTAGGTGATTTGAATTGTCATTCCATCAGCCTTAACTGGTATAGTTTAGGACAAGGAATGGACAGAGTTGCAATCTAAAACATTTGGAGAGTATCAGATTGCCCACATATATTCAATCTTTCTTTAAATAGGTGGGCTTAGTGTCCTGAATTCTTAGCAATAAACAAGCGGGGAAGGCATCACTTTCAGGAAGGCTCCTGGTTTATATAATCAATGTCTGGAATTTTTAAAAAATCAGTTTTATAGAAATAAAACAGGTTCAAAGTAACCATTTCCCTTTAATGTATTTATTCTGCAGAATAGTTGCAAATATATGATGACGGAAAATGTGACTTTAATGTACTTGTTTGAGTAAAAGAAAATTAGGTAACATGTTAAGTAAAACCTTTTATCAGCATGTGAATACGTTTTCTTGGAAAGCACTCATGAACATCTCCACAAAAGAAAATTAATATATCTGATTTGTTTATATCACCTAACTCAGGGCAAGAAGATTTGGTACTGAAGAATGCTATGACATGAGTTTATAATATTTCTTATGTACTGGAGCGTATATAAAGTATAAATAAATACTATATGCTCAGTATTTGATAAACTAAATCAGATAAGTTTTTTCATATATACCCTATATGGTATGTTGCATGCAGTCTCAGTTTCGCCTTTTCTGTCAGTTGTAGCTTTGGTGAGAAATTAAAAGTTAATTTTGTCTTTGTCCTTTTGTCTTTCTCCTTATCAGTATTGCCTCCAAGGCGTGCTAAAGTATGTGGAAAGTGACCTTCAGTTTACTAATATCATCCTGACACAAATGATTTAGTCTCTGTTCATCTAATGTTCTGCATTAACCAAAGAAATAGTCACTCTCCATAGCCAGTGGATTTCAGTGGACCCACAAAGAAGACACATTTTATGAAAGAGGGAGGGAGCAAGAGAGAGAGAGATAGAGACTTCTTGAGTGTTTTGTGTTCTTTGTACGTTTTGAATACCTACATTTAGTTGAATCAGGTTTTGTTTTCTATATATATTTAAAAACCATTGCTTCTTTTAATTTTCTAAAGTTCTAGATATCCTCAAAATAAATAGTATCAAATGTTTGATATAAGCAGAAGATAAAATGCTGAATATTAGAAGACAATAATATTAGAAGACAATATTAACATTAACAATAATATTAATATTATTTGATATTAAATATTCAACTTAATACTCAGTACAATGGCATCTAGCATTAAAAACAATTGATTTTAAAATGCTCATGCAATGAGAAGATCCAATAGTGCAAAATCTAATTTGCACAGTTCACAATAATCATTCTACTGATCAGTTGCTTGCATACTTATTTATGAACATGCCAAAGCTATTGAGGGTGAACAGGGAATGGAACCAGCTGCATTCTTATGCCATCTCCATATGTTTTGTCAACATCTGAAGATGTTTTTCCTCTTAGCTCACAATGGATCTCTAAGTGATTTAAGAACCACATAAGAAGCTGCATTTATTTTTATTTACCAGTAATTATAAATTACTTATTAGAGCAAGTTATGGCAAAATATGTCTGTTTGTCCACTGACTATCTGTCAAATACATCAAATTAACATGTATGCCTGTGCTCCTGTGTCAACATATTTTTTGCTTATTGATTTGATATTTTAAGGATTATTTTAAACTCATTGAACTAGAATAACTCCAGTACTATTACTCAAAGCAATTTTCAGGAAAAAAAATGTCAGGAATAATTGTTAAGACTTATTTATAAATCTATATTGTATCAATTAAGCTAATTATTTGTAAATCAATTTTTACCTTCCTATTTTCTCATATGACAATTTCAGCATGAACTATTTTACTTTTAAAAGTGCATAGGTACACATTGTCCTGCTGTGATTTATGCCATTCCTATTTTTCTCTCATTCTTCCAACATCATATCAAGCAAAGTGATACACAGTTATCTCAAATCCTTTGTACTCAATAAGAAAACAAGCGAAACAAGATACATTTGAGAAATCTATTTTATTCAACCAGTTTTGTTAGGAAAAACAGATGTATTTTATATGAAACTATAAACCATTACAGTGTTGAAAAATGTTGTTGCAAAAATCCTGAGCAGTTTGCAAATTTAGGCCTTGTTTTTTCCCCCAGAATTAAATAGTCAAAAGAATTCTTTGGTCCTAGGCTAACAATTTTATGCTTCCTGTGTGCAATAAATGTATATGATACTAATGTTGATAATACTATTTTTTCACAGTCCTATGTATCTCAAAAGGTTGTTGTAGGATAAAATGAGATTCTCCTCCTGTACTCTGCTTTGAGTTCCTTGAATAAAATTGAGATATGAATATTACAAACATTATAAAGCAGTTTGACCACTGCCTTTCCCACCAAAATTACAAATGTTTCATAGTTTATTTTCAAAATGCTGGTTCCTTTAAGACAGGGGGAGGAATTATGGCTCCTTTATGACTAGTGGACTTCAACTCCCATAATTCCTGAGTCAGCATGGTAAGCCTTCTTGAGCCAGTATGGTAAGCTTTCCCGAGCCTTCAGTGTAATAACATTAGGCTAAACATTGAACATTTAACAAACTATGACATTTTCCCTGACATTAGCTTTTCTATTAGTAAATAAGTAGAACATTATTACGATATTGCAAACAAATAATTAACATGCAAATCTGCAAAGGCCCCTTTAAGTTAGTAGTATCTTTGCCTTTATTAAAGGCTTCCTTATACAGAATGGCTGATAACATGACCTTTCAGATGCCCCAAAGATAAAGGTTTAGTGAGAAAAAGTGAGAATGCATGTACATCTTTGCTAGGACTTAAAGGCTAGACTGCCTCTACAGGCTGTCAGATGAACAGCTAAACCTTGCAAAGATCTAGCTTCCTCCATTTTGATGCACAAGTCTCTAGTTCACTAAATTTTTGGACACATAATGTTTTTTTCTCCTGTTCAAAGGAAAAAGCTGCAGAAAGATTTTCTTTCCTTGCTTGCTTCTGTTCTTCTACTCTTCAGCCTGGAGTCAAGGTAAGGTTTTAAAAAGAGATTGGGGAACAGAGGTGGGGAGTTTAGTTTTTGCACCTAATTGGTGGAGGGGAGAAAGATCAACAAGCTGGCCCCTTGGTTTTCTTTATTGAAGAGCTGTGGCTTTCTGGGGGAGGGAAAATGTTAAAGCAAGGAAAAGGTTTTGAGAAATTCATCCTGAAGCGTCCATCTTTGCATACAGAGAGCGGCTGGTTTCCTAAAACCTTGCAAAAACCATGAGAGGTATGCAGCCTCCTGCCTGCCAGCTGATGGGTCAAAAAGCTGCAATTTCTGCAAGGAATTGTTCAGGCGCTGAAAATGGCAGCTGCTTCCAGGAGGCATGGTGAGCAAGCCCAAGTGTTGTAGGATCCGATCAGGCAGGATGAGAGTAAGAGAGCTAGGGGCACTGCAGCTTCCCCATGATCTCTCAAAAGAGTGAATGGCTGTGGGGGCACGGCAACTATCATAACTAAGAAACAGGGTTGCATGTAGTTTTGGGGTGTCAGTTGTAACATTGACCAGTTGTTACATGACCTGTCATTTCTTGAAGACTACCTGTATGACAGTCAAAACAAAAAGTAAAGATGGGAAGCATAACAACAAAAAAAGGGAAAAAATAGAATATTCTAAACATACGACTGTGGTGGCGCAGTGGTTAGAATGCAGTATTGTTCGATTCTGACCGGCTCAAGGTTAACACAGCCTTCCATCCTTCTAAGGCAGTGATGGTGAACCATTTTGGCACTGAGTACCCAAAATGGAACATTTGTGCATGCACATGTGCCGCAACTACATAAACCCGAAGACCAGCTGGCAGGTGTACACAGGACTGTTTTTTGGCTGTTTTGGGGTCATTTTCAGACTGTTTTTTGACTCATGTTCAGGCCTTTTTTCAAACTGTTTTTGGTCTGAAAATGACCTGAAAAAGGGTCTGTTTTTTGTCTGTTTTGGGACATTTTTCAGCGCTCCAGCATCTGTGAAGACTAGCTGTGCATGTGCATGCCGGAAACCAGAAAAGCAGCTGGTGAAGGCGCACATGCTCACAGAGAGGGCTCTGTGTGCCACCTCTGACACACGTGCCATAGGTTCACTATCACAGTTCTAAGATCAGTAACATGAGAACCCAGATTGTTGGGAGCAATATGCTGACTCTGTAAATGGCTTAGAGAGGGCTGTAAAGCACTATTGCTATTGCTATGACTGCCATTAGAATGACTTACACAAGAAATAGAATAACCCCCAGGAATTGAGTGTGCTTGAACTGAAAACCACACTTTGATATTTAGTGTCTTCCACTGACTGCCATGTGGTTCTTGTAGTTCTGATGACACTGCAGCCCTTGTTGGTGGGACCTAAGGACCTAAAACTATGCATTGGATTATGGCCAGTTCATCTTTGCTAACTTCTATGAGCCAGTGAAAAACAGTATTCAGTTCCAATCCATTCAGCAATTACTAGTGCCAAATATCACTCAGCTGTCAGATTCTTATTTCCATAGTGCTTTGATTAGTTAGCTTGCCTAGATTATCTTTAAGGCAGAAAGAAATAGTAAACGGAAGAAGAATAGGAGTAAATCATTTTAGATCCTGAAAAAGAATCTTTTCAAGAGCAATTATTTTTCTACAAACAGTGCTGCAGACTGAAATTGGAATGGAAGTGGTCATAAAAAATTGAGTTCATCTTTCTGGCTTTACATCAGCATACTTTAGGTTCCCCTTATCCAGTTTCCTAAAATCTGTTCCTAACATAGCAGTGTTACAAAATGCTACAATGTGGCTGTTTTGTTCAGACTCCTTATATGTCTGATTTCTTCCACAGTATTTCTTTGCATATAATTCATTTGAAGACACATGTAATAAAGTAATATTTCTTTCACAGTTGAAATTAACGGCCTCTCTACCAATTTTAGTCAACTTTTTGAAAGCTATCTGAGAATAATTCAGTTGTAGATTAAAATAATGTAGTAAAAATAAATACCTGCTGATTACAACTTTCCTGACATAATTTATATAACTTACTCATATTCTGCTTTTTTTCAACATATATATGCTTATCTACCATTATATTACAATAACAATTTTGTAGAGCAATGCTTAGAGATAACACCTGAAAAAGATTGCTTGGTTCCATTCATTGTGCTAAATCATGGTTTCTTTAACCGTGGCTTTACTCAAATCACAATTTTGGTTAAAACAAAGTAACAAATCAAAGACATTTACTGAGTGCCATAGCTGAATTGAGATCAGAGTTGCTCTTGTCTATTGAAATATAATGTGGAATTGGGTAATGTCTCTTAATTGTGCACGAATACACTTGCAAAATTACTTCATTATTAGTATATAAAACCAATACAATTTTAACAAATATGCCAACAAGGTATAACTAATGAAAGTTACTGTCCACAAGATAGATTTTAGGAAAAGCCCTCCTATACTACATGTACTACCTATACTACCACCTTTTTACAATACTAAACAACACAGTATTAACAGTAGAGACCTTCACATTTCTAAGTTCTATAATATCTCAAGACTTAAAATGGACACCTAACATCAGAAAAGTCATCAGAAAAGCATAACAAAGAATTTCCTTTCTGCACCAACTCAGAAAGCTTAGACTGTCCAAGGAGCTGCTGATACAGTTCTACAGAGGAATTATTGAGCTTGTCATCTTCACCTCTATAACTGTCTGGTTTGGCTCTGCAACCCAACAAGACAGACATAGACTTCAGAGGATAATTAGAACTACAGAAAAAAACAATTACTGCCTTCCACTGAGGACCTGTACACTGCACGAATCAAAAAGAGAGCCGTGAAAATATTTACAGACCCTTCGCATCCTGGACATTAATTGTTTCAACTCCTACCCTCAAAACAACGCTATAGGGCAGTGTTTCCCAATCTTGGCAAGTTGAAGATGTCTGGACTTCAACTCCCAGAATTCTCCAGCCAGCATGTCTGGACTTCCACTCCCAGAATCGCTGGCTGGGGAATTCTGGGAGTGGAAGTCCAGACATCTTCAACTTGCTAAGGTTGGGAATCACTGCTATAGGGCATTGCATACCAGAACAACTAGACACAAACAAAGACAGGGTTTCTCCCCATGCCATTACTCTGCTAAACAACTAATTCCCATAACACTGTCAAACTATTTCGTAAGGCTGTATTACTATTCTTCTCATCTTTCCTATTACCCATCTCCTTTTCTACTTATGCAAATAACTATGTTGCTTGTATCTTTTTGATCTACATTGTTTTATCTAGATTCCTAGTATGATTTATGTTGATTGCTTATTTAGTATCCTATGATTATCACTAAGTGTTGTATCTTATGATTTATGATGAATTTATTTTTATGATGACCATGATCATGATTTATCACTAATAGGTTTTATTTACACTGAGAGCTTATGCTCAGAGGACAATTTCTTGTGTATGCAATCACACTTGGCCAATAAAGAATTCTATTCTATTCAATACATTTAAAAAAAAAATTATACCAGCAAGATATGACTAATGAAAGGTACTGTCCACAAGGAGTAAGGATCATGAATGGGACAGAATAACTTCCAAAATATTCTGAAAATTATATGAGAACAAATGATATTACAAAAGGCAACAACTGTATCAGCATAGACTTCAACTATTTTAGAAAGAAGCAAGTGTTCAGGTGGCATTTCCATGCATCCTTAGATTTATGAAAGAAGATTTAAAGAGAAAATAAATGCTCTAAATCAGTTACTTGATAAGCAAATATAATTGATAGGAAGGACTGGCTTATTTATATGATGGAGCAAGGGAATAAGGTGGTTGCATATCACAAGGACTGGTAAGCATGTGTTTGGTGACCTTAATTAGGAGGACCATATATTGGCATTTATGGATGGTGGTGTAATAAAACTCCAGATTAGAACCTCAGATAAAGAGGAAAAAGTTGGAATATTGTTGAAATGGAACCTCTTACATCACACTGTGATGGACAGGACAGGAAACCAAACCCTCTCAGCCACAAAATTAGCATAGAGCAATGATGCTTAGGTAATGAAGCTAATAGCTTTCATTGTCTATACATAAACACTCAGGATATGCAAAATAAACAAAATGACCTTGAACTCCTAGCACAGAAAGGCAACAACAATTTAAAGATAAAATATAGATCTGATGGATAATATCCACGGCTGAAAAATAGCAAATGAAGGCTAAATTTCATTTAACAGAGTAAAGGCAAAAGGAAGGAAAGAGAGGAGTATCTTAAAAACATCCATTAAAGATCAGAAATCTTGTCTCATGCTTTGTGTTTACAACATTCCTACCATCTGCTAAAGAAAAATGAAATAAGATATATCTGTTAAGACTTGTCCCTGCAAATCCATGCAGATTTCTGATGGTTAGCTTATTAATGTCAAGGTACTATGGCAATGTAAACCTATCTGCCCATCTGTGCTATCTTGACATGAGACACCCAAAGAAAAGCCAAGATGGCCAATTGGACACAGACAACTGAGCTGTTTCATTTCTTGCAACATAGTTCTATTTTTTTTCCATTCCTCAGATATTATTTTAAAATACTTTGCTTTCCCTTAAGTATTTGGAACTGAGGCATTCAAAAGGAACAATTCAGAAAGCATGTTAGCATGAAAAAGCATCCTCCTCTGAATCATTAAAGCAGCTACATCTTCTGGAAAGGTTTTGGTACTTCAAAGGCTATTCCCTGCAACCTTTGAAGCATCTGTGAATATTCAGAAGAATACAGCTCTTTTCACACTTGAAAAAAATGTGTAACCTCATGCCAACACACTTTATGAAGCATCCTATTTGAAAAATTTGCATTGTAAAGTCTATAAATTGACTCTTGCTGCAGCATAAAACATCATTACAGAATGAGAGTCTGTTCCAGCTACAGTTTTGCTCCAGTGCCATATCCCTTGATCCTAAATCTTATATACTGGTAGTTCTCTTTTATTTTGTTTTTATAGTAGCCTCTTTTCCTCTTTCCTTCTGCCTTTCAGGGCTACAAGAGTGGATGATCTTGCTTTATACAACAGATGAATTAATTATTTGAAGAGATTCATTTTAAAAAGAGACTGAGCTTTATACTTAATAATCTAATAGTATTAGTGCATTGGTGCATTGATGTGATTATTTCAGCAACTGGGTAAGATAGACTAAGAGAGGTGGCCTATCTGAAGCCATCATATGCTTTTGCATACTAAAACTGAGGATTCAGTAATTCTTTGTTTGTTATTTTAACCATTGTATTATATCAACTATACTATTTGTCCGTGTGCTTAACACTAAGGACAGCTGTTTAGGAAAATAGAGTATATGATGTTAAAAAGGAAACATGAAAGTGAGCTACCATTTTAAATTAATTCACCCATACTTATGTTTTTTTTAACACATGCTAGGCATAGATAATGCAGTGTCTTTTAGACATTAGCTTGCATGGCAAATTTTCACTGATGATATCAGTTATAGCCCCAAAGCTCCCTATCTTATAGAAACCATTACTAATGGACAGCCTTCTACTGTTCATTTTATTATTAGTTCAGATTTTCAACATTGCTTGAAGACCTTTTTGGTTGAGGTCACACATTGAGCTAAACCAGATATGTGGCTTTCGTTCGTTTCGTTTCATTCATTTCGTTTATTGGTTTTGTATGCCGCCCACTCCCGAAGGACTCCAGGCGGCTCACAATGAAACGGGGGAGGGGATAAATAAGACAATACAAACAATATTAAAATACACAACAGTCACAAATGAAGCGGGGCTGGATATTCAACAGCCCCCAGCCTGCCAGAACAGCCAGGACTTGGTAGCTTTACGGAAGGCCGGGAGGGTAGTAAGGGTCCGGATCTCCATGGGGAGCTCGTTCCAGAGGGCCGGGGCAGCAACAGAGAAGGCTCTCCCCCGGAGAGTCGCCAGCCGACATTGGCTGGCAGATGGGACCCGGAGAAGGCCGAGCCTGTGAGATCGAATTGGTCTTTGGGAAGTAATTGGCAGGAGGCGGTCTCTCAGGTACCCAGGTCTGATGCCATGTAGGGCTTTATAAGTAATAACTAGAACCTTGAAGCGAGTCCAGAGACCAATGGGCAGCCAGTGCAGCTCATGGAGGATAGGTGTAACGTGGATGTACCTAGGTGCACCCACAATCGCTCGTGCGGCTACATTCTGGACTAGCTGAAGTCTTCGAACACTTTTCAAGGGCAGCCCCATGTAGAGCGCATTACAGTAATCCAGTCTTGAGGCAACGAGGGCGTGAGTGACTATCTGAAGTGCCTCCCGGTCCAGGTAGGGTCGCAATTGGTGCACCAGGCAAACCTGGGCAAAGACCCCCCCTGGTCACAGCCGACAAATGGTGATCTAGAGTCAGCTGTGGGTCCAGGAGGACTCCCAAATTGCAAACCCTCTCTGAGGGGTGTATAATTTCACCCCCCAGACTGAGAGATGGAGTAATTAGCCAATCTTTGGGAGGAAACATCAATAGCCATTCAGTCTTGTCGGGATTCAGTGCAAGCTTGTTCGTTCCCATCCAGATCCTAACAGCCTCCAGGCACTGGCACATCACTTCTACCGCTTCACTGAGTTGGCACGGGGCGGGCAGATACAATTGTGTATCGTCCGCGTATTGGTGGTATTTAATCCCGTGCTGCCCTATGATCTCACCCAGTGGCTTCATGTAAATGTTAAATAGGAGGGGGGACAGGACCGAGCCCCGCGGCACCCCATAGTTGAGGGGCCTAGGGGTCGACCTCTGCCCTTCAACCAACACCGACTGCGACCTGTCCGAGAGGTAGGAGGAGAACCACCGAAGAACGGTGCCTCCCACTCCCACCTCTCGAAACCGTCGCAGAAGGATACCATGGTCGATGGTATCGAAGGCCACTGAGAGGTCAAGGAGCACTAGGATAGAGGACTGACCCCTATCCCTGGCTCGCCAGAGAGCATCGATCAGCACGACCAAAGCAGTTTCTGTGATGTAGCCAGGCCTGAAACCAGACTGAAAGGAATCCAGATAATCAGTTTCATCCAAGGACCATCGGAGTTGAGAGGCCACCACTTTCTCAACAACCTTCCCTACAAAGGGGAGGTTGGAGACCGGACGATAGTTGCTCAAAATGGCTGGGTCCAGAGATGGTTTATTCAGGAGGGGTCTCACCACCGCATCCTTTAGAAGGAGCGGGAAGGATCCCTCCCCGGAGAGAGGTGTTAATTATCGTCTGGATCCAGCCACGTGTCACCTCCCTGCTGGTCGAAACCAGCCAGGAAGGGCACGGGTCCAGTATACAAGTGGAGGCACTCACCGCTCCCATGGCCTTGTCCACTTCTTCAGGCACGACAAGTTGAAACTCATTCCATAAACTCCGCTCAAGACCTTCCCCCGGTACCTTGGCTGGTACCGTGCAATTGGAGTCCAGGTCTGTCTGAATCCGAGCGACTTTATCCGTTAAATACTGAACAAATTCCTCAGCTCTACCTTGCAAAGTTTCATCCACATCCCTCCCTTTCAGGAGGGAGCGGGTTATCCTAAACAAGGTGGCTGGGCGCGATTCAGCGGATGCAATAAGAGCGGCAAAATGCAAACATTTCGCCGCCCGTATTGCCACGGGCTTTGTTGGTAATAGCTTGGCATACAGTGTTAAGTCAGTTTAATCAATAGGCCATGATGAAGGAAACTGTGGTTTAAGAATTGTATGAATTATAATATGAAATTGAGAAAAATGGAAAAAGTACATACTCTTGGTACCTCCTCCCCACAAAACAAATGAATTTCTACATCCATCTTTCTCCAACATAGATAACTATTAAATTCTGGGAACTTTATAAACAACATTGTTCCAGTCTGTAGCTCATGCAAAATCATTACTAAAAGCAAATTGAGTTACTAATCATTAGCTACAAGCTAATTAGCATTCTAGTATTCTGGGGAAAATGAGGGACAACTTTATTGTTGCTACTGAAATATGTTTTGAATATGAAAATCCTTTTAACAAGCATGAAAAAATGGAGCACTGTAAAAGAATTAAATAAATTATTAAATACTTATGGAAGGGTAAACAATAATATAAAGAAATTGTGAATCACAGAATCATATAGGCATTTGGTAAATTTAACTCCCTGGAGAACTGAGGGTCTGTTACAAGCAGTTATAAAATCACTAGCTTCTTTTAATAACAGTTGAAGGTTGGATGCCACTGCCGTTCCTGGTAATCCTAAAAGGATTTCCCAGGTGATGGTGATTCTACGTGCTGCTTGGACAGAATGACTGCATGGTATAGAGAACATCACAGACCTACTGACTAAACTACTGTATATTAGATTACGTTCAGCAAGTAACACAGTCAAATATCATTTTAAAATGGTTTCATATTCAGTCCAAGGTGCACGTAGCAATCATATGCAAGCAGACTTGTGAATGCAAGACACAGCCTGAGCCTCAGGAAGGTCAGAGAGGTCGTGCTGATTAGCTCTTCTAGCTCAGGCAAGCAGCACGGCTCAGCTGGGTTACCCAAGTTCACAACAAGCTATTGACATTCAGCTACATTGCTTACTCATTACCAGATCAGCAGGGGATTGTCTGGGTCTTCATTAACTCTTATCATACTCTGATTATTATTATTTTTTAAAAAAAATATCACACTCAACATGCAGATGATTGCTAGGGAATGTTTACCATTTGCTTTGAAATGAAGCAGCATCTAGAAAATGATGGAAGCTTTTTGAAGCAGGCATCTGTTTGCATAGGATAGATTCTAAAGACTGATCCACCTGATATATGACTGAACATCTAGAGAATGTTAAAGGAATCTTCATTGGGGGAAATGGTTGGTTGATCTCTTAGTCATATTTCTGACTTATGGATGTGAAGCAATACATTTCTCTACCTCGAGTTCACTGAGCTGCAGCTAAATCATATTATTACATCATAATGACCAACTTACATATCAACTATAACCAAAGAAACCACATTATGGATCTGCAATGTTTGAAAACAACTAAGTTGTACTGCTTTACAATCTCAAACGTGTTTAGTGACAATAAGTAGTGTTAGTAAATTAGTGTTAAACTAGCCAAGCTATAGTCTGTGACTTCTCTGCTGAGTTTCTATTCTAAAGTTTTGTCTTAACATTACTGCTTACCTAGACCTCTTCCAAACCCTTCTTCACATTATGTATGGAATAATTCTGTCTACAGTAAGATTTTTTCATCTTTGGTATCTATACAAGATACTACTTACATATTCATTAAGTTTACTTAAACCAGGGATGTCAAACTCCTGGCCTGCGGGCTGGATGCATCACGCTCTGGCCATGGCCACACCTGGTTTAGCAAAGGGGGGAAAGTCCTGATATGTCATGTGACGCTTCTGTGACATGAGTTTGAACACCCCTGACTTAGACTTATTTCTACACATTTTGTTTTTTATAAAAATAATCTTGAATAGTGTAATATTATACTAGGCTTTTTTCGTCCATATTTTTAAATAAACCAAAGTTGGTTGGATTCATGCAATATTACAAGCTACACAATATCATTATTGTTATAAGGAAAACTGGGCAATTATAAAAAAAATAAAAACACCATTCTGCAATATAGACACTCTAAAAAAATTATGAAATATTTGGCAGTTTTGATAGCCTTGACATTTTAGATTCCTGGCCTTATTTAAAATCTGTGCTGCAGTAAGCTGAGATTTAGCAGTTTATCTTGTTTTATCATCTCAACTCATGAAAATATACAGCACTTGTAAAAAATATTAATCAATCTAAAGGAATTGAGAATGTCAAAATCTAGGATTGACTATTTACAACTACCATAATTGGTTTTTGTCATTAAGAACTAATAGGAATTAAAAAAATAGCCAATTGGATAGGCAGTTCCCTGCAGTGTAGTATGTTTTGTCAATGGCATTTTTTCTGTTCATGTCAATTTTATATGTCAAGACTTAATACCAGGACTAACTATATAACTTCCTTATGTCTGCATTCTTAGCAGGTTCAAAAAGTGTAGTGTAGTAGCTTCATTGCAGAGAAATGCTGCTGAGAAAATGATACATACACAGAAATTCAAAATATAGCAGTACCCAGGAAACCAGATAGATTTTAGTGCAGCCTGCTAAGGCTTAAATTCTGGACATTTTCCTTCTGCCTTTTTGAACCAATGAGCCAATAGACTATTCTTTTCTTGGCCATCTTCTTTCTTGGCCACAATCACAGACTTTTTTTTAATCAAGTTCTAATAAGGAGGACACATTACATTTAAGTTTGAAGCAGAGTTCTGAAATTATGTACAACTAGACAAACCATAATGTTTCAGGACAGAGTTTCAGAGATATTTCCTTATCACATACTTCAAAGCTTTCAACAATAATAGAGATTTTAATGTACCTGAAAAGCTCCTTAAAATTCAAAGAGATTTTCAGAGATATACCTGCCTTGAAAGGAGTTCAGGTTGAACTGTAGCACAGTCATATATAAGACATTGACCACAGGAAATGCTTTATGACATTTTGCATATTATGTCATAAATGCTTTATGATTATTTTATAAGATGTTTTATAAAATTTGTCAAATTTCAGTTGCATGGGAATCAGACTCTTGATTTTAGACAAGTTCAAGGTATCGTGATTCAAAAATTGTTGCCCTGGGATGCACTTTTACCCAGTTAAAGGTTACAAACATAAGATTATGTAGATTTATGTAACTAGTGAAAATTTATCCATCAGTTCTCTTGAACAAATTACATTATTTAAGCTTTTTGCAGGGCAGGTTTGCTTCTCCAGTATTTTGTCCTACTCTCTTGTTATGGTATCTTAAATGTACCCCAGTCCTATACTCAAATAGACCCAGAAAGACAATTTTAATTCCAGGCCAATCAAAAAATATTTCCTTATGTTGCCAATTTCTAGAAATTATATACATATAGGACCTGTTTAATACAATTTCTTGCTTAAAATGTACTTATACTTTATTGAAGAATTCAAGGTCAGTGATCCCTGAAAGCTATAGAAGTATTTACAAGTTTGCTATTTATAATGACTAGTCAAAGAATTATAGTTCCCATAAGTTTTCAGGCAGGCAATTAATTTTAACATGCAAGAAGACATGAAAGAAGGTGCTGGCTTTGAAACAGCACCTATATGTCAAATCTGGACTATTAAATTATGTTTCATTTTATTGACATTATCATAAGTTATGGACAGTAATGTTGCTGCAGTGCTCACATTAATTTTTGTAGGACCTATTCAGTATTCAGTGCCCTTAATTATGATTTTTAAATGCCATATACCAAAGAGAAAGACAACTATAATAAATTGTATGCCAATTACCATCTCGGATCTTTCTTGGTATTTGGGGTTCCAGGCACCGCAAAATTAGCATGAAGTTTTAGTGTTTAGTAAAATTTATGACATGATTTATCAAAAAGCTGCATTGTCATGAAACAGGATTATGGAAACTTCCATTGAATTATTTGCAGTTAAATTTTTGTTGTGTTTATACAGCAGCCTAAATGAGGGGATTGCGCTAAAAAATTACAATAGCATTTCCCCCCCCAAAAAAATAATTAAAAGGCTTTGCTTTGACAAAACCAAAATGATAAGCATACCTGTTGCTTTTTTGTATAAAAGCATGTTTTTTCCTGATACATATTTGAAGAAAAGAGATTTTTTTAAAAAGAATCTTTCAGATATGTTGAGCTTGAGACTTGGATATATTCTCTACTATATAGCTATTCAATGGCTTTGTGATACTAGAGGTACATATAAAAAGGCTTCTATGTAAAGGTTTTTGTGGAAACATGACCTTATAGAGTCTTACTTGCGGTTGTTTTATTATCCAGCTAGGTAACATCTTCAGTGCCAGATGGCAATGATGAGTGTCATTTGCTTAAATAGAGTAACTTGCCCTGTTAGTTTGGTGGGAGTGTTTCTTAGTAGCGCCTTGATCAAACTCTTATTTATTGGTGCATACATTGCCTTTGAGACACTTTTTAACTAGTCCCTGCAGTTTTCTTAAAAAAGATTTCAGAGCGGGTTTGCCATTGTCTCTTTCCTAGGGTTGAAAGTGACTGGACCAATTATCATTGGAGAAGCACAACTTTAACAGAAATTAGTTCCTTAAAAAAATTAACTGTTCACTTGTTAAACTGTTTAAACTATCTGAGTATAACAAAGACCCCACAACTCCATGAGGAAAGCTGTTCCATGGATTATTTGTTCTCACTTTCAGGAAACTTTTTCTTAGTTCCAAGTTAGATCTCTCTTTGATGGGCTTCCACTCATTCCTTCTTGTTCTACTCTCACGTCCTTTGGAGAATAAGACAACTCCCTATTCTCTGTGACAACCATTCAAGTACTCGGAGATAGCTATCATATCACCTTTAAACCCTCTCTTCATTAAGTTAGACAACCAAGTACCTTTAACCATTCATTATACAATTTAGCCTCCAGACCCTTTATCATATTTGTTGTTCTTCACTATGCACTTTATAAGGTCTCAGCATCATTTTTGTATCATAGTGACCAGAATTGGACACTATGAGATCACAATCCAAGGGTGATCTCCCTAGTGCAATATATACTGAACTATCATTTCTTATGACCTTGACTGCATTAGCCTTTTTGACAGCTGCAGCACACTGCTGATTCATACTCAAGTTCCCTAAGCTATCTACATCCCTGCATTTGGTTTTTCTTGCCTAAGTGCAAGACTTTACTTTTCTCACCACTGAACTGCATATCTTGCTGGCTAGAGCCCAATACTCAAGTCTGTCACAATGCTTCTGTTAGCAATTCCCCCAGCTTGGTGTCATCTTCAAATCTGATGTGCTTTCCTTCTGTGCCCTCATCTAAATCATTTATGAAGATGGTGAAGACTAACAGTCAATTAAAGCTCTTCAAAACATCTTAAGCAGACCAAAAGACCCAACAACTCCAGAATTAAAACAGGAGTCATCTACAACATACATTGTAAGGACTGCAACAACCACATGTAGGACAAACAAGCAGAAGACTGGCAGAAATCATTGATAAGCATCAACTAGCACTCAGAAGACATAATGAAAATTCTTTAATTTCACAACATACAGACAGATTTAAACATAATTTCAATTGGAAAAATGTGACAATTCTACCCGAAACCAAGTCCCAAAATGCCAGGGAATTTCTAGAAGCCTAGCACACGGAAAAATCAGCCATCAATAGACATATAGACATTAACAACATCTATACTATACAATACAAAAGAGACTATCACCCAGCCCAAAAAAGGAACAAAAAGACCCAAGCACCTCTCCACCAGCAATCACCACCCTGATCAGCATAGATTAATTCCGAGGTTAACATCAGATCAACAATCAAATAAACAATGCCCCAAGCAAGAAACTGGCAAAGAAGCCAACAGCAAACAGCCCTTCCAAAGAATCTCTAAGACCACCCCCATCAACACTTACAAACAAGCCACTAGAATATAAACAGATAGCAAACTGTACTCTTAAGATAATTTTACCTAGTTTGGATAATGAAATGTCTGCAAGAAAACAAGCAAGCTCAGAGAGAGCCAAAGACCCTTCATGTCATCTCTAAGCTACAAATATTCTCCTTTAATAGATGTTGACGAGTACTGCCTCCAATACAGTAACTTGAGGAACTTGTGCTTTCCTCCATGTAGATGTAGTTCCTTTGAAGACTAAGGTGTATGCTGTGTGTAAGTGATCAACCAATTGCAAATCCATCTGGTGGTGGTTCTGTCTAACCAGTAAGATGCAGTCTATTTTATTAAATGCCTTTCTGAAGTCCATGTATACTATATGCACCCAGCATTTGTCTGATTCACTAATTTAATCCCTTTATCAAGAAAGCAACACAATTTTTCTGGTATGATCTGTTTTAACAAAAAAAATTGTTGACTTTTAATAATTTCCTTATTCCTTTCTGGGAGGCTCTAGATGCAAGGAAAAAGAGGAAGGTGATGATCAACAGCAAGGCAATTGTCCTGCTTTGGGTCTCAACCACACATGCACAGTTTCTTAAGAGATTATCAGTTTTACTTTCAAACAGCAGAAGTTAACAAAAAAGTAAGTAATGTCAGTAAAACAAAGGTTTGCTTGAAAAAATGGTTTTGAAGAGGCATCCAACACAGATCAAAGTTTCAAAGAGCCAAGTCAAGTTTATGAGCCAGTCTAAGGGCTAAAGAAGTTTTCACACATGGAAGTTTAACTCAACCTGGAGGTTAGGCATTATTTCCAGTAAGGGAATAAATGCTGAGAAGATTCTATATAGGCAGCACCAGCTGTATTAATCAGGAGGTTTACTTCTTTAATTGGCAAGCAACCTAATCGACCTTTGCTATTCTACTCTACTCTCTACTTATTATATGTGTGCACTGGGAGGTCTTTCATAATGCTTCTCTGGCTCATATGTTTCTTGTATTTGATCAGATTAATGTGGTTCCTCCTGAAAGTGTCATATCACAGGTTTGGCTGCAGCTTCTTGTGCAGGATTATACTTAGAATCTGAGTCCTGAGCCATGACATGACACAAAATGGACACAATTACAGTACTGGTGGGTGTTCTGTTCAAAAGACCAGATTAGGGACAGATAGTTACAGAGAAAATCTATGAATAGTGTGTAGTTGCTTAGAGGTGACACTGACTTGATGGCATATAATTAATCACTTGTTATTATATGCCTGAATAGAGAAGCAAAAGTTTGAATAGAATAGAAAACATCAGAACAAATTTCAATTCAACAACTAATATGAACAAATATTAGGGCAATAGAA
This sequence comes from Thamnophis elegans, assembly GCF_009769535.1. Classification (NCBI taxonomy): domain Eukaryota; kingdom Metazoa; phylum Chordata; class Lepidosauria; order Squamata; family Natricidae; genus Thamnophis; species Thamnophis elegans. The sequence goes on from NC_045546.1 coordinate 45,960,468, forward strand.
CAAACTAAACATTTATCAAACATCATTGAAACTCACCAAGTCAGCGAACCAAATCATCATATCTATCAGGACACTGGGAAGTTGGACCCTGAATGACTATCATTGGGAACCCTAGTTAACATTTTTATATTTGTTAATCTTAATTTTATACTACCAAACATCTATAATATAAAGTGCTATGATACAAATGTATTGATGCAGTAGTCAAGGGAAGAGGCCAGTAAATCATTGTCCTTATATTCCAGTTTACTACTCCCAACATATAGAGCCTGGAGCAATTTTGGGAAGAAAGAAAATAAATTGGAATGAAATTTAATGGGATTTACATAGTAGAAATAACCTTTTTGCACAGCCAATTTACCTTCCTGATCGATAATTCTTATAAGAAGTCTTGCAGCAGCAACACCTATTTGTAGAATGCTTCTTGAAGAAGCTCAATGAATGCCCAGTGTGTGCTTGTTGAAATTTACAGCTCCTGTAGGAGCAACCTTGCCTATTCCATTGGTTAAGCTCAGACTCATATGAGCTGGCACCATACTTAGTACAGTATTTGGCAGGTAACCATTTTATTCTTGATTCAGCAGTGGTGTATCTAGAATTGCTCAAAATATTCTATTTCTATTTCAATGTTGAAGTTCTGTAGAATATTGGTACGATAGCAGAGGTGGTATTCAGCAGTTCCCTCCAATTTGGGCGAACCGGTAGCAGCGCTGCAGGAGGTTCCTCCTGCCCGCCCCAATGTAATGTGCGAGCACTGCGCATGTGCAGAAGCAGATATGAAGGTAAGTGAATCCCACCTCTGTACTGTAGATATTTCAATCACCACATGTCTTGGTAGAGTTCCTAAGGTCAAGATAGATTTTCTTGTCTGCCCACAAAGGTTTTGTTGCTGCAGTGTCATGCTGAGATGCTAGATCTGGTATTCAGAATATATTCTTAAAATGTAAGAGAGATAGAGACAGGGAGACAGAGGGAGACACACAGAAGAGACAAAGAGAGACTGACAGATTTGATTCTTTCTCTTATATCAAACAATGTATATGAAAAAGATAATCAGGGAAACATATACTACGTAAACTCTATAAGCTACTGATTGAAGTCATTCTTAAATTTTCCTATTGAATAGTGGGAAAAAAGAACTAGTTAATCAGTATGTGGAAATTGATGCACAGAAAAAAAATACAATCATTTCTGCCTTGAGGGTTCAGAACAGAAATGGCATGAAACTGCCATCAGTTTTATAATCTTTGAGAATTTTTATAATTTTGGAGCATTTTAAGCCATACAATTGTTCATACAATCTGATGTTAACGTAACTGACCCACTGCATATCCTTATTGGTATATATTACAGAGTTGGGCAGCATTATCATTATTATGGGATGGTGATATTACATTTACATAATATCAGATTTGTCAAATATAAACCATTTGGGCATTAAATTTAACTATTTTCATGTGAATTATAACCTTGGTCTTTCAAGTTTATCTATCATAGTGTACTTGAAAGCCAACTTCTACATTGAAACTTGAAATTGATCATTATAGAGTAAAAATAAAGTGCCTTAGCTCAGATATTATTATGGCGATAAGATAGAAAAGTATGCTTTGTTATTAATGAAGTCATAAACAATTTTACATCACACATTCTTCCTATGGATTTCTTATTACTGGAATTGCATCGATTTCTCACCAGTATTTCAAATTCAGCATAGAAATTAGCAACTTTGCTGCAGAGAAATAGAAGTATTTCATGGCAAATGCCACAATAGTACACCATCAATTCAACTTGATCTGACATCACTAAGGGCAAGGAGTGCAATGTTAATTAAAGCAAATGAAAGGACAATTCAAAGGAGGCATTTTCACAAGTGAATATTGGGGCAGGGGTGGGGGAGAAGGTGTAGAAAATCAACCCAAGGGAAAGAATATTGTGACACTGCTGCTAGTAGCTTTATAAACTTGAAAAATACTTCATCTCAGCTCTGCTTAATGAACATGCATTCCAGGTAACTTCTGAAGCAAATGCCTAACCTCCCAATTCTGGACGAAAGGTTAGTTAGAAAGAGGAGAATGGCTCAAAGCTAGCCAGGGAGTTACAGAACTGACTGTAGATGACAATCTGCATTTCTCTTCTCCAGTTAACCGTCAGCTATTATAATATACTCTGTCTTTATAATAATTCTAGTAGATAAGAAAAGTTAGTTGAAAATTCTGGCCCGAGAATGATGATATATTTTTAAAAATATCACATTTCAGGATGTTTCACATAAATAGGGTGAACCTAAGGCTAATGACTCTTTAAATCCATCCTGCTAAAAATGACAAATCCGCTGTGAACATTTTTCCTGCCTCCCTTCAAAATCATGAGCAGTCCTGAGAGCACTGCAAAGCTTCTTATAGTGAATAAATATTACTTATAGCTCCAGAAATACGTCAAAGCAGAGTGAATAGTGCTTCAAGGCAAGACTGATTTTTAACCTCTTCATGCTTCTTCTTTAATAAAGTTGCTGTTGCTGAAGCCTTAAAAGCTCACCGCCTGGAAGGCAACCACTTCCCAAACCACACTGGCCTTCAGGAAAGTCTTCTTTCCTCAACAAACTCCTGAAACCTCATATGAAACGATATGAAAATAGATGCACTCCAAAGAAATTTAGATACGTAGTTAGAAACAATTCAACCAGACTGAATAAATACTTTGGGTGAGTATTTAAATCTATTTGTGTGTGATTGGCTGAAGAGGAAGAACCAGCCTGAAAATTAAGCAATTTGATTGCTGAAAATCCTATAGATAGTACCAATATGACAGTGTTTTTAAAGGCCGTAAAATAAAATATGCCATAATTCCTGAGGCTGAATTATGAAGTGATGAAGTCTATAAGTTGTCCGATTTAATTTGGTAAGGAAAAAAAACTTAATAAGGAAACTGCTATGGCAAACTTATCTCAGACAGCAAATGAGTAATGTCTGGAATCTAAAAGAATTGAAATGGATATTTCATCACTCAATAAACAAGGCTAATCTTCAATGATAATTTTTGTGGGAGTTTACTTCTTTCCTAAATGATTATGATGAATTCTTCCAGTCAAACAATTATTCTTATATATTGTCTTTAGAAGGACACTAATGGGTAATGCTACAGGTTACATTTTTTTAATGTTCACCTTTTGAAGGTCTTTTATGAACTCAGGACACACCAATTAAACAGGTGATATTTTCTCAGTGGTGTTTTCAGAAATGTATTATAAATATTTCTAGCAATCACTTAATGAAGAAAACACTCTTGCTTTTTGAAAGCCTAAGTATATATAAAAATTTTGATCCATTTAATCAAATAGATCCAAATATTATTATTGTTTCTATTACTTTATGAGGAGAATATCTGGTTGTTTGCTATATTTTTGACTAAATCCCATGTTTATTATTAGTGATACCATACGTTCTTCTATCCTGTATGAACAGAAAGAGGTATCATGGCAAAGGTGGCTTTTAGCAAAAGGAGCAAATTGTGGAGAAAGTAAATGTAGTTACATTGGGTCTTCGGTTTCAATATGCCGGACTAAATTTTTAAGCTAACAACAAATAACATCCCAAGATAAGAAACAATTTCCTCAGGGGACGAAAACAAGCAAATTCTACTCATCTGAAGATTTGGCTTATTTTTTATGTCATATTTTAAAAGTAAGTATCCAAATTAAAGCTAAAATGGTAGACTTTAAATGTGGTTAAACTCTGTCATTCTTATCTTTGTTTGTAGGAAGCAAAAGGTACATAGGAGCTTGCTTTCTAATCTTGGCTTGCCTGAAGGCTTCCTTCATCTTGTGTCAAATTGCGTAATGTCTCTTGCTAAGCAAAAATATCCACTGTGAAAGGTTTGCTAAAACACAAAGTATGCACAATATTTTAAAAGAATTTTGCCACCTCTAAGAGATGCAAAGATTTGATAATGTTGTACATTTGAAAAGATAACTCCTAATTGGAAAACATAGATTTTTTTCAGTGATTGCTAACTTTTAATAACACCAAAAAAAACCTAAAAAAATGGGGTGTGGAATCAGATAGGATAGATCTAGTACAGAATTTGGTGGACTAGGAATAACCAAGAAAGCAAACATATGGATCATAGAATAAATCCAGAGTTTTAGTTGAAGCATAAAGGCTGAATTATTACATTTTAGACACCTTATATGATTGATAGGTAAATGATTCAGGGAAATATAAGAAGACAACCAGCAGCAAGGTGAAGGGACTATTACAGCAGCAATGGTATAACAGTGGATGACATTCATGGCTAAGTTGGGGATAGGTCATATTATAGAATGCCTATGTGGTTACTAACTTGATAGAATATAATCACCAATCAATTATAAGAATCATTACATATTAATCCTTGATACTAGGAGAATTTAGAAATTAATCTAGAATATTTACTTATGTTAGAGACAAAACTTGGTATTTTGTCCACCATTAGAGTTGAAATCTTCTTAATATTTGTCTATTCATTATTGGCATCGATACCATGCTGATTTAGTATTTTTGTGAGATATAGAGCAGTCCTATCATTATTTGTGCAGAGTAGTGAAAATAAGATATTGTAAAGAGCTCCAAAACAATTGTTGCACATTAGGGGAGTGGACATCAAAGTGATATATGTCATTCAGTACGAGCAAATGTAGACTGATGCTCATTGGTGCCAAAAATCCTAACTACTCATACAAATGAATGAGATCAGAGATAGCAGCAACTGATATTTTGAAGTAATAGTAAATAGTTCAGTAAAGGGTATGCATCTGCTTAAAAAAGGCAGCATGTCAGTAACCATAAAAATGTACTTGAAAAGAGGGTGCTAATATAATGCCGTTACATAACCAATGGCACAACTATATCTTGAATATTGTGTGCAGTAATGGTTGCTGATACTCAAAAAGGTTATAAAAGAACTAGAGAAGGTTCAGAGAATGGCAGCTAAGGTAACCAGAGAATGGAGCAGCTTCCTAGTGAGGAAATATTGTGATATTTGGGATTTAGTCTTTAGTTTTAGGAAGAAAGTGAGTTTGAGGGAACGTGATTGAGGAAAATAATGGAAGTGTTTATGCATCTTTATGTAGATAAAATGAGTGAGAATCAATTGATTTCCTCCTCCCCAAATGCTAGGACCAGAGGTCATTCAGTAAATTGAACCTAGGAAATATCAGGATAGACAAAATGATTATTTTAAACAACACATAATTAATCTTTGGAATTTGTGTCAGTCAATGTGATAAATAAAATTGGCCTACTTGTGTATTGTTTTAAATAATGAATATATTATGTAGAATGTATGTTGCCATGGAATGTGATATCTAGCCCATATATAACTCATATAACTCAGGGACAGTGGAAAGAAGGAAGAGGGAAACAAAAGTTGATCAAAGTGCATCCCATAGAATATGTCAGTGACGTGCATCCCGCTCTATGGCGGACACGGCGGCATGGCTTTAAAGACCTGGCACCGTGTCTGCCATACAGCGGAACGCGTCCCACCTCTATGGCGGACACGGCGCCGGGGCGTCCGAACACTCTGCCGCTATATCCGACATAGGGCGGCTTTTGCCTGCTTGCCTCACCAGCCATAAACCTCACCGCACGTCACTGGAATATGTATATAAATAAGTTTAAATATGTAAAAGTGTAAACATGAATGTGTACACATATATAGCATATGAAATCCCTAATTCCCTGATTCAGAAGCTGATACTACTTTGAGGGGGCTACTATAATCACTAGAAATGAAACAATTGCTATATTTTCTAGGTTTTCTAATATCGAGGTGTACAAACTAATAGAATCAAATGCACATGCCTAGTGCACATACTCTTATGCCCAGTGTTGTTATGTCCAGGTAGAGATAGTAAAGATTTGTTCATTAAACACTGAAAAGCAACTTCTAGATCTAGCACAGAATCCCAATTAATTGACCAATGATTTCAAATGGCATAATACAAATTCCAATAAATTATTTAACATTTATAATGAGATTTTAGTAATCATCTTTGATTTTTCAGCTTACACCCTTAGTGGAGACTATGCATTTGAAATTGTTTTTAACTTAAGAATATTTTCATACTATGTATACTGATGTGTCAAATTCAAAGAACCTTCTTTCATACCTTCTTGTTAGGTCAATAGTATTTTGGAATTAGAGAGCCAGTAGGTGCAGCACTGGACTAGAAAATTATTTTCTAGATTTTGTAGACTTTGAGGATACATCACTTTTTCTCTAAGAAAAAGACAATGGCCCAAACCACTTTAATAATCTCTGGTCTGAATTGTCATCCGGTTCAACATGGACCCTCCCCAAAGAGCATATAAATTAAAGGATACATATATGATGGATGAATGGATAGGTAGATGGATGGGTGGGTGGGTGGATTGATCAATCAATAGATAAATTTTCTAATATCTGCAATTTTGAAATCATCAACATTGTTGAACTAAATAGATGTTAATAACCATGATAAACTACTCCAGCATGGTTACTCAGTATGATTCTGATGTTTTGGAAATGTTGCTTGCATTTCCCAAAACTCAACACATCATCAATACTTCTCTGAATAAGGCTTCTTATTTGTTAACATATCTAAGTAAGTGCATTTGCTGGAACTATTTGCAATAGAATCTGTTCCTGAAAACTGCAATAGTCATTTGTCATAATCAACCTTTGTAGTTTGACTAAGGAAGAATGTTTCAGAGGTTAGTGAAAAGTTTAATTATATCCTCAGCTCTACATATGAAGATGTATAAAAGACTTGTTTTGGTGGTATAGTAATCTAGGAAATTAAATTACTCCTTTTCACTTAGGCTGCCTGTAATATATGGTGTGTCTTTCTACTTATTCTGACATGGATGGGTGGAATATTTTTGTGTTCTTGTATTAATATATATTATTCTTTTAAAAACATTGACTTATTTGTATATGCACTGCATGCAATTGTTTTACCTGCTTGCCAAGTTATAGATGTTGCTTTCACTCACATGAATAAAAATCTAACAAAATCGTATTTCCTTCCTGAAATTAAGCAGTTATTAGAATACATTAGGACATATTCTAGTTTTTGTGCTCCTAAACAATCTGACTCTGTTTTATCATATCATCGTATACCAAACTTTTTAATACAAACCCAGAATGTCCCAAAAGAATCAAGTGTATGATTCATGTGAGTATTTTTCTAATCCTTAACTTCTTTTTATTTATTTGGACAATGAAAGTAGCAAGAAAGTGGAGAGAATGGTTGTATTTTGATTGTAACAAATTTGATAGAAATATAGTGGAAGACAGGAATTGCACTGCATGGAAAGTAATCAACCCACTGTTTTGGATTAACCTTGCCATCTAGTTTGGCAGAGTTAAATAGAAGGCAGTGAGAAGAACTGCCTCTTTATAAGAACACACCATTGAATCCATTATATATACATGAAAAACTCTGCATGAAGTACAACAGTACGTATCCATAATATTCTACTGTCATTTAAGGTCAGTTTAACCTTCTTGAAGATGAAGCCAAGAACTCCCTAAGTTAATAATCATCTACTGCAGCATGGATGATTATTTTTTTTGAGGTTTTGTCCAAGAAGGAACAAGCATGTGAGAAACTGTTGAAATGTGAACTTCATTGATAAAAGGTCACAATGACCCCAGTTTCAAGACAGGATTACAATATTATTAGGTCTTGGAAGTGTGTGTGGGGAGTATTGTGTTTCAATTATTGTTATTCAATGCTATTCTTGCAGAATAAATCAAGACTGAAATCAGATTACCTAATTAACAGATGGTATCTGGATCATTGTTTGTATTTTTAATTCATATGTATATTTAAGTACAATAGAAATCAGCAGCATTTCATTTGAAGATGCTATATATCTATTAAGCAGTGAAAAGGTGGTCCCTCCTTCCATCCCTGTAAAATAAAATAAGATTTTAATGGTTGAAATCTAAGAAGACTGAAATATTGCAAGACTTTATTGAAACCTTTTTTCCTCTCTGGGTTTTAGTGATCTGGTAAAGAAAAAAAAACAAAAGAAACAAACAAAAATAAAGTACAGAGAAAAAAACAGGTGTTCTTTATCAAGCTGAATTTAGACTAGAAATGCAAATGCTTGAGACAAAAACTTTTTGCCAAATTTTCTAAACTTAATCAGTATTTTCCAAGGTTTTTATTTTTTGGGACCTTCATATCAGAGGTGGGCTTCAAAAGTTCCAGGCAACAGGTTTTCTGCCCCATTACTAGGTGGGTGTGGCCATGGTGGGAGTGGCTAGTCAGCCTCATGCACCATGGCTGTGGTTGGATTTTTTGCCCTTCCCAGGCTCGAGGTTTTCATTGAGCTTCCAGGAGGGCGAAAACTGTTTTTCCCAGGCTCCGGAGGCCCTCCAGAAGGTGGAAATGGCCCATTTGCAGACATGGAATTCCAGTAGGCCCATTTTTCACCCTCCCAGTCTCCAAAATCTTTCCTTGCGCCTCTGGAGGGCAAAAACTGATTTCTCAGGGCTCCAGAAGCCTTCCAGAGGCCAGAGCCAGGGGTGGCATTTAAGGGTTCACCGAACTGGGCAGAATCCTAACTAGAGGATTGCCTGAACCAGTGGTAGGTGCAATGTATTTTACTACTGGTTGCTCGTGCAATTGCATGAAGTTTCTGCGAATGCGCAGAAGCTTCCACACATGTGCAGAAGCTTTCGTGCATATGCAGAAGCTTTCGCACATTTGCAGAAGTGTCCAAGTGGGTGGGTGGAGCCCTCCCACCGCCGCCACTACCAATTTACCGATCCAAAGCGAACCGGCAGCAACCGTCTCTGGCTTGAAACCCATGCGAACTCCCAGTAGCCACACCTGCTCATATGTTAAACTAAATCTAATCTTGCTTAGAATCAGAAAGGTTCTGTTTTATTTTGTAAATTGTCTGATTTTTTAATCGCATTTTTCTATTCCGAACATATTTTTGCCCCTTTGTGATCAACTCACTGTAAGCCAAGTCTAACCTGCTTATTATACTGGCAGATATTTATATAAGGCTGCAAGTAATATAGGTGTATTTCATTTATTGTAATGGGTGCCATTAGGCATATGTCATACATGGAGCATATGCTGTTGGCTGACGATTAACAGTACATTCTGTTAATTTGGCGGAAGACAAACAGCATACTCAATATATTATGATTTATGTATCATTTTAATGAACCTGAAATATTTACCTTTTACAATAATATTAACATTTAAATAATCTTGTACCTGTAAACATTACAACATTTTGATCAGGAACAGAAATGTATTCTGGATAGATATACTATGGTCCTCCTGTTTCATTATATTTTTTAGAGAGCTTAGTTATCCCATGCAATTAGAAACTCTTAGGCTGTTGGTTTGCTCTTTGTTGGAAGTGTAGGACAGTAGCAATGGAACATTTGGCACAGGTGGGTTTATCAGATTTATATACCTGTCCATCTCACTGAAATTGACTCTGGTTGCACACAAAAATGTCCCAAACCCATATAAAAACCCATAATATAAAAATATAAAAACCACATTAAATGTACATATTATAAAACAGAGATACAAACCCTAAGTGAAGAAAGGATAAAAATAGCCAGTTCAGTAATGGATCTAACTAACCATGTCTCTAATTCCCTGGAGTCCAAGGGCTAATAACATAACCAGCAGGAAAGAAATTATCCTTTCCAATCATAATTTAACAAAAAAGGTGATGTCTTGGGAAGAGCTTTTTATGGATTTAGAAATAATATATAAACAATAGCTCAGGGCATATATAATGAAGGTTGGTTTTTTTTTACCAGTGATGATGCAATAAGGTTTAAAGTAATCTCATTGATCAATTGGAGCATAATTCTCACTTACATTCAATGTTTAGAAAAGGTACATTACAGTCTCAAAGGTAATGTTAAGTATCATTTAGCAAAGTAGTTATGAGCAAATCTGTAATAACTAAATATAAATCAAAGCAATTCTAAATGTCACCTAACAGGTTGACTCTGAAGGGAATGTGCTATAAAAGTTTAATTTCAAAGCAAGATAGGAGATGATAAACTACGAATGGAAATGTGATGCTCTCCTAGCCTCATTCTACAGCTTCAGCTCATCAGATTGCACTGCTTTCTTAATACATTTTCTCACAGCTTCTCCTCAGCTAGCTTTTGTACTTGCAAGTATATGTAGAGTTACACAATCAATGCGGCAAAGTTACAGAACAAATCACCAAAAAGCATTACATAAAGTTCACCTTAAAATCAAAAGTGTTTAAATTAAATTAGGCTTTCCAAGCTGTTTCCACCCAAGTGCAAAAAGTATTTTCAAATAAAAGTGTGTGATGATAAAATAATTTGAATGAAGGCTTCTGTAATGGCAAGTTTGAAATGATTGACTCATCAATGAAATACAATCTGTTGTGCTAAGAAATCGGGCTGAGAATGAACATTTGGCTGTGGAGAAAAATACAGAAAGACACTTTCCTTGAGGCAAGTAAATATGGTGAGCTTTGAATGGTTTGCCAGATTTTGAAATTGTGGGATTTACTTTGTGGCTTTTGATGCTTCATCTGGATCATGTTACAGAGAATATATTGTACGTACAAACCTTTAAAACGTTAAGACCTGGGTTTATTTTAAGTACTGGCTTTCTTACTGGTTATCATATGCCTATTAACGCCTTATCCTGTGCTGGAAGACATGCCTTATATAGCATACTAACAAGTACTTCATCATCTGTCATGGCTATTGGAAGTGTTTCATATGCACTGCTTCTTCTAACTCTGCTTTTCATTCCATGATAAATGATAATTATAACTGCTTTCCACACAAATATTCCTGATAATTTTTTTAATAAAATAATATTGGGAAAGATAATTTACAGTTGGAAGTCAGAAATTCTTTTGAAGGACAGAATTGGTTTTGTAATGTCTTCAAAGCCTATAGGACAGCTTTCCTTAAATCTAAACAAAGTATCTGGACAACAATGGAAAAAACATTCCCTTCAATTCTCCCCAAACTACCAACCTAATATATTTGAATCTTCATTATTCATGATATTATCATTTTTCTACTCAATTTACTACATTGGTTAATCTTATATGCAAATGTTGTTGTTAGCATTAGATATTCACAGGAAATACCTGTATTTAATGATATTAATCTATTTTGATTAAAATACTTATTAGAAAATTTTACCCACCAAGTGATATCATTTCATCAGATCAAGAAATATGATTTTATACCACAATTCCAAAATATTGTACATCATGATTTTGTACATCATGACTTTTAAGAAATTGCCTTAAATTGGTGTCATTGGGCAACAAGACAGCATGAAAATCTTGTCAAAGGACATTGCACAATGTGGGGAATTAAATTGAAATTTAAGTGATTTGAAACCATGAACTGTGCAACTGCACACAAGAACTGGGTAAGTTTCAAGACCCATTTATGACATATGTACCCTACAATCACATATTTTTATTGTTTGTTACAAAGAATTTCAATTCATTGTTATACAATGTCAAATTTTGATCCGTAGGTCATAAAATATATAATATCCATTTGCTTAGGGCAATAGAACACATAGACTCTTCCAATTCCAGACTAAGTTTAAATTCTTGGAGTCGCATCAAGCAACTTATTTAACTCTGACCTTGTCATCTGTAGAGCATATCAAATTAAAGTTCTGTTGGCAATCAACCAACTTTTTAGTGTAAAATAGAAAGCTGATATCCAACAAAGATTTAAAAGTAATACATATAGCATTGTACATAATTTGAAGTCTGCAGCGTATTGGAAACATGTACTTGTGAGTGAATTGTACAAGTCTAATTTATCTTCTAACATCTTTTGAATGTATCATTTCCACATAGGAATAGTTTACACATATTGAACCACATCTGAAAGTATTTTCTACCTGTAAGGATTAATTCCCATTAGCAAGTAAATCAGAGTCACTGAATTGTGAGTTTTAGTGCCTTTTTACCAAACCCTTTTATGTGAAATGTAGGCAGGGAATTTTACAATAAACTAGCTGCAATTTGTATTGTTAGCTGCAGTAAATTCCAGTCTTATCAAATAGTTGATTTACTACCCACATACATAAATTTGCTGACAAAAAGGGAGCTTATAACTTATCCAGACATTTTACATGTTTCTGAATGAGCATACAGAATTCAGAAATTCATGTTTCTGAATAAGGATAGTGAATTAAGATTTTGGCAATATTTATTTGATTTAGATGTACAAAATTTAATAAATGTAAGTTATGATTTTTCTTCAAAAAGTGCTTCTTAAAAAGTCTAGTAATATAACAAACAGATCATGTGAACAGTATATACACTTTATTAAACCTATATATAATGTAATGTACTAGTCTTCTATGATTTATATAGTTACATAATTGTATGAATATAAAACTTAAATTAGATAAACCTGTCTGCTACATAAGTTCTGGTGCCTGGTTAATGTTACTAACATATTCTCTCCTACAATTTCTGGAGCACATGTATATGTTCTTCTAACTTACTAAAACAGGCAGTCTAACACAGAAAAGCAGTTCAAGCCTGCTCTTACATAACTTCAAAAGTATCTACAGGTCTGTGCCAAAACTCTTTCACTTCCTCAAACTCACAGTGGGAACTATGAAAACTGCAGCATCTAACATTTTCAAATGTAGATTTAAAAATCCTACCTGCACTCCTATCTCTGCAACAGACATATTTAAAAGCATGTGGTGAAAGGCATAGGACTGTCAATTTCTGATCATATTTGAACATCGATACTGCATTAAATTATATATATATTTATATATATATATATATATATATATATATATATATATATATAGTGTGTGTGTGTGTGTGTGTGTGTGTGTGTGTGGTGTGTGTGTGTGTGTGTGTGTGTGTGTGTGTATATGTTTTTTTTTATTTGTGCTGATAAATAATAAAGGGAGACTAGTATGATCTATTTCAAGCTATTTAGCTCTCATCAGCTAGCCACAACCTTACTGGGATTTGAACCTGGGCTATATGGCATACTAGGCACACCAGGCAGAGATCTTAGCCATTAGGCCACAGGCTCTTATCCTGTTATCAGCGAAGCCAGGGTGAAAGGTATCTATTAGATTTTTACAACCCCTGGTAAGCCCCAATTATGGGAGGAAGCTAACTACTTCCATCATCTGTCAATCGGCTCGTCACAAGAGTCCATCACGACAGAAACCCAATATTTTTACTGTTGCCTTTGTTAATTTGTGTTTTTATTTGTGCTGATAAATAAACAAAAGGGAGGATTAGCTTCCTCCATAATTGGGGCTTACCAGGGGTTGTAAAAATCTAATAGATACCTTTCACCCTGGCTTCGCTGATAACAGAATAAGAGCCTGTGGCCTAATGGCTAAGATCTCTGCCTGGTGTGCCTAGTATGCCATATAGCCCAGGTTCAAATCCCAGTAAGGGTGTGGCTAGCTGATGAGAGCTAAATAGCTTGAAATAGATCTATACTAGTCTCCCTTTATTTATTTATCAGCACAAAAAAAAACACAAATATAACAAAGGCAACAGTAAAAATATTGGGTTTCTGTCATGATGGACTCTTGTGACGAGCCGATTGACAGATGATGGAAGCAGTTAGCTTCCTCCCATAATTGGGGCTTACCAGGGGTTGTAAAAATCTAATAGATACCTTTCACCCTGGCTTCGCTGATAACAGGATAAGAGCCTGTGGCCTAATGGCTAAGATCTCTGCCTGGTGTGCCTAGTATGCCATATAGCCCAGGTTCAAATCCCAGTAATGGTGTGGCTAGCTGATGAGAGCTAAATAGCTTGAAATAGATCTATACTAGTCTCCCTTTATTTATTTATCAGCACAAATAAAAAAACACAAATATAACAAAGGCAACAGTAAAAATATTGGGTTTCTGTCGTGATGGACTCTTGTGACGAGCCGATTGACAGATGATGGAAGCAGTTAGCTTCCTCCCATAATTGGGGCTTACCAGGGGTTGTAAAAATCATATTATATAATATATATATATATATTATTTTCAGAGATGTAATCTAATCCCATTTCCTTTTAAATTCAGCAACTGAGTGAATACCTACAAATTAGCCCTAACTTGAAAAGAAGCCTTGGCAAGATGGCTTCCTTTTTTAATTAATATTTTTGGTATTACCGCTGAGAGATCCTAGTACTAATAGTAGCACAAAGAATTACTTTACTTATTAACTCAAGGACTTAATATGGTGCAGTCTGAGATATGTATACACTGAGATTTTCTCATGCTATGTAAATTTAAATTTGTACTTTACAATAATAAATATGAAAGATACATTAAGCATAATATATTAACCATAGTATTGCATTATTTGCTTTTATAATATAGAATAATTACCAAAATATATAATTATCAGTGTACCAGCTGCATATAATTGTAACAAAATAAATTTTGTTACCTTTTTGTTACCAAAGATTCACCAAATAGCTTTTTCGGGATTTGTATTAGCATCACATCCCATCTTTTTCTTTCTTCTTTCTTTCTTCTTTCTTCTTTCTTTCTTTCTTTCTTCTTTCTTCTTCTTCTTTCTCTTTCTTCTTTCTTTCTTTCTTCATCTATTATCTATCTATCATCTATCTATCTATCTATCTATCTATCATCTGTCTATCTATTATCTGTCTATCCTGGAATTTATGCAATATTTTGAAACTTGGGATTTGCTTGTATTGCTAAAATCTTAAGGTTTTTCTCTTCTACTGAACCATAATTTAGTTAGGGTATGTAAATGATTCCAAGTAATTGGAGTTTTCCTTTGTTTTCCTTTGTTTTAATCCAGTGTTTGCTTACTTCTTCATTGTTGTAAGTCTTTCAAATGTTACAGGCAGAATAAAATCTTCCCAGCAATCAGAATAACCGTGGATATCGTGGCTAGCGCCCCGCTGCTGCTGGAAACCGCACTGTTTGTATGTCAGGGCTGTTTGAGATATGCTGGAAAAACTGAGCTCTGAGGACACGGAAGATACTAGGAGCCCCGGGAGTTGACTTATTGAGTACTATTGTATACTATTGAATACCATCTAAGGGGTAGGCAGTGCTGAGTTTGGGGGAAGCGCTCCCCCCTCTCAGGAAGAACTAAGGGGTGTCTGGGGCGTGCTTGGGGTGGTGCTGCTCTTGGAGCTGCCGTGCTCAGGGACGCTGAAGACACCAAGGCCAGCACTGTTGTGGTTAGCAGGCTCAGCTGACCAGGAGACCTCTCTGAAGTTGCTATTTGCTTATGACTCTGAGACCAGCTGGGAGTCCCGCGGGACTGTGAATGGTGCCTGAATGAACATTATAGCCTGGCTGCCGGGAGGGAGTCCTTTTGATCATTTGCAACCATCGAGGCCACCTGGGAATGCTGTGGCCACCTGGGAATGCTGTAGCCTAACGGTGAGCTGTTGAGAACTTGTGGGCCACTACCATCTTGCGAACCTGTTGGGCCGCCTGTGGTGGGAGGCGGGCGGTGACCTCCCGACCACGGGGCCAAAGACACCTGCTTGGAGCCTGGAAGATCAGGCTGAGACCGTCTGGCTGCCGTGGAAGCGGCTATCGGTGACTGTTTGGGGGGATCCGACCCCCCTAGGTTGTCTGACACCCTCTGCTGCTGTGCTGTTGTGGGGTCAGGCTAGGGACAGGGTAGGGTTATTTAGAATTTAGGGTGGGGTTAGTGTTAAGTTATAGTTGGGTTAAGGTTAGGGTAGGGTGAGGGTGGGGGTGGGGTTGCTAGCCTGATGGCCTGCCGACGGGCTGCTTCCACAGGTGGCGTCACGGTACAGCCGGGAGTGGGGTTGTTCCCCCCTTTACCGTGGGGCTATCCCTGGCTCCCAGGTGTTCTTTGTCCCCGATGGGAGGGGGTGTTGCTGGCCGCCATCTCCTGCGGCTGGTCCTACAGCTTTCGCCGTTGCAGCCTGCTGTCTCTCAGACTTTCCTGTCCTTGCTCTGGACTATTGTTGGCTTATTACTTTTATGCCCTTGCTATCATTTTGGACTTTCGGACATTCAGCTTCGGGAGGCTTGGACATTATTTTCTGGCCTCCTTGGACTATGCAACTGCCGGACTGCGCAGACTCATAATTTTTTTTATAAACCGGTAATTTTTACTAAAAAAAATTATATACTAAATTTTTATATTTTAAATGTGTGGGAAGAGTATGGCATGACTGTGACTGACTGAGTGTTCCCACTTTTATTATAATATTGTTGTTCTATTTTAACTTGTATGTGGGGATTGATTGGTTGTATGCATGGGTATGTTAGGTGGGCTGGAAGTTTAGCTGGACCTTCCTGCACTGAGTGCCTTGGCAGAAGTGCTAGGGGGACCCGGGCTCGGTTCCAGCCCTTAGATGTGTGTGTCGAAGGGCCTGCCAATGAATCCGGTGGCTGGGGGAGAGGTGGAGGGACCACAGATGCGGGAGTGGGCCGGAACATTGGGGTCATAATGGGGAGGGGCAGATATGGCAGGAACTTCAGGGCTAGCCATTACCGGGGAAGGAGGGTTTCCTATATCAGAGGTATCCCTCCTTCCGGCCCTGTGGGTTCCACTCCAAGGCCAGATGGCGTGAGCAGTCAGGACCCTGGTCTCAGGTTGCTGATGCTAAATGCCAGGTCTGTGGTTTACAAGGCTCCCCTCATCCAGGACCTAATTATAGACGAGGGGGCAGACCTGGCATGTATTACTGAAACCTGGCTGGGCCCGGAGGGAGGCGTCCCCTCACAGAAATGTGCCCAGAGGGTTTTCAGGTGCTTCATCAACCGTGACCCCAGAGAAGGGGCGGAGGAGTGGCCATTGGTATCCGACAGTCCTTAGCTCCTCGTAGGATCACTGCTCCGGAGCTTGTCAGGTGTGAGTCCTTGCTGGTGAAGATGGACCTTGCGGGTCAAATGGGCTTGTTGTTAATGTACCTGCCTCCCAACAGCGTGGCAACAGCCCTCCCCTTGCTCCTCGAGTCAATAGCCGAGCTGGCGGTTGAGTTCCCCAGACTCAGAGCACAGGAGTTCATGGCTTCTATGACAGCCATGGGCTTGACCCAAGTAATCCAGGGTCCGACTCACTCAGCGGGTCACACACTCGACCTTGTATTTCTCTCGGAGCAGTGGAGTTGTGATCTTGGTCTGAGGGGTAGTGAGATCTTGCTCCTGTCATGGTTGGACCACTTCCTATTGAGGCTCGACTTTCGGAGACCAATCCCCCGCTGTAGGGAGGAGGAACCGATTAGGTGGTTCCACCCCAGGCGTCTTATGGATCCCCAGGGTTTCCAGACGGCGCTTGGCGTTATGCCTGATACTCTCGCCCGCAGTTCGACGGAGACCTTAGTCGCTACTTGGAACTCGGTAGCGTCTGAGGCTCTCCACCGAATTGCACCTTTATGGCCGATCTGTGGCAGTGGATCCAGGAGGGCTCCTTGGTTTACCGAGGACCTCCGGGAGATGAAGCGCCAAAAGAGACGCCTAGAGTGCCGCTGGAGGGCCAGTAAATCTGAGTCAGACCGGGCACTCTTAAAAGCCTGCATCGGAGCATATCTATTGGCAATACGGACAGCCAAGAACAACCACATTGCCGCTCTGATAGCGTCCGCTGAGTCTCGCCCTGCTGCCTTGTTTAGGGTGACCCGCTCCCTCTTAAATACGAGGGTTGCGGAGAACCCCTTACAAGGTAGAGCAGAGGAATATGTCCAGTTCCTCGCGGACAAAGTTGCTCGGCTTCGGATGGACCTGGACTTCAATTGCGCAGAGCCAGCCGAGGTACCCGGGGAAGGTCTTGAATGACCTCTGGACTGATTTTCAACCTGTTGCTCCTGATGAAGTTGACAAGGCCATGGGAGCAGTGACTACTTCCACATGTGTACTGGACCCGCGCCCCTCCTGGCTGGTCGCGAACAGCAAGGAGGTGACGTGGGGCTGGATCCAGGCGGTGGTGAATGCCTCTCTTCGGGAGGGTTTCTTCCCACCGGCATTGAAGGTAGCGGTGGTGAGACCCCTCCTGAAAAAGCCATCACTGGACCCAGCCAGTTTGAACAACTACCATCCAGTCTCCAACCTCCCCTTATTGGGAAGGTTGTTGAGAAAGTGGTGGCTTCGCAACTCCGGCGGTCCTTGAATGAAGCCGATTATCTAGACTCCTTTCAGTCTGGATTCAGGCCTGGCTACAGCACGGAAACCGCTTTGACTGATGATCTCTGGAGAGCCAGGGATGGAGGTCATTCCTCCATCCTAGTGCTTCTTGACCTCTCAGCGGCCTTCGATACCATGGTATCCTTCTGCGACAGTTGTGAGAGGTGGGGGTGGGAGGCACCGTTTTTCAGTGGTTCTCCTCTACTCTCGGACAGGTCGCAGTCGGTGTTAGTTGGGGAGGAGGGGTCGACCCCTAGGCCCCTGAAATATGGGGTTCCTCAGAGTTCGGTCCTGTCCCCCTGCTGTTTAATAACTTCATGAAGCCACTGGGTGAGATCATCGACGGCACGGGATAAAACACCATCAATATGGGATGATACACAGGTGTATCTGTCCGCCCCATGCCAACTCAGTGAAGCAGTTGACATGATGTGCCAGTGCCTGGAGGCTGTTAGGGTCTGGATGGGGGTTAACAAGCTTGTCCTCAATCCAGACAAGACCGAGTGGCTGTTGTGTTTCCCTCCCAAAAATTTGGTCAATATTCCATCACTCAGGCTGGGGGGTGAAAATCTACGCCCTCAGACAGGGCTCGCAACTTGGGGTCCTCCTGGATCCACAGCTGACCTTAGAAACCATTTGTCGGCTGTGACCAGGGGGGCATTTGCCCAGGTTCGCCTGGTGCACCAGTTGCGTCCCTACCTGGACCAGGAGGCGCTCGCAACACTCACTCACCCACACCCTCGTGACCTCAAGAGGACTACTGCAATGCGCTCTACATGGGGCAGCCCTTGAAGAGTATTCGGAGACTTCAACTCGTCCAGAACGCAGCCGTGCGAGCGATTGTGGGTGCACCTCGGTACACCCACGTTACACCTATCCTCCGTGAGCTGCACTGGTTACCGATCAGTCTCCGGATATGCTTCAAGGTGCTAGTCATAACTTATAAAGCCCTTCATGGTATTGGATCTGGGTACTTGAGAGACTGCCTGCTGCCAATTACCTCCCACAGACCCATTAGATCTCACAGGGTTGGCCTCCTCCGGGTTCCAGCTACTAGCCAATGCCATCTGGCTACTACCCGGGGGAGGGCCTTCTCTGTGGCAGCCCGGCCCTCTGGAATGAACTCCCCGCAGGGATTCGGAGCCTCACCTCTCTCCAGGCCTTCCGAAAAGCCGTCAAAACCTGGCTTTGCCAGCAGGCCTGGGGGTGATGAGTTCCCTCCCCTCTCGACTTGTATAGTTGTGTGACTCTTGCTTATTTTAATTATCTGTATTTCGTTTTATGTTCCCCTATCCCCTTTTGAATTGTTCGCTGCCCTGAGTCCTCCCGGAGAAGGGCGGCATACAAATAATAAAATTCAATTCAATTCAGAAGATTCTTGCATGAACGTTTAAAACTTTGTCCTGCTGTCTATATCAAATGCATCCAAGTGCAGGCTGAGTAATGGTTGCTTTGTTCCTATTATTCATGTTCAATTGTTATAATCACCTATTTGTCTGCAAAATTCATCCGATATTTCTGACAAAGTGAGCTGCAGTTCACAAAAGTTTATGTTAAAAAGATACCTCCAGACTAGCATTGACTTTTTGTGACTATAGGGTAATCCAAGCTTTATTCTTATAATCTTTCTTGCAGTTATTGTATCTTTGCTTCTCACTGCTGTAGTTTTCTTACCTATCATACCTCATTTCTGTTGTGCCTCTTAATCATAATTTCTTGCACCTTTACTATCCATATCCTTTCTTCCTGTCATCTCTCACTTCTGACTTTCTATCCTTCCTGTCATCTCCACACTTAATTTGTGTCCTGTAGTTTCTCTCTGCTCTTTTTCTCTGCATCTCAGTCCTTGTCACCTATTTCATGACTCCCTTCTTTTGGTCTTTCCTATCTCTGTTGTCTTCCTTCCCACTCTTGCTTTTCACTTGCTTTAACTCTTGTTAGCCTTCCTCTTCTTTTCAGTTCTTTATGCTTTCAATTATCCTCTATTTGTAAAAAAAAAAAAAAAAAACTACTCCTTCTCTCATCCTGCTCAATTCTCCTGCCACAAAACTATTCTCCTGCCACATGCTATTTGCAATAATCTTACAGGAATTTGGATTTAATTTTTTTCTAAGAAAACCTATGGGATCATTCAAAGGAAAGTTTTTCTTGGAAATGTGCCTGTAGATTGCTATTTTGTACTGCAATGTAGTAAACTGAATGTGAATAGGAAATCTTTTTGATTTTCTGCAAGGAAAGAAAGAGAAAGAGAGGAGAGAAGAAAACAGAATGATAAAGACAAGGACCCAAAGGCAACAATACTGAGAGAGTTGAGCTGAAGGAAAGTATAAATTGATAACATGACAGAGGAAAGTGCAAATAAACATCAAATGAAAAGAAACATGAGCCAGAAGAGGACAGGAAATCAAACCAGGGAAAGCAACATAAGCCTGACCACAGTTACATCTAGTCATGGTAAAAACGTGGTCTGTCATGTTTTCTTCTTTCTGTCAAACTCTGTGATGTTTCTTCCTTTCATTTTTGCTCATGACTAAGACAAGCATTTCTATTCTAACTCCAACCAGAGCTGCTTCATAATGGAAAAAAATATGCCACATATTGTATTAGATTTTGGCAATGATTGGAAACCGAAGCAATAGAAAATTGGTAGTTACTATTTAGTAATAAAACAGTACCAGTGAATCAGGAAATGATTCTTTTATTAGTTTTGCTGAATTATCCATGGAGGAGAGCAAAGGAATTTCCCCTCTCTTAACAAAGTCCCAATTCTGGATGGAAAATCCCATGCTGCCATTTTTGTTAAGGAATTCGAAAGAATCCAGTGGGGTCCTTGGGGCAAATCCTTAAATCAGCAGAGGGCCTTGGGCATTGTTTATAATTGTAAAATCTGTCTAGAAAAGAGCATCCTGTGAGAGAAAGGTGCTGCAGTGGCAGCAGATAAACTTCTGCTGTATTAATGATTTTTAACTGCTATATCCCCATGCCATTTTGTGAGTGACAAGCACTATTCAACACATACTGTATTTTTCAGAGTATAAGACACATCAGAGTATAAGACGCACCAAGGTTTAGAAAAGGCATATTTTTAAAAAGTTGGTAGGTAGGTAGAGAGAGAGAGAAATACAGTAGGTAGGTAGGGAGAGAGGGAGAGAGAGAGTAGGTAGGGAGAGAGAGAGAGAAATACAGTAGGTAGGTAGGGAGAGAGAGAGAGAGTAGGTAGGGATAGAGAGAGAGAAATACAGTAGGTAGGTAGGGAGAGAGAGAGAGAGAGAGAAATACAGTAGGTAGGTAGGGAGAGAGTGTGTGTGTAGGTAGATAGGTAGGTAGAGGGATAGAGAGAGAGAAATAGAAAGAGATAAAGAGAAATACAGTAGGTAGGTAGGGAGAGAGAGAGTAGGTAGGTAGGTAGGTAGATGTTTCCAGGTGTATTTATCCATGTGCTGGAGAAGGAAATCACTGACAACCTGCAGCACCTAAGATTTGTTTCTGCTGGCACAGCACTTAATCAATGTAATTCTCATCAATCACTCTAACTAAAGAGCTTTCCGAAAGGGGGAAAAAAGTTTTTGCACTGTGCAAACTTCCCAAAAATGGCCCGTTTTCACGAAAACGGACTGGTTTTTTCCAAATAAAAGGCATGAATAGCCTTGGGGGGGGGGCTTGCAGAGTGTTCCGGAGTGGGGATGAGCAAAAAGCAGCCCGTGTTTTTCTAAAATGGGCCCTTTTTGTCAAACAAATTGTATGCATAGCTGTTAGGGAGGCTTATAGAGTGCTGCTGGGGGGGGGGGACACAAAAAACAGCCCATTTTTTGTTCATTTCTGTCCTCCCCAGCCCCCAGCAACTCTCTGAAAGCCTCCATAAGGGTATGCACAGCCATTTTGGTGAAGGGGCGGGACTTCAGGAGGCAAAATATGCAGTATTGATGTATAAGACACACCTAGATTTTCAGCCTCTTGAGGAAAAAAGATGTGTTTTATACTCCAAAAAATACGGTATTTTACAAAAGAGTGCCCATAACCAAATCACAGATGTGCCCTGGACCCAAAGGAGTCCTATTGCTTATACAAATATATAATTAAATAATAATGTTCCCTAATTTTAAAGGGGGAGGGGGAGAATTTCAGCAATTTAAATGTTGTGATTGGCTTGAATGTTAATGGTTTATTTTTCAAGAATACAACAAATAGATTTTATATTTGCTATTATTAAGCTTCCCCCTCATCATCCCTCTTTAACTAGTGTATATAAAATAGGTGCTGTTAATTATTCCCCATTTGAAAAACATTCATGCAGCTGTGAATAATAACATAATATAGCCTAATTTAATATCTCCTTGGATTTGTAAGAATTTTTTTCCTAAAAAACCTTCACAGAGAGCTGTTTGTGAATGGCTCACCAAATGCTTATGTGTCAAATTGACTTTCTGTTAAACATGTTGTGTGAAATAAAGCTAATAAAAACTTAAAATACACTCATCTGACAAATGTGGTTTCTATGCACTATAGAAGAAATTTAAATAGAAGTAGAAGACTCTATTACACAGGCTAAGCAATGCCACAAAGGTTACATAATCCTTGCCAGCTTCAGACTGTGTTCAATTTCTGCACATTTGGAAAGTATACCTTTGAGGGGTGCCATGAACTAAACTTAAGGTCAGTTTTTTTGTTCCTGGTAATTAGTTTTGTCAGAATAAAGGATGTCAGAAAACCTCTGAACTACAGAGAGCGTAGCACCCCTGCAATTAAAATAAATGATTAGCAAAAGAGAAGAATCAGTGTTTCAGCTGCGTTTGAACTACAGGACATATTTAATGATCAGATTTTCCTCAGTTATTATAATGTATTTTTAATTTTATTTCTGAAAATATTCCCTTCATTTTCAACTGCTGACTAAAACGTGACTCAGTTTGGTTCCTCCTTTTTTCTTTCATTTTACAGAGCAAACAATGTGCTCTCACATGGCAGGTCAGAATGACCTTGGTATTTAGTTATGTCAAGCTGTATATACAACATGACTTATCAATCTTTTTGGATTTATTTTAAAAACAGGCTTTTAA
The DNA here is from genome assembly GCF_009769535.1 of Thamnophis elegans. Classification (NCBI taxonomy): domain Eukaryota; kingdom Metazoa; phylum Chordata; class Lepidosauria; order Squamata; family Natricidae; genus Thamnophis; species Thamnophis elegans. Next base: position 45,983,691 of record NC_045546.1, read on the forward strand.
TTTGAATATCATACATACTGTACTTTGAAAAATAATACGGGAGTATGATATGTCAAAATAAAATAAAAATAGGGATTACTTGAATCAGCCAGGTTGATAGCAGCAATGGATACCCCTGTAGCTGAGACACTTTCAAGATAGCTTCAGTTGTGGATTGTTCAGTTGTGGATTCTGTTCAGTAATGATAACAGTGTCCAGTTGTGGATACCCATTTCACTAGACATAAAGGAGAGATCAGGTACTTTGTATATAGAGAGGATAATTGCCTTCACCTTTACTTGTACTCAGAATACTAGATTAGCTGGACCCTTTGCTCTGATGGTAATAAAAGTAGTAAATCTAATTATGTAAGAGTAGACTTGAGGTCACGGTAGAGCATATGAAGAAAGAAAGAGCAAAAGAGTGCCTTTGTCCAAGGTTGCACAGTCTATTGTTAGTTATTGACAATTCTTTTTAATAGAAAGTCCAACTAGATGTAGTCTCCATGGATATATAATAATTCCTAATACTGTGTACTGACTTTGCCTTCATTGTAATGGATAATCAATTAATTCAATAGTTGACTGCTTTGCTATAATTCATGTTCCCAAATTTCTAACATGTTGAAATGATAGCCATGAAGGAAAGCAATCAAAGATGTAAGACAACCACTATTTATTATCTATTTATTTAATAATATTTCTAGCCCAAACGTGAATGGAATGGGTATGTTACAATAAAGTCAAAATAAAATCACTAGAAATTATTCATAATCAACAAATTATTAATAGAAATCTAATACATGATAGAAACAATTCAGTTAAATTATCCTTAGGACCAAATATATGTTGGATCAATGCTCTTTTGCTAGTTTTGAATGCATAATACCTCTTCATATCTTCAAGGGAAGAGTATTTCATAAAATAGGGACACCACTCTGAAAATACGTGTCACCTGACCTTTGTTCCATGAATGGGAACCTCCAATTGAAGTTCTCTAAATAACTGAGTGGGATAGGCAGATTCAATTTTGACAAGGCATTGAATATTTCATCCTGGTGTTGCACTATGAAGACTTTAAAGGGGATAATCAGCACTTTGAATTGGTCCCTAAAGCTTACTGGAAATTAATGCACCAAGTTTAGTATATATCGTATTCTCATTGATTGGGCTGTGTAACAACTCTGGCTTCCTAGTCAGCCCATGTAGAACATATTAAGGTAATTCAACTGATTAGGGTATAAGTAAGGACATGATCATGAAGGCATCTTGGTTGAAGTAAGTTCATAACTGGTGCCCAGTCAGGGTCTTTTCAGCAGAAGGATCACTACCATCCCCTTTAATGCAGACAACATTATGCAGTCCCACCACAGAGAGATTGACTAGTTTCAGAACTCATGAATGGCTACTGCTAGGTCAGAAAGAAATCAGTATATACTGTGATTTTAAATATAAACTACACTTTGGAGAAAACTTCACTGTGTTATATTTTTGGTCATTTCTTTTGATAGTGTGCATTTCCATGAGATATCTTTCCTCACTGTGTATAAATGTTCTGTATTCATTAACAGAATATTTGTTCATAAGTCACATCAGCTTTTCCCAACTGATACCATCCATAGCTATAGATCAAGAGACTAGAATTTAAGATCTACATGGAAAACAATTTGATGTAACTGCCAGTTCTTTTCAGAAAGAAAATAGAGATATGGACACAATGTTGTAAGCACATAATAGTCCCACTGCCATGGTAGTTAAGATTTATTTGCATCCTGCCTTTATTATTTTTCAAATAACTCATGGTTGTGAACATATCCATAAGATACCCCTCCTCCTATTTTTAATGCAAAAAAAAGATTGTGAATTTATTTGGGCTGAGACAGATGACAGGTTTAAAGTCATCCAGCTGGCTTTTAAAGCTAAAACAGGACTTGAACTCATGGTGTTCTAAGTTTCTACCCTTGTGCCTTAGCCATTCAACCAAAGTGGCTCTCTCAGTTATAAGTAGTGTTTATGCTCTATGCTGTTTTTTCTGCTTTATCTTGGCATTGACATCCAGAATATCTTCTGCCATTAGTTGTTGTTCTGATATAAATTAAAAGGGTGTTGCCTGAATATAACAGCAAAGAGTGCTTCTGCCATCCAAATCAAAGGTCAGATGTATACTAATGGTTAATCTATGATGTATCAATTCAGATTTTGGACTAGGACTAGAAAGATTAGGATTCAGGTAAATTCTCTGCTCATGGAAGTTCAGGATTGTATAAGGAAAATTAAAGGAAAGAATGCTATGTATGCCAACCCGAATTCCTAGAAGGAAAAAAGATTGAAATCCAGTAAACAAACTAATTAGTTTAAAGCTAGCCAAATATTTTAGCACATGAACAGAAAATCCCACAACACTCTTTCCCTACCTCTGGAAGTTAGAATATAATAACAAATTAAATACTGTATAATTGACTTTTTTTTATGAGGCCCAAACTTCTCTGCCTCTGGAGTTCAGACCTTGTGCCTAATGGAAGAAAGACTAAAAATAACAAAATAGCTGTTGGAGAGGGACATAAGCAGTCACTTTAAAAGACTTTTCACTATACTTTTAAAACGATCTGAGGATCCTTGGAAATGAACTTGTGCTGGCACAAGACATACAGAAAGTACTGGAGGAGTCTTAGAGTTACCAATGAATATTACATTGAGAAAATTCAGTTATAAGAACTAATGACTATGTCACTCACTGTAAAATTCTGAAATTTAAAAGCATTATTTCAAGTTTATTGCTGAAGATTCAAACAACAAATTACAACACCTTTGTTTTTGAATGGTCATCCTTCTTTCTGATAATGAAGCTTATGCATCTTTTCAAGCATGTTACTATGTGAGGAGTTATAAAAAGGGATTGAGCTATAATGTCATTTCCTTTTCAATATTAATTGAAAAACAATTTCACAAAATGTATATATACATATTGTCACACATTTTTATGAAATAATCGGGCACCAACAAATGCTATATTTTAGGGGATGATCACCTATTTCAGTCACTATTCTTGTATTATTATAGAAAATGAAAATATCAGTGATGCATGCTTGCAAGAGTACTACAGAATTCTAGGAATTGAATAAATTGCATCAATGATACATGAACCATTTTACACTTCACTTTTAATTAGCTTTCTACCTCTGTTCTTTACAAATATGATTACCTTCTGAGAATGCTTTCTTGAATGTGAATCCCGCATGCTGGACCTAAGTGTTGCGTCTTCAACACAGTTGATTTTCAATATGAGAAGCGTATGCCAAAAAAATGTCTCTGGTACATTAGACATATATATTTTCTGAGGCAAAACATATGCTGAGCTAGCTAACCTATATGAAAAGAAGGTGATTCTGGATTTTGGTTCATGAATTATGTATTAATCATGGATCATACAGGGTCATGAAACTTCTGTAAAGCTGTGATATTTGTGTCACAAGCACAGTCACATAATTTCTCCAAACTTAAGAATTTTGTCAGGAAACTTCCCCATACCAAAATCCCCAGAACAGCCTTTTGAGGATTTTGCCATTCACTTTGTTTTGGCGCTCAAGAGTAGACAGCTTGGAAATCTACTTCCCCAAAGTTTTTAGAACTATTGTATTACTGTTTACTCAGTTTTCTTAGTGATAAATAGCCCTGCTTTGACATATGGTAACCATGGTTATCAAATTCAAGAAGCAATTACTAAATGCCTGTATTCTAGCCACTTCCTAGATACGGAAACTTCACCCACCACATGTCCCACTGTGGGTGTGATTGGAATCAATCTGCTTCAGACTATTGCCAATCTCAGGTCAAGTAGGGGTTAAGAGCATGTTAAATATACTTTAGAGATCAGAATCAGCTCAGTCTCAATATAGTTTTCATGCAGTAAGAACTTATGGAAACCAAATATTTGTACATATTACAAACATCTGCATGTGTGGGATGATTTTACTGCTTCTCTCTGCAGCTTAAAACTATGCTTCGTGATTTTAGGGGAAATGTTAGTTTCTAATTTTTGCGAGCTAAATGGCAGACTAAATATATTATTAAAATTTATTTTAGCTTTATATAGCTACTTCCCATCCCACCCTCCTCCTATTTCAGTGTTCTCAGATCTTTAGGATAAAAGAGGCAAGATTTAATACTTCTAAATATTCAGCTTAGTATTCACAACAATTAGAATTTTTCTCAGATTTTGGTCTTAATAACTGTTTTAATGTGTATTAGGGATGTGGTGGCTCAGTGGCTAAGATGCTGAGCTTGTCGATCAGAAAGTCAGCAGTTCAGTGGTTCAAATCCCTTGTGCTGCATAACAGAGTGAGCTCCCGTTATTTGTCCCAGCTTCTGCTAACCTATCAGTTTGAAAGCATGTAAAAATGCAAGTAGAAAAATAGGGACCACTTTGATGGGAAGATAACAGCGTTACGTGCACCTTCAGCATTTAGTCATGCCGGCCACATGACCATGGAAACGTCTTCGGACAATGCTGGCTCTTTGGCTTTGAAACCTAGAGTCAGGAACGACTAGCACATATGTGTGAGGAGAACCTTTACCTTTACTTTTACCTTTAATGTGTATTAAAATTGTCAACTGTATAAACTGATATATTGATATAGGTCATTGCTGCTTTAGGCAGCTTACCTAGAGAGCTTACCCAAAGACAGGTGGATTTTTGGTAGAAAATGACCAGATTGAGCCTGAGGGAGGGGCCAAATGTGTCATCAGTCATGAGTCCCTGTGTGCCCACAAGACATCTAAGTCCAGGTCATCTGAATTTCTTAATTCCTGCTAATTTCCCTTGACCCTTAATAGTTCAAATTCTGTAGGGAGCTTAAGGTAATAAATCTTAATATCATTTGAACTGCCCGAATCTCCTGATTTCCCCAGAGCTGACAATTTTATCACCCTTCTAAATTTTATTTTTAAAAAGGCCTGCCTCAACTCCCAAAGGCAATTTATTCCAGAGCATGGGTTCTACCATCGGATTGAACAGAATTTGCTGTTCATGTTAGACAAATGTAATAACATACAAAAACTGCTTCTTTTAGGATCCATCAATATGGGATAGATTCTACAGTAAAACACAATTCTACAGATATTTTGAAATGAACCCCATACAGGTTTATATACCAAACTAAGTACACAGAATTCAGCTTAAAAAAATAATTGGTAGCTAATATATGTTCAGTTCTATATGTCCCCTAACGGAAGGGCCACCTATTGCTTATACTGCCACTTTATTTAAAGAGTTCAAACCACAATGTTACTAGCATATACGTATATAGTCAAGTAAAGGTAAAGATAAAGGTTCTCCTCGTACATTCCTGACTAGCACCTATAACTTTACTAAGAGCAGGGGTATCAAACTTGCATCATCATGGCATCATCATGTGATGTATGAGGACTTTTTTCCCCTTCACTAAACCGGGAGTGGTGGGGACAGCATGTGGGCCACAAGTTTGACACCCTGAGTTAGAGGAACAACAATTAAGCATTAAATATGCAAACTTTTAATAAAATTGCTTTTTCATATTGGCTGTAGTTGTCTAATATTAGTACTAGTTCTAAGAGAAGCCAGACTGCTAAAGGGGAAGTGTAAACTGTAGAAAATGTCACCCAATCTCTAAGTATGCTTCCTAGAACTGACAACTTCATCTTCTCCAAATTACTGTTAAATCATGATTGATTGATTATGTGCTATCAGAATATTTTTGATTCCTAGCAACAACATAGACGTTTTTCAGGATGATGATAGAACTTAATCTTGTCTTTCAATCTTCCAGTGGTGCACTGATCAGCATCTTAACTGAGTCTGGTCACCTTGTTCTTCTCTTTTCCCTCACCTTTCCCAGAATTACAGTCTTTCAAGAGAACTGTATTTTCACATAATGTATCCAGAGTAGGATAATTGAGCCTGGTCATTTGTACCTTCAATGAGTCTCAATTTGTTATCAGTTTATGTAACCTATTCATTATATATACGCTTCCTCTCTTCAGTGATTATTATGGAAGACATAATGTCCTTCAGTGAATGTTGTATGAGGATGAATAGGGAAATTCAGTAGGTTCAAAAAGATTAAATGTATTGTACTCACTTTACTCTAGACTTCTTCTACAACAGTTATAATTTTAGAAATGACAATTATAACATTTTCAGAATTAGTAAAGCTCCTATATATATTCTTAACTAGGGTAATCTAATGAATAGAGCATGGTTTTATAAGCAATGGATGTGCTACTCTTACTTCCAGGATTTCCACTGTAAACATTAAGAAGGTAATCTTCACCTATTTGACTTGGAAAATTTATTATTTTACCCCAAACCAAGAATAATTGCAACCCAGTGCCTTTTAATTTTAAATATTTTAATCCATCTTTTAAGGTTCAAAACATTAGGATGTGAACTATATAAAGAATTTTGAAAGAATAAAATAATAGTTTATAAAACGAACCAAATACTTATTGTAAATATTCATTAAACTTACAGAGAAAAGGAAAATCATTTTTAAATAACCATTAAGAGCACATCATACAAGTAAGTGAAATGTCAAATCTATTGATGATCTATATTACAAAAATCAGTGGCAATTCTTTTGTGAGGTCCACGTGTTCAAATAAGGTTCCCAATATTTACAAGGCTTTATTTATTATGCCACTAGACTAGATTATCATATGGAATATGAATGAATAGCAGCAGTTTAATCTGTAATTATTTCATCTTCTTGAAACCTCATTTTCTCTTTATTGCATGCTTTTCTACATAATAGTGGATCCGATGATCCATTAACTAGTTGGTTTGCTCTTTTTGATGGAACACTGGGCTTGTGGGAAAGATTAATTTATCTCTCTATATTATTAAGCTTGAAAATATACAGGATGTGCTTGAATGGGGCGAATAGACACTATAGTTAGGGTCAGCAGCTTTTTGTGCCAGTGAGCACTTTCTTCTTTTAAGTAAACAATTTTCAATTTGTAAGATCTACAGAAGATGTGCTGATGAAAATCGTATTATTAGGCATGTGGGACTGAATTTTTTTTATCCTATTGGTTATATGTGTGAACAACACAGGAAAATTATAACATGACAGAATATGTTAAGACTTATGAGGTGTTGACAAATCCATTTTCCATCTTTTTTGACTAGCAGTGATTTTACACAACACAAAGAGCCATAGAGCAACCACCTATGCTGGATTTATTTTATGCATTGCACTTTATAAGTATACACTTTATATTAATGCCTTTTATGTTGTTCATTCTTCTACCTTTTATACATCTAAATAAATATTTTTCCTTCAATTTCTTAGCCTTGGCCCTATGCAATTGCTAGTTATTGAAATAGCAGTATTTTTTTCCTTGAAAAAGTCTATTTCCCTAACGTCTGTATTATAGATATAGTTTTAAATTTGATAAACACAAGAGGCCGCACATTTTGGACTTTAAAAAAAGCTATACTAACAGTGTGGCTTTCCCCAATTACGTATCCTTTAGATCTGGTAAATAGTTTTAATAAATAATTCCATGTGACAAACCTAAAAAAAAGTGGCATCTAGCTTGTTTGGATAGAAGAGTGAGATCACCATTTCAAAAAATCACAAAAAATCATAGAATTCCTATGCCAACATCACATTCTATCTCATCCATCGGTGTAACATCTAACACTTATATTTTGATATAAGGGATGGAAACTGAAAATAAGAGAATGAATTAAATCAGGGCAGGAATTTGGGCTTCCAACTACAGCAACATTTTAACAGTTTATTTTACCTGACAATATAGGAAGCGGGGATTATGATCAATATGTCCACAATAGAAAGACAATTTGGCCTTGGACAATTGGTATTTATTTTATGAGTAGATATTTTCATAAGGTATGGTATAATTTGAGCATTTAATTATAATTCCCCCCCAAAAATCTAAGAAGATTGTGATAGCATTATCAAAATATTTCTTTTATAATTAATTCTTAATGATACCCAGATATTGATCTAAAGAAATGTAATGTCATATAGATTCTCTTTGAATTGCAAGTTCAAATCCTAGTTCCTGATTCCATTTCTTAAAGCTTAAAAAAAAGGCTTTTGAAACAAGAGGTTTATACAGTTTTGGAAAGACTGTTTAAATTGTAAATGATATGGTTATATAGCATTCTTGAAATACTGTTAATATGAGAAGTAAGCTGAGAGCCAGCCATTCTCATGCCAGAGTGGCAGTTATATAAACACAACTGTTCAGATTCAACACCACAGACACCACAAATACGCCATTAATTTGTGGGAAGGATGAATTTGAACCACAATAGACATCGGAGGCCCTTGCTCCTTTACACTTTATGTAATCTATTATTTAATTTGGCTTGATATGTATGTTGGCAACTGTATTTATTTTCTCCTTCAGTCCATTATATTTTCTAATAGTTCTGGGAACTGGCTACAAATTAACCATCTACCTATTCACTGGAATCCGGATGACATCAATTTTGCTTCTCAGGAAATATATTTTATTTAGTGTACCTTAAAGGTAAAGGTAAAGGTTCCCCTCGCACATATGTGCTAGTCGTTCCCCACTCTAGGGAGTGGTGCTAATCTCTGTTTCAAAGCCAAAGAACCAGCACTGCCTGAAGACATCTCCCTGGTCATGTGGCCGGCATGACTAAATGCCGAAGGCACACAGAATGCTGTTATCTTAGGAGACAGGAGCTGACGTCGCAATGGTACGACATGCGATCTCGGGAGCTCAGAGATCGCAGTCAATACTTTTGCCACTGGACGGTCCTTTTGGACCTAACCCATCCCAAAGAGATGGTGACAGGGAAGAGTACGCCTTGGTGATCTCAGGGACATCATAAGTCCCTGGTTGATCTAAGAAAATCTCTTCTGGCGGTGACAGAAGCGCAGCCAAAAGCTGCTGAAGTTTGGACAGCTCCGCAACGGGAGGAAAGCGGAAGAGAAAGTGTGTCCATCTAGTGAGGAAATTTTATTGTTATAAAAGAGACTGCCCCCCCCCCAAATCAAAGCTAAATTAAACTGCAAAGAAAAGAAAATAAGCAGTGAAATTAAGCTATATTGGAACAGTGTGTTATCCTTTTTTTTAATGGATGGAAGTTTGCAAATATTTCCTACTTTTTAAAGTGAAAGTATTGATTTTCTTCTATTTCTTTTTTACCTATGGATTAAATCTTTTCTTTATTTTTATAATATTGGTTTGGATGATTTTTTCTCTTTATTTTGCTCCATTTAAGAATTTTGTTTCTTTTAAGCCTGGAATATAAAGAAGATAAAAAGGAATATAAAGAGGGTAGTAACATTCAGAAGGAAAAGAAGTTACACTGCCATTTGGAGGTTGGAGGTTGAGTCCTGGAAATATTGCTTTCTCTTTTTTCTCTTTGATCATTTTGACTTTGCACTTTAAAGGCTTCAGCTTGTTTACAGAAGAGATAAGGAGAAGAGCATGGGTTGTTTATACAGGTGCTCTTTGGCTGCTTCTTTGGCAGCTATAGAGAAGTGAAAACAAAACCTTGTTTTGAACTAGAGTGGCAGTGGTCACTAGTTGGAAGTATGGCACAACACCAAAAAGAAACCATAACATTACAACAGATTATGCTTGAAAATCAAAATTATTAGAAACAACCGAGAGAATAAGAAGAGATAGGAAAATATAGATTGTATGCAGTAAAATTCGATGGAAAAATTGAAGATAGTCAGCAAATGGAAAAAGTGGAGGTTAGAGTCTTAAAAAACCCAAGGGAAAAATGAACAAAGAGGCAAGATAATTATGGATACTGACAGTGAACTGAGTGTGGTGGAGGATGGAAAGAGTGGAACATGGAAAGGGAAGGTAGATGGAAAGGAGCTCTATCCCAGATTTCCAAAGTATAGAAGAAGAAAAAGAGAAGAATTAATGGATTTAAGGGGAGAGAAACTTTGACAAAAGCACTACTGATAACCAAAGATAAGCTGATTAAAGAAGCTGATGGAGGGTCTCGAGATTTTACAAGATATGTAAAAGCACAAGTTGCGAAGAGAAGTCCACACAAATTTGATTAAGGAACCAGAAGACTAATTTCACAAATGGCAAAAGACATAAGACTGCACTATAACTGGAAAGACACAGGTTGAGATATGAAAACTAATAACAAAATATTAGTCAAATTTAGTTAAAATTAGAGCATTATGTTAAAAATGAAGTGAATGGATATAGTTAGATAAATAATTGATAATGATAACAATGTACACATATGTATTGGTTTGATAAGAGGAAATTTAATATAAATTCTAAATGGTGATCATGAAAGGAAGTTTATAAGCCTTGTTATGTATAAAAGCTTATAATATTTTTTTAAAAGAGTCAGCAAATTTAGTTAAACTAAGACCAAAAAATAAAATGAAATGAAATGATAATGAATATTGTTAAATAAATGATTGATAATGATAATAATGTAATATTTGTATTGACATGATAAAGGGAAATTGGATATAAATGTAAACAGTGATTAAGAAAGGAGGAAACTCTAGAAACGTTGTTATTAAACATAATTAATTGTTATTTATAAATTGTTAGTTATAAAGATGTAATGTTGCGGATAATATTGAAAATAGATAACGGAATGCCATCATGTGGTTTTGCTTTAAATTTTGGAATATTTTATATAAAGGGATGTAAAACAATCATAGTCATATGAAGATTGAGTTATGATGATAGTAATATCTATATAAATATATTTGATTTAAAACATATAACGATATGAATTGTAGGTGATGACTGTGGAAGGGATGCACAAAACATCTTGTAACCAATTTTACACACTCTTTACAATTTGTAATGGAAGATATTTTTGTGGTGTTGTTGTGTTTTGTCTGTTTGTGTTTATTCAAAATAAAAAAAATATTTTAAAAAAAGAATGCCATTACCTTCCCACCAAAGGTGGTCCTATTTTTATACTTGCATTTTTACATGCTTTCGAACTGCTAGGTTGTCAGAAGCTGGCACAAGTAACAGAAGCTCACTTTGTTATGCGGCACTAGGGATTTGAACCATTGACTCGCTGACCTTTCTGATCGACAAGCTAAGCCACTGATCCATCACGTCCCGTGTGGAGCCTACAGGATTATAAACTCTCACTACCTCATCTCATTTCTTTGCTTGTGAATTATTTTAACTATTCCAATGCATTAGAAAGGGGAAAGCATTACCTTGCCTTTTCATCAATTACACAATCAATCTTTCTTCATCTTTCTTATCTCCCTTCTAGTGGGGCGGCACCTCTCTAGGTAAACCATATTTACCTGCTTTGTCTTCATCGTTCTGCTCATGAACCATGATACTTCCTTCATCAGTTGCAGGAAGACACAAAACTTTACTAAATCTCATCTCATGGACGGGATGAACCGGGGTCTTGAGGCCGTTATGGACTGGATAAGGGCTAACAAGCTTGTACTCAACCCGGAGAAGACCGAGTGGCTGTTGTGTTTCCCTCCCAATAATTCGATCAGTTGTTCCATCGCTCAGGCTGGGGGGGGTCAAATTTTATACCCCTCAGACAGGGTTTGCAACTTGGGAGTCCTCTGGACCACAGCTGACTTTCGACCACCACCTGACGGCTGTGACCAGGGGGGCATTTGCCCCGGTTCGCCTGGTGCGCCAGTTGCGACCCTACCTGAACGGGGAGGCCCTCACAACAGTCACTCGGGCCCTTGTGACCTCTAGGCTGGAATACTGCAATGTGCTCTACATGGGGCTGCCCTTGAAGAGGCATCCGGCGACTTCAGCTAGTCCAGAACGCGGCCCCGCGCGAGTGATTGTGGGTGCACCTCGGTTCGCCACATAACACCTATCCTCCGCGAGCTGCGCTGGCTACCGTGATCTCCGGGTGCGCTTCAAGGTGCTACTTGTCACTCATAAAGCCCTCCATGGTAGTGGATCTGCGTACTTGAGAGACCGCCTCCTGCCAATCACCTCCATGCGACCAATTAGATCGCATAGATTAGGCCTCCTCCGAGTTCCATCTGCCAGTCAGTGTCGACTGGCAACCACACGAGGAGAGCCTTTTCAGTAGTAGCTCCGACCCTTTGGAACGATCTCCCCGTGGAGATTCGTACCCTCACCACCGTCCAGACCTTCCGCACAGCCCTTAAGACCCTGGCTAACCCGTCAGGCCTGGGGATAAGATAATATGTCCCCACCCGAATGATGAATGAATGTTGTTTACTATTTTACTTTTATGTATTTTTTGCGTTTACTGTCTCGTACCCCCCCTTCCTTATTTTATGTAAGCCGCCCTGAGTCCCCCTCAGGGAAAAGGGCGGCCTATAAATTCTAATAAAATGAAAAAATGAAAAAAAAAATCTCAATGGGCCTTATAATCTGATATGCCTGAAAAAGGAACACAAATATTTAAGTTTGATGTCACTATGTGAAGTTTCAACAAATGTTCGATCTGCACTTGAGGTTTTGGAACAACTTTTGAGGCTTTCAAATTTAAGAATTGTATCATTATTTTCTGCACAATAAATTTAAATGAACCTGCAGTTCACCTTGATAAAGTTTTTAAAGACTACATCCTCTCTATAAGGGAACCTAGAAAGGTGTTTTTTGAATTGTCTGTTTTAGACTGTTTGGGCTACCATATTAGATAGTTCTAATGAGGCTAAAGTCCAGAATGTTGCAATGAACAGCTTCCACAACTGCATAGAGAAAAACATATAGGATATTTGGGTCTTTGCCAATTTTAACTGTAAATTTATTACTAATTTTCAGCTGTGACCAGTCTGCCCACAACTTACTAGAAAGGAGATTCCATTTGTATGTATGCTGAAGCCCAACAAATCTTTCTTCACCTAAGATAAATAGGGATAGGGGTTTTTTTCCCTTGAATAATCATGTACTTAATCTTATGAAGTATTCTGTATTTCCCTTATATTAATCATTTTTATCTATTTATTCAAAACTTAGATAATCAAGTAAGATTCACAGGCCATAAATTGTTTCCATCTTTTAAAACCTTTTTAAAGTAAATTTTAGATAAGGACATGTTATACTAGATTTCAAGTCTTGCTATTATGAGAAAAAGCTCTTGTGCAATATTCACCCAATGAAGATTTGTCAAATTTGAAGCAACATACTAAGTTGATAATGGCTGAGATAACCACAAACTAATAGATTGTTGTTATTTTAAAAAAACCATGTTAAAATTTAGTGTGAGATGCAAAAAAATGCACACTTTTCTTAATTTTTGTTATACACTTATGTCCTCCAAGTTCAGGAATGGGGAATTCATGTTCCACATAAGACATCCAGATGTTTTCCTGAATCTTCCCATATAGCTTACTGACTGTAATTGTTGAAAATTGATAGTATACTGCAAGAATTACTCATATAAGAATTCAGTAACAGATCTTGGAAATGCCATGAAACATTTTACTAGATTCAGTGGACATGCAAAATACTCTCAAAATTTATAGATAGATAGGTAGGTAGGTAGGTAGGTAGGTAGGTAGCAGTGGTGGGTTTCAAAAATTGTTCAAACCTACTCTGTGGGTGGCCTCCTTTGTGGGAGTGGCTTGTCACCCATGTGACTGGATATGAAGATGCCGATGATACTTGTCAGAACCACCTTAAATTACCTCACACACAGCACTGGCATGCATAAGAATATGATGTAAACTTGTCTTTTAAAAGGCATCTTTGGTTTGTGTTAAAACAACTTCAACACACGCAATGTTCTGATTGCACCACAAACGCAGTAGTCATCCTTACTTTTCACAGAGGCACTGATTTTTATAAATATGAGCATGATAGTGTAGAATAATCATATCAAGGACCAGTGGTGGGTTTCAAAATTTTTTGGAACCTCTTCTATAGGTGTGGCCTGCTTTCCGGGTCCACTGGTGGAACCTCTTCTAACCGGTTCGGTAGATTTGACGAATCAGTTCTACCGAATAGGTGCGAACTGGCAGGAACCTACCTCTAGTAGGTAGGTAGGTAGATAGGTAGGCAGGCAGCAGGCAGGCAGGCAGGCAAACTTATTATTTATTATCTCTTTATTATACAATTGTGTATTAATGCTACACTTAGTTCTAAAGCAAATTTATGTTCATTAACATTTCAGAACCATAATTAATGTCGATATAAACATTTTTCCTTATTTTAAAGGGCATCATAGTGTTAAACTCTAGGTGCTACTGCATAAATATTTCTGTATCCAAATAATATAACATATTACTTTATCTCCTATACAACAGAATAGTATTAATAAAAAGGGGAATTGTTAGTATGGTCTGTGTTATGTTGGTATATGTAGCCTATTACATCGTTAAAAATTAACCTTTAAGTCATCCTTTAGGTGGTTGGTCTTTTTTAATATTCTGTAATTTGTGAAGCCAATCACTGCAATTTGTAAACAACATTATTTATAAAACCTGGTGTTTAGGGTTCTATTAGTGGCAAGAAAATCCTAGATGAACTTCAGTAAATTATCTAATCAGGGAAGCTGGAATGCAGAGAATATAAACATGCAACTCTTCCTAGCACACAAGAAGAGGAAAGTGTGAGAAAACAGCCCAAGACTCCTTTTCATAGAAAGCACCACTAGGAAACATTTAAAGATGATTGGTACAATCCTATAACTCTCTCTTGCCTACTCAGTTAGAGTCAACTCTCTGATTTGGCTGCCACTCCATATCAGAGTTCCCCAATCTTTCCGGCTTTGACAACTGATCTGAGTGAGAGAGGGGATAGTTCTGTGTGAGCAGCTGGCAAACATGTGCACATGCACTCCCTTTGGCACTCATGCTTGCCTGCTGTTTGTGCAAGTGGAGATGCGTGTACTCACTGTTTCCATGGCTTAGTTGTAAACAGCTCCGAGGTTGGAGACCAGGGGTGGTACTTACTTACCTTCCCTACGGTTCGCAAGTGTGAGCGCACATGAAGATTCCTGTATTACAGGGAGAATATAATAAATTAGTCAACTTGGATTCTACACATGTGGATCTGATATCTGCACTTGAAAAACTTTATTCCTTATTTAAAATAGCAATAGCAGTTAGACTTTTATACCGCTTTACAGTGCTTTACAGCCCGCTCTAAGCAGTTTACATAGTCAGCATATTGCCCCCAACAATTTGGGTCCTCATTTTATCCACCTCAGAAGGATGGAAGGCTGAGCCAACCTTGAGCCTGGTGGGATTTGAATTTGTAGGCAGCTAGCAGACAGCAGAAATAGCCAGTAATACTACACTCTAACCATTGCACCACCATGGCTCCTAGGAGTAATTATACTGCCTAGTATTCCTTCTATCTCTTAGACTGGTTACTGCTATTTGACTTCTGGCAAGGGTTAACTGACTCTCTCCACTCTTTCCCACCTGCAGAAAGTAGAATTGTCTGGTACCTTTTGTGTGTAAAGTCCTATAAAATAACTTCTTATGCTTTTCTTGGAAGTCAGTCCTAACTCTATTCTTTCCCTAACCTGTCCTTGAACCACCTACAAGCCTTCTACAGACAGTGATGGGTAAATTATACAGTATCTTGGGTTGCCAGCCATTTTACTCATCAGAATTCTTTAACCTTCCACAAGTTTCTTCCATCTAGTCACTTCAGCAGTAATCCAACCACTACCATCCATACTAGGAAATTATACTATCATGTCAACTCTAAGGGTCATGCTATCTAGTTTACTGTAAGGGTTCTTCCATCAGGTACAAGAACAGCTAATCTATTGGCTAACAGTATGCCAGACAGCCCTGGGTGACTGCAGAAAGTCAGACACTATAACCTATCTCTTCTTCACCTTTTCTGTTGTCTTCTAATTCATTCCAAACCTCCTGGGTTATTTTGCCCATTATCGGATGATTCTGTGTAAGTGATTATCTTCAGAGTTAATAACTTCAATGCACATCCATCTCTCTGAATGGAATTCCCTTTAGCATGTGAATTGAATCTAGCATATAAAAGATATTTAGAAGCATCATTACTTTCTGCAACAGCAAAAAAATAACAACAAAATTCCAAGAAAGGACTAGGATATTAGAAGTTTGTATTTTCAGAACAAAGACTTGGAATTGATTCAGAGAAGAAAAATGAAGATAATTTGTGTCTATTTAGAGATAAGGAATTTCTTTGATTTTAATAATACATTTTTTTGTTTTTGGTTTTTACTGGACTGTTATATTGAGTGTTCCATGCTTATTCATTGCTCTAAGCTATGAGTTTTTTTACTGCACTAATGTATAATAGTAATATTCTACTTATCCCTGTTTTAGAACACAGTATATTTTATGGGGGAGGGATTTGTCTTTTTCTGATAAAGGTCAAGGACATACTTCCTTTCTTTTTCTACTCCCCCCTCTCCTTTAAATATCTATTGTTCAGTTGCCAATAAGCGTGACCCGTCAAAAGGGAGAATGACAAAACCGCGCCCGACTAAACCGCGTCGTTGACGTCATGAACGCGACAACAACAGCCAGCGCGGAGAAAGAAGGGCGCTTTAAATAGCATGTTGAAAGAAAGCTGATTCAACTTAACGTAAGGGTTAGCTTTAGGGTTAGCTTTAGGGTTAGCTTTAGGGTTAGAGTTAGGTTTAGGGTTAGGTTTAGGATTAGGTTAAGGGTTAGGTTTAGAGTTAGGTTTAGGATTAGGTTTAGGGGGGTTAGGTTTAGGTTTAGGGGTTAAGTTTAGGTTTATGGTTTACAGCGTGCTTCTGTCTCTGCGCTGTTGTCGCCCTGTTGATGACGTCAGCGACACGGTTTAGTCGGGCGCGGTTTTGTCCTTTGCCCTCTTGTCGGTGAACCGCCAATAAGTTAGTTTCCCATTAGTTTCTCTGTCCACAGGAAGAAATCGCTTTCTTCTCCTCCCAATCTCTTTAGCATTTAGGTGCTTCAGAGTGATGTACATCTTTTACCATTAATATTACTGTATGCAACTTCCTTGCCTTTTGTTAAACTATCTATAAAGAACATTATTATTATTATTTTTAAAAAATCTGATCTTTCCTAATTATAGCGGGAGTGTATATGACAAGTAATCGCCTATATAGCGGTAAACATGTCAATTAACTAAAGAAAAGACTATGTCAGCAAAAATTGATTTTCCTGCTTTCTGAATCTGGAAACACTTTCCACTAGTTCAAATGGATATAACAAGATATACTGAAGTTAAGTTCTGAGTCTGAACATCTTCACTTCACCCACAAAACCTTCTATATTTTATCTGGTTAGCAGGGAGAAATGACAGCCTGTAATTTGGACAGCACCATTTTCAGAGTTATAAAATATAAGGAGAAACTATATATAAAAATCAGGAAAGGTTGCACATTGTATGTTTATTCTTTTTATTAAGCAGTGCAACAAGATATCGTAGTAGTCATAAGGAAGTGTTTTTCAAACTGGAAATTTTAAAATATGTGGACTTCAACTCCCAAAATTCCCTAGCCAGCAAGCCATGAAGTTCAAATATATGCTTAGTAACCCTCTTCAAGCCAGTGGGGGGAAAGGCTCCTGAGATTTGCAAGCTACCTTCTTGCTAAGATTTTTCTATTCTGCAGCCCATGGAGCTGGCATTTCCGTCATTCTTACTAATGATCTTTCTTTCAATCTAGAAGAAAAAACTGTTTGGGATAACCTTAAAATGCCGATAACTATGCAATTTAAGTTTGAAGTCTTACTTGCATAATGAGGTAAAATAAATGTCTAACTGAAAATTGTATCTGAAATTTACAGCACATTGAGATGGGAAGAAAGGAATATCAGCAGGAGGGTAATTCTATTTCAATTAAAATTCTTTCACTTCATACAAACCAGTCTCAGAACAAACTGAAAATTAATCTTATGATTTACAGTAGTTTAAAAAATACAATTTAACAATGAAAATTAACTAATGGGAGAAAAACATATCTCCTTGAGCAAATTTCAGTGAAAATACAAATACGGGTAACAAAGTGCATCAAATGCTAGATCTTTTAGAAATATTTCGGTATTCATGAACTTTGTGGAGAAAAATCCTTACCCACTAAGAGAACAAAGGGAATATTTATGTAAATATCAAAGGCTGACAAATGATGTTTGGTACAGAAGATGTACAGCCTGTATAATATGTTGTAAACATATTATAACAGTCATTCTATTTGAAAAATATTTTTAATGTTTTGAAGTTTTCATTTTGTCTGATTTAACTTTGATATATGGAGTTAAAGGAATTAGAGAAATTAAAACTAGAATTGGATGATGAATTAACTGTTTCCTTGCGTTCCTCCACAAGATGATTATGACTGGCTCAGTCTTCAGAACTATAGGCATAGGGAAGGGTCTAGTTGCCACTACATGTGTAGTTTATCACCTAAAGGAAGCTTGTTTTTCACTTAATTGAAAATTAATTGAACTTACTTCTGGTTATTTTCTGACTAACTCTTTAAGGAATATACTGTACTTGCTTAGAAACTGAATTGATTGTACAATCCAGGGCAATTAGTCTTGCTCCTGTACTTATATTGTTGGGTTAAAGATCACTTCATTTTTTAAGAAAACTTATCCTCTCTCAGTATGAGACCTTCTGTATTCTCATTAAGAATGTCTAGCTACCAGTTATTAATAACTGTTGGTAGCAGAGTATACTATGTTGTATATATCTTTAAAATACATGTTGACAAGCAAAAGCCAGGCTAGTCTATTAACCTAACAGAGATATAGGTATGGTCTCCTGTTCACAGCAAATAGTCTGGAAAGGGGTGGGGGGATCCTGAAAAGAAAAAGTGCCTCAGTTAAAGATATTAGAATCAAATATGACTCATTCCTTCTCTTACCTTTGCACATGCCTATACACAAAGAAGTATATCTTTGTGCTATATCTAAACCTGAAATTAAGGGCTAAGAACACTATAACAAGCTAGGGCTTGTAAGCCAAAAGCAAAATTTGTGATATAGTTGCATTTGATACCAATTCAATATTTGTTAAAAAGTACTGGCAATTTTTAACAAATATTTGTTAATGGTAATATTTGGTAATGTCTATTAATGTTTTCTCTTGCCTAGAATGATCAGTCTCTTGAGATCTGTATCTCCAAAATTAAAGCAAAGTATTATTAATTTATTCAACTAGTAAAGGGCATAAGATTGGAACTTGACTTTAGCCATTAAATGCTAATTTCTTTTTCACTTGGGAAACAATTTATTAACATAATTTGTAAGTTATTCAATTTTCATAGCCTGACGGCCAGGCATTATATCAGGTACTATTTTATAATTATACTATATCATATTAATTAATTATATATACAACTGTATACATATTATAAGTTTAAAATACCTGCTCTTTAATTGTTTTTAGAAAGTTATATGTTGTCCTGGTTCAAATACTAATTCAGTATTTATGGTGACTGACTCTGGGTATTTCCAGCAATAGGCATATTAAGTCTGAGTCATGAATGAAAATGTGACTGTTTCTCATTCAGGCATCCATTCATAGATACCCTTAAAATCTTCACACCATTAGTCATAATGTCCATTCTCTGCCAAATTTGTATTTTAGCCCAGAATAACGAAAGTGTTGCAGGTCAAGATTAAAGTGCTATGACAGATCTGTGAAGGGAAGTTATAACACCTGCTTGAGTTTTGATTTATTCATGCTCCATTCTTAGACCTTCAATTTCACAAGCACCCAGGGCCCTTGGAAAGTGCTGTGGTATTCAAGCCTTTAAAATAACCCCAACTGCCTAAAGCCATTGAATGTGATTCTGATGCATCCAGCTTTTTCTGTATGATTCCTCAGTTTCTGCTCTTTAATTAGGTCAGCTGCTGAGAGTGAAGAAACTTTTCTCAGTTCTGCAATTTTATGCTTTAATCCCCTCCCTCTCTCTTACACACACACACACACACACACACACACACACACACACAGAGAGAGAGAGAGAGTGTTCAAGATAAAAATGCCACATTTTACTAAGGAAGTTTCTTCTGTGCCTTTTTCATGACAACAATACAGACAACTTAGGAGGAACCTGTGAGAAAGCTTCCAACACTGCCAGTTCATTCAAGGCCACACTAGTAATGGTGTAGCAATCAAGTTTCCCAGCAGTTTTAAAACAACAGACAGAAAAGAGGAATGAACTGAGTCACAGCATTACTTGATAAAGGGGAATCACTTACTCTTTTTCTCTGTGACTCACTTTCTGATTCTTTCAAATGCACCCTATTTGCTCTTTGTGCCGTAGAAGAAAGCATGCATGAAGTTACAATCTATTTGGAGTTTTCTTCTGTTGAGAAAGTGTCTGTCAGGAATCAACATTTTATTGGGAACACATTTCAAGAAAAGGATTACCATGGTCATAATCTAGTCCTCTCCCCTAAAGCTAGTATTAAGTTTGGATATTTTTAACAACACAATTCCAGAAGTTGTACTAAAAAATAACTCACTTTAATTTTAGTGGGGCTTACAGATATCATATGTAATATCCCATTTTATCCTCAATGGAGGGAGATAGAGATTTCTGCTCTAGGAAGTCTTTTTCAATCACCATATTTTTTTCCTATTAAAGAAGAAGAACAGAAACACATAGTGGATGGAATTAATGAATTTGGCAATAGCATAGGTCTTGTTGGCTACCTTGTTTGCCATGCGGCTTTTTAGCTACATTTTTCCAAGCATGGAAAAATCTTGGAAATACACTTTTGACTCTGTTCTATTTTTTTTAATGATGTATCATTGGAATTCCCAGAATAACTTGGAAGTGCCGATTCTGAAAGCCTTATTTTTGCAATTCAGCTATAATCCACCATTACTGAAAAATTCCTTTCAAATATACAATCAACTGCCTGGAAAAAGATTGCTATTAGGAATATAATGCATATTAGGAAATATGACATTATGTTTATTTTTTGCTTTTTTAAGTAATATTTTTTTAAGCAAGACTGGAACCAACTTGCCACATAAACATGATGAAAATAAATATTTGGTGCTGAAACAAGAGAAGGTAAAAAGTTTAGTTCATTGTATTATAATCCAGCTGTAAATTGGTGTACAAAAAGTACTCCACAACTGTAAAATTATTTGCAGTTAAGGTGTTCTTATTTATTCACACTACTATCTTTTTCCATTTGAGGCTATCCAAAATCCTGGAAGTGATAGCTCCATCCTATTTAGATGACAACAAGTTAGAGAACTTTGGTTCAATGTGTCTTTTAAACATATAGAATACATCAGTGGTGGGTTCTGAATCCCATTGCAACCGGTACAGTTGCAACGGAGCCCGGTGTCCACCACATGAACGTGTGCAGTGTATGCGCACATGCCCTCAGCGCTTGCATGTGCCCTTACCTCTAGCGATGCTCCAGCTGCTCGGTGGAACGTCGCGCAGGCGCTGTGCACTCTGTGCACAGAAGCCCCCGAACAGCTCAAATACAGGTAAGGAGCTCGGGCAAGTGAGTGGGCCCTCCGGAGCACTGTACTGAAACAGTACCCGGTGCCCTGGGCAGGCACTGGTACGGTCATACCAGGGTGTATCACCTGCAACCCACCACTGGAATACATACAGTAGTTAAACTGGAATTTACACCGATCAAATGTACAAGAATTTCATGGAACATCAACTTAACAAACAGCTGTTGAAGAAGAACAATGAAGGATATTTCCTGTTTTCCTGCTCATATATAACAGATTTTCCAAATGCTCATATCTAGCTATAGTTGTCATAGAATAGTGACCCTGATCAGCCTATTTGAACCATATGAACTCTTAACTATACATATTTGTACTGAACAAAGAATGTATACAAGCACAATAAAATTAGAATTACTTTGGTGCCTAACCAAGCTCTGTTCTGCAAATACCTCAGGCACTTTAACTTTGTTAAATGTAGGGCACATTAATATTTATGATGACTTGATAAACTAATGTCTAAATCCCTTTTGGAATTTCCTCACTAATATAAGCTGCTGCAGCAGCACATATCCTTCTGGTTCTTTTCTGGTAATACTGGTAGCATAAGAAGTGTCTATGACATGGACTGCTACCACACGATATCTCTTATGTACATAAATGTTTCCAATGAGTGGAAAAGATAATTTTAGCCAGGGAACGATTGACATTGCCATTACACTACCTTCAGTTTAATTTGACACTTGCTATATCCTCATACAGTATGATTCCAAAGTTATTGAATTATCACTAATACTACTGTTTTCACATAGGAATAATAGCTATGAACAAATTTTAAATTAGATATTGTTGATGAGGATAGAGATAGACATAGAAGTAAATAATATATAGATATAGCAGATAAAAAATTCCAGGACTCAAAAAAGGATGTTTTGATCAAAAATGTTTAAATATCATAAAAGCTTGGGCTGTACAAAATTTAAGAATCATTTGGAATAAATGTTTTGCTCTCATATCTATGCAATGCTTCTTGACTATTCATGAAAATAGTCTATTTTTTCAGCTGTTCTTGCAAACCAGAAAAAAATGTGCCATGTGGTTAAAAGTTGCATTAATTTTAATGAGTTGATTCCTGAAAAGTGCAGTCTTCTCAGATGTAGAATTTACACTAAAGAAAGATTTATTTTAGTTTAGTTGATTTACATTCAAGAACAAAAGGAAAAACAAGGAACACATCAAAGTCTATACAAAGGAAATGTTTATTATTAGATTGGTAGCCTGTTGTATATTGTAGGTAGTCAAGGTAGCTATGATGCAGGTAGTGGTGGATTCCAGATCCCATAACAACCGGTACACTGCGATGGGGCCGGGCATCCACCACGTGCATGCGTGCTGTGCGTGTATCTGCACCCACCACCCACAATGCTAAAGCTGCTCGGCTGAGCATTGCCAGGCGCTGTATGCTCTGTGCTCTTGCACAAATGGCCCGGTTGGGTCAAATACACGCACGGAGGGTGGGTGGGTGGACTCGCTGAAGCACCATACCGGAATGGTACCTGGTGCTCCCAGCAGGCACCAGTATGCCCGTACTGGAGCGTACTGGCCATAATCCACCACTGGATGCAGGGGTAATATTCACTTACCTTCCCTACTGGTTCGCAAATGTAAGCACGCACATTCAGCTGATAAATGAAGTGTTCCTCTACTTAGAAGAGATCTTACTTCAATAGCTCATTTATGGTAACTTAAGATAGGATGCTTGCAATGCACCCTTTGGGCAGTCTTCAATTGCTACTAATCCAGAATCAACTCCTTGAGGCCTCACATAAACTCTATTGAACAACTAATTGACTGCCAGTTACTTTTTGAGTCTAACTCATGATGCTTTGTATAAAGCCTCACAATGCTACTAGTTACTTATAGGCTATTACAGTCCATTCTGTACTCCTATATCATCAATGTGACACTTACCTACAGCCTCTGCTGCAATAGGTTCAACTTTAAGAAGCAATTTGGATTGTTCTGTTTTTGCAGGGTGTTCATTATGGAATGTATTGCTATAGAATCTGGAACATGTCTCCTCCACACTGACACTTATTTCAAAATATTTATTTTCCCAGACCTTTTATTTAAATATTTAAATATGATTTTATTTTAATATTATTTTTGTTCTAGAATTGTGTTTGATATCAAGTATAATTCATTTTGGTTTTGTGGATTTTTTATACCTGTAAATATTCATGTAAAATATTCATGTAGAGACATTTAATATGATAATTTTTATATTTTCTCCTGTATCATTACAAATTAAAATTTGACAGCCTTTGATGATTTTCAGTTATTATTTTGTAAGGTATATATTTAAATTGCATATGTTATACTGTATATATTTTTTACTATTTTTGCAATTTTATTGGTATTTAATTTAGTGCAAGTGCTTGCCCAATGTATAATCATGTGGAAAGGGTGTCCATGCACTTGTAGAAATATGGATTAAATCTTAACAATCAATGGAATAATTTTAGATGCCCTATGCATTTTTGCTTCTAGATAAGAAGACTTCACCCATACCAAACTATCATTAAAAATATTAACAAATAGGAAAAAATCACAATAATAACAAATACCAGTACTGCACTTTGTATATTGAAATAGATTCCTTTTTCCCAGAACACTTTCATTGTCAGACCATAAAGGGGTGAAAGTATTAGTTTACTTCTTTATTTATTTGCACTATTTTGTTAAAACTTTGAGCACAATTCTTGCTATTGTTAATGCTACAAATGTAAGCACATATAATTGATACTAAATTTGATTAAGATATTGTGTCTGGGTAAATTAAGAAGTCAATTTCTTGATACATTGTCACATTGCTACAAGCTTATTTGTTTGTGAACAAAATCCCACAAATAAATGTTAATTCCTGGAAAGAAAGTGTAATCTAAACTTTCTTTTCATCTTAACTGAAAATCAAATATCTTGAGTAAAGTAGAATTTATTGACAAATCAAATGGTAGTGGATTTGAATTTAAATAACTAATATAATTTCAATTTTTTAACAGATGGAGCTGGATTTTCAGTTGGTGGTTCTTTTTACACTTGACTTTATCATGTAGTTTAGATTACATATATTTGGCTCATCTAGAACCCAGAATTATGCCTTTTTTAACCCATGTCCTCTGCTTGTAGCACAGTGTGACCTCTTTTGTGTGTCTTAAATTTCTAGAAGCTGATGGATGGTAAATCTTAGTTTGGAACTGCCCATAGAATGTGATCTCCTTTCATTTCTGTACTGTCTTCTCATCTGATGAAATCATGATACCACCTGTTCCTGGCTATCATGTTCCATGACATTTGATTGAACAGGCAATAGGTTCAAGAGCTGAAATATGTAATTAACATATAGCAGATTTGTGTTTAAAAAAGAGATTATGATTCAACATTAGTCAGACATCTGGACACAACAATATGCTGAACAAGCATCCTTAGGATACCAGTAAATGAAAGGAAACTGAAAGGTCACTAGAGGTCATTATTTTCACATACCTTTGAATAATGAGAGGCTCACATGTCTGCCAGAGGAGAACAAAATGTCACATTCTCTAGCTAAAGGTCATCTCTGGTCATAGGTCACTAAAGGAGGCCAGGATATAACCTAAGAGGTTACACTGAGTGCACAAAGAAAGGGCAAGGAAAGTCAATGAAAGTATGCAGCTGTTTTGAGATGAAACAAACTGATGCAACCTTTATGCTGACACAGATGAAAAACTAATGTTTTGTCTTTGTTGGTTAAAAACAATTAGTAATTTTATAGGACATTGACATTAATGCAGATAGTCGCTGAATTAGCAACAGGTTGAAAGTTCAGAGCAACAGCTTCTAAATAGCAAAAGCACATTTTGATTCCAAATGATTTATGTTGTAGACTGGAGCATCAAATTCACATTTCAATATTGTCATAACAATATGAAATAAATAAACATAACAATCTTTGTAATTATTACTTAAAAAGATAAATTACAATTTATCTTTCCATTGACTGGTCTGGTGCTGAGTATTAGACTTACAGTCCCTAGAATTCTCAGCAAACTTGCCAAAAACTGTTTGACTAGAAATTGACAAAAACTTCAGTCCAAGACAGAAAACTAAGCAAAGTGCCTGCCTGCCTGCCTGCCTGCCTGCCTGCCTGCCTGCCTGCCTGCCTGCCTGCCTGCCTGCCTGCCTGCCTGCCTGCCTGCCTACCTACCTACCTACCTACCTACCTACCTACCTACCTATCTATCTATCTATCTATCTATCTATCTATTTATCCTACCTATCTACCTACCTACCCATCCATCCATCCATCCATCCATTTTCCTCCTCCTCTTCCTCTTCGTCATCCTCCTGCCTCATCTAATTTTAACAATATTATTTAGATGCTCATTTCATCATCATAGAAGAGACTTCAGAAGACAAAATGCTGGGTAATATTTCAAAGAACTATAGGGAGAAGGAATATGGATATCCTATAACCAAATGACACTGTATGTTCAGAAAAGCAGAATACACATTTTATATAAGCATATATTTGAAATAGAATAAAAAGTAAATGTGAATAGAATACATTTTATATCTAGGCAGGGCAAGATTCAAGGGCGTGCTCAAAATGAGAGTACTGGAAGCAGGGCTGAGAGTAAATCTTGTAATGCTTATACATAATGATAGACACTCTACTGCTCATATAACTTCAGGACATGGTCATATGAATATATTTTTCTATATACATGCGTGGGCATTGTTTTCTGACAGCACATTCTTTTACTTGTGAAAAGGGTGGTGTAGGAAGAAGTGGTTGCCTTAACAACAATAATGGGGAATGGATTTCAGATATCCTTATCTAGTTGACAACGTCCCCATTGGCTCCAAACGTTACTGATGCCATTAGCATGGGAATATCTAATTCTGCTGAAAACAAATTGCATTAGATACATAAACTTCAGCTAGTCATGATAATGCAAAATTATGAAATTATTTCAATGAAGCTCTGCTTTTTCATTTATGCATTTTGTATCATAGCAGTGCATAAGGAAAAAAAGTTTGCATTGCGACATTGTGATGCACATTTCATTACTTACTCTCTTGTACCTCAGGGATGCCTATATAGATAGGCATCTGTGAAAATTTACACAATATTGAATTATCCAGTGTTATGTATGTTGCCATCAACATTTTCTTTAAAAAAGGTAATTGAATGTAATCAATTTTAGAAAATGGCTTAAGATGACATTTTGTTAGACCACTAACATCTAATCAAATGCCTAATAATTATGGGAGAATCAAAGGGCAAAGACTTGTGTTCAATAGTGAGAAGGTCTATCAGAAAACAGACTGCAGAATTACCTAGGTTAACCCCTACGCATGTAGGCTGCAGAATTGCCTAGGTTAACCCCCCCCCCCAAAAAAAAAAAAAAAACGTTTCTCCCACACCTTTCTCCTAAATAGAAGAGAGGAAGTCAACCAAACATACAAATACAAGTAGTTAAGTAACAACATTTCAACACCATTTGTAAAGCACACGTCAGCTACTGGCATTTGAAAAAATATATCTGCAAATATCTTCTGGAATTATTCAATACACCTATTCCTTGGATTGTGCAATGATTCTAATTCTGGGAAGCTACCACATGAAAAAAATTTTACACACAGTTGGCTTGATTCTTTAATACTTTACTGATAATTTCATTGTACAGATATCTACTCAGAAATAAAGCATGTTAAATGGATAAGGATTTGTTTCAGTTACATATGTACTTAATTACAGCATTAGTATTTTAACAAATAGGGATTTTTCTTTCACACATCTTATGTGATACATATTCACATTCTGTTGGTTTAATATGCAAGTGAGTGACTGAGACTAGTTCAACTACAAAAGCTCTAGAGAGACTTTGCTCTCAACTGACAGACTTGTAATAACAAATAACTTATCCTGCTGATTTTATTCCTGGGGTGTCTGCTAGATTGCTGAGATGAAGCCAGGCTGCAGTAAATCCCTTAATATAAACAAAGTCATGTGAAGGGCATATTCTGGGAGTAGTGAAATCATTGAGTGATTAGGAAGAACAGTGCTGAAAAGTCAACCATCAGTTGCTCAATAACAGAAGAAAGAGAAGCTTCCAAGAAACTGAATAGCTGAATTTTAGACTCCTCTTAAAATCTTCTGATTGTTTGCTGTTTAGCTTATTATTAAAGTCAAGTTTTTATATCATATTGCTGATGTGAAAATGCAGAGCAAGCTTTTAAAATAAGTAACTGCTGGTCAATAAAATATGTGTAACAGTAGAAGATTCTTCATATCTTCCTTTTCTGTAAATAAGGGATATGCCACTTTTCTTTACTACATTAGTACTGTTCTTTCATCACTGAAGAATACCTATTATTAATATTCCATCACTGAAATATTTCTGCTTATTTCACAACAATGTCGCAAAAAAATTAATTCCTTTTTTTTTCTGACACCTCTTGTCTACCAAATCCTATAAAGAACAGTTAAAAGAGCTGGCTACATCCATCTGATAACAGCTGATATCAGTTCTTAGGCCTGTGTAAACTTAGACTCACCCTGATGAAGTGATTTGCTTTGCCAAAATTAGGGCCAACCTGATTCTCCTTGATAAAATAATTCAGATGGCCTCAAATAGCTTTTACAGCAGAAAATTCTATTCAAATTTCCTCTCTAGTTTTTTCAAATTAGGTGGCTCTCGAATTGCCTACTCTGTGTGTCAAATCTGTCCAGTCTTAAAAAGTAAGAATGGACTTTTCACTTTAATCAGAGTTTTAACAATTATTTGTTGTAGAAACATTGTATTGGTATTTCTACAGTGAAAGGAAAAGAATCACCTAAATTTACTTCCCCAAATCGTCCCAACTCCTTTAAATTAGTATTTTTAATGAAACATAGGGTGTTCCAGTGGAATTATTACACTTAGTACTCATCTGCAAGTTTAATTCAATTGTTCAGTGCAAACATGCTCATGGCCGCGCGAGCGATTGTGGGTGCACCTCGTTTCACCCACATAACACCTATCCTCCGCGAGCTGCACTGGCTACCTGTCGATCTCCGGTACGCTTCAAGGTGCTACTTGTCACCCATAAAGCCCTTCATGGTAGTGGATCTGGGTACTTGAGAGACCGCCTACTGCCAATCACCTCCACTCAACCAATTAGATCCCATCGATTAGGCCTCCTCCGAGTCCCATTTGCCAGTCAATGTCGACTGGCAACCACACGGAGGAGAGCCTTCTCGGTGGCAGCTCCGACCCTATGGAACGATCTCCCCGTGGAGATTCATACCCTCACCACCCTCCAGACCTTCCGCACAGCCCTCAAAATCTGGCTATCCCGTCAGGCCTGGGGCTAAAGACTGTAACCCGCCCGAATGGTATGAATGCTGTGTTTTAATGATGTATTGTCTTATGTATTGTCTTACGTGTTAAAAGTTTGTCTCCCCCCTGCTCTCGAGTTGTAAGCCGCCCTGAGTCCCCCCAGGGAAAAGGGCAGCATATAAATAAACTTCTACAATCTACAATCAATCAATGACCATTCATTCCCATTAAAAAAGTCAGCAGATTATGTTGATTCCTGATTCAGAAGAAGTATAATTTAATGAATCTATGAGTAATACCTGGAAGCTACAGTTGAAAATTAATTAGTAATTAGAAGATGGATAGGATATATATCAGATGCTCAGAGCGATCCGCAGCATAGTAACATAGAAATATCAGCAATTCCTTAATTACACTTGTTATAGTATCTTATATAATATCATGACTATTTATAACCTTAGGTATTATAAATAATACCTAATTATTATTTATAACCTTAGGTTTTAATAAATGATTTTATCAGAAACAATCTGGTTGAACTACACAGCATTTAATTATTTTCAAGCTCTTTTCCAATGTGCTATTTTTTTAATTATTCTCAGAACTTTTCTGGAAGTCTGGCTCAGTTGAATTTGATCTCAGAATAAGACATTTGGTCAACCAGCTGCCATAGAAAACTTGCCTGATTTTCTGCTACAACAAGATGGGAAATTATTCACAATGTCCAATACTAGTGGTATTGTGGTAACAATTTCTGCATACTGTATTTTAGAAGCATTCTGTCTAATTGGGAAGTTTGAAGTGTTCACTGACTCTAAAACCAAACAAGTTTGCATTTTAGCTTCTTGGAGAGAAATGAAAATAAAAGTGGATTAACTTCTACACAGGAACTGAAAAGAGAGGGTTGAAAAAATACTCCTTGATGAAGAAAAATTTAAGCAAATAGTCCAGAGTTCAAGGATGAAAAAGAATAGGCAATAAACCAGAAAAATAGGAACAAGTAGAAAAAGTGTCAAAAAATGAAGCTTGAATAAATGGGCTAAATGATATGGTGGACAATGAGAACATACCCAGAAAGAAAGATATCCTCAACTTATTGCTATGTATCTCCAGTTGATCTCATCATGTCAGCAGAAAATTCATTCAAAATATGGCATGAGAAAAGTAATATTTTGCTTTTTCTATTATCATATTGCCCTTGTATCTACAACTTGAAGAAAACAAACTAGTATATTACCGGTAGTTATTATGTGCTAATAATATGACCAACATAATTTGTATTTGTATTTATTAGTTTTGTATGCCGCACACTCCCGGAGGACTCCTGGCAGCTTACAATAAAAAAGGGAGGGGGGATATATAAGACAATACAACAATTTAAAATTACACCAACATTCATAATTAAAGTGGGGCTGGATACTTCAACAGCCCAGGCCTGCCAGAACAGCCAGGTCTTAACAGCATTACAGAAAGCCGGGAGGGTAGTAAGGGTCTGGATCGCAACGGGGAGGTTGTTCCAGAGGGCCGGAGCTGAAACAGAGAAGGTCATCCCCCGAGGAGTCGCCAGCCGACATTGGCTGGCAGATGGAATCCGGAGAAGGCCTAGTCTGTGCGATCTAATCGGTCTTTGGGAGGTAATTGGCAGGAGGCAGTCTCTCAGGTAACCAGGTCCAATGCCATGTAGGGCTTTAAAAGTAACGACTAGCACATTGAAGCGTGTCCGGAGACCAATGGGCAGCCAGTGCAGCTCACGGAGGATAGGTGTAATGTGGATGTACCTAGGTGTACCTTAATTTGATTTTCAACAGCTGGAAAATGATATAAGGTGGTGATTGAAAACCATAGATTTGATTTTGATATGTCATGTAAATTGTGAATGTCAAGACTTTGAAAGAATTGAATTTTAAAATAACATCCTACCTAAAATAGACTATTATTGCTAGTAGTGTATTGATTTGTTACACAAGTGGTCTTATTCAGAAAGTGCAATAAGTGGAAGTAAAAGCATCATTTTGTTTTATAGCGGAATTAAAAGAAAGTATTATTGATTTAAATATATTCCCTTCCATTTAAATTCATATATCAAACAATTAATTAGAAAATCAATCAATTACCAAAGTTGAGTCAACCGTTCCATTGAAATATTTTTATCATGAACAATTTTAGTAATTGATAAAAGTATGTCTGAGTGAGTGTGTTCATGAAGATTTTTTGGAGAGAAAGAGAGAGAGGGAGGAAGAAAGAGAAAGAGATGGACCTGCCATAGCCAAAAATAATTGTGGTCATATTAGTTATTTATTTATTAAATATATCCTGCCTTTAGTGCAGGAGCTGTAGATAATGCACATAGCACTTTAATGTTCATTTTTTTCCCCTGTGGAGAAAATGGGTTTGAAAGATCGTAACTAGCACAAAGTCACTAGAGGTCTCATGGTTAATTTTGGACTTGAATCTTCAACATTATATCTAACACCCTAATCATGTCTCTTCATTGGTTCTCCTAAATTATTTAATCTATTGATTTGTTTTATGGGAAATGCCTGTGAATTGTTTTTCAACACCCCCCCCACCAAATAATAATCTGTACTGCATTTAATAATATTAATTGTAGGATCTAGAGGCAGTCATTAGGATAAGAAGTTTCATCTTCTGAACTTTTGAACATTTATTTATTCATTCATTCATTCATTCATTCATTCATTCATTCATTCATTCATTCATTCATTCAACATCCCTTAAATTTACTGTCTGAAATAACATGGGTCCCCCAGTGTAGGGATTAGTGTGGCTGAAACTAATATTGTCCAAAAGCCCACATAACATCTATGACTCAATATGATTTAGAATCATAAAGATGATGTAAAGAACTGGACTGATTCAATTTTATTTCTCTATTTATTATGACTGCTTTCTAATGACCTTGAAAAAAACCGTCAGCAATATTTAATAGGAGAATAACAAAACAAAAATAGTTGCTATCAGAATGATAAATAACCTACTCATCTGTATTATGAGAAATAAAATACAGTACAGAACACCACTAAATTACAGAATACCATATTTCTTATATAAAGTACACTCAGGCAAACATACTTTTGAAGATAGGCATGTGGCTCAGGCCTTCCAATCTTTAGTTGCCATGCAATTAGTTGCCATGCAATTTTTCTATTTATTATGACTATGCCACTTGAATCTTCTTCACTCTAAGCATTATAAAAGACAACACCACAATCATTAAGAGCACTAAGGGAAAGCAATTAGAAGCATAAATGCATCTATTCAAAATTTAAACAACTAACAATATTGTTAAACTTTTGCTATTTTTTTAAAAAATGTTTTTATTCTTAGTATTATTTCGCTTCTGACATTGCATAAAATAATGTAGTGAAACCTACCATAGAAGAGGGGTTTGAAACATAAGTGAGAGCTAACAAACTGGTACTCAACCCGGAAAAGACCGAGTGGCTGTTGTGTTTTCCTCCCAACAATTTGGCTAATGTCCCATCAATCAGGCTGGGGGGGGCAAAATTTATACCCCTCAGACAGGGTCCGCAACTTGGGAGTCCTCCTGGACCCACAGCTGAGTTTTGACCATCACTTGTCAGCTGTGACCAGGGGGGCATTTGCCCAGGTTCGCCTGGTGCGCCAGTTGCGGCCCTACCTGAACCGGGAGGCCCTCACAACAGTCACTCGAGCCCTTGTGATCTCTAGGCTGGAATACTGCAATGTGCTCTACATGGGGCTGCCCTTGAAGAGCATCCGGCGACTTCAGCTAGTCCAGAATGCGGCCGCGCGAGTGATTGTGGGCGCACCGCGGTTCGCCCACATAACACTGATCCTCCGTGAGCTGTGCTGGCTACCTGTTGATCTCCGGGTGCACTTCAAGGTCCTACTTACCATCCATAAAGCGCTCCATGGTAGTGGATCTGGCTATTTGAGAGACCGCCTTCTGCCAATTACCTCCCTGCGTCCCATCAGATCGCACAGGGTAGGCCTCCTCCGAATTCCATCCGCCAGTCAGTGCCGACTGGCGACTACGCGGAGGAGAGCCTTCTCAGTTGCAGCTCCGACGCTATGGAACAATCTCCCCGTAGAGATCCGCACCCTCACCACCATCCAGGCCTTCCGCACGGCCCTCAAGATCTGGCTATCCTGTCAGGCCTGGGGATAGGACTTTACTCTCTCCCCGCCCGAATGCTGAGTGAATGTTGTGCTTTTATTGTTAATTATTTTTTACTCACATTTTCTTTTATGTCTTGTCTTGCACTCCCCTCCCTCATTATTGTAAGCCGCCCTGAGTCCCCTCAGGGAAAGGGCGGCCTATAAGTGTTCAATAAATAAATAAATAAATAAAAATAAATATCATATGTAATTCTTTTAGGTTATGGATAGACCTTCAGCAGTGAAGCAACTTTCTAATGACCTTGAAAAAACCTTCAGCAATATTTAATGGGAGAATAATAAAACAAAAATAGTTTGCTATCAGAATGATAAATAACCTACTCATCTATATTATGAGAAATAAAATACAGTACAGAACACCACTAAATTACCATATTTCTTATATAAAGTACACTCAGGCAAACATACTTTTGAAGATAGGCATGTGGCTCAGGCCTTCCAATCTTTAGTTGCCATGCAATTGAAGTACTCATAACAACTGTAGTATAGAGTATTCATGAGAAAAATCAGTTACCTTAAAAAAACCTAACCATTTTATATGAACAGATACAGCTTTTCTATGCTCTGGAAATAGACTGCAGTCATCATGACAATAGGGCCCAATGATTGGGAAATGGCAGTATTGCCATGCATACTGGGTGATCTAGTCTTATATTTTACCCTCATCTTCTAAACTGACTTCCTATAGGATATTTATGTTAGCACCATAAATATAAAGGCAATACATTTTTGCTGTCCCCAGTAAAAGCACCTGTTAGGATAGTTTAGATAAAACCAATAGAATATTATAATCTACATCTACAGCAGTGACTATATTCTTAAATAAAATCAGGCGAAGTCCAGGTGATTAACAAATATATAGTGCCTGTTTTAAAGGAAAGAAACATTAAGAAATTATAGGGTAGTTAGTTTACAACACATGTTTAAATAAAACAATTATGTGTAGGACATATGAAATTATTATTATTCATCATATAGGATTTATTAAGACAGAACTATGCCAGATTGGCCTAGTTTCTGTCTTTCATCAAGTACTGAATTAGTAAACAAGAAAACCCCGGTTGATATATCATATGCAAGCGTTTGATGTATGACAGCCTCATAAGGGTACTTGAGAAAACCTGACTACAAGGAATTATCATTAAATGAGTACTCAGTTGAAAACTACACTCAAGGATAATTAATGGATCAGCATTAAATTTGAAAAGTTTTCCCAGCTCAATGCTAGGCATAATTTGTTAAGCATTTTAATTAATGATGTCAACGAAGGCACGTAGCAGATATTTATGAAAGTTTTGAACGATAGATAAAATAAAGGAGCTTAAATGTTTAAAAGAATAAATCAGAATTGTCATAACAAAACAGGTGAGATGGATTGAAAATGAAATGAACAACAAATGCAAAACACTACACATAAACTGATAATTATTCCATGAAATAAAGTTTAGTAATTGCAGCAGATAGAAATGTGAATGTTTTTTCAAATTAAGATTCTAAAATATGAAAAATAACTTTGACTTTGTATATACATTTTTTATACATATTTATTCTTTGCATTATATTTTGAGAATTTTTCATTTTTGGGGGGAAGAATTCAAGAATTCAACACCAAGACAATAATTGTTCAGGCTAAAAAAGAAGATACATCGCTGCAAAATCTCTGGGACACCACAAAAGCTTACATAAGAGGACTTACGATCACCTATGCAGCAAGAAAAATGAAAAACAAAAAGAACAACAAGACAGTATTCAAAGGGAACTCAGTGAAGCGGAGTTAGAACTACAGAAAGATCGACAAAATAGTTATAAAAAAGAAAAAGGAGACTATAAAACATAAACTCAACTTAATAAGCCAAAATAATTAGTCCAGAAAATTAAAGCATCCAAACAAAATATTTAGAACATGCCAATAAACCCCGATGGTGACTCACATACAGATTGAAAAGAGAAAGAAAAAAAAGAACAATACATTAGCTAAAGGATGAAGGAGGAGTCACTCAACATAGATCAGAAGAAAAGAAGAAAATTATACAAAGATACTTCACAAAATTATACTCGCAGGATGTCATTGCAGAAAATAAAATAAAACAATACTTAAATTCAGGAAAGATGAACCCAATTTTGGAAGAACAGAGAGAGGCAATTAATAGACCAATTATGGCAGTGGCAGTTGAGCCCGTCCTGAAGAAACAGAAAAATAATAAAACCCCAAGACCAGATGAAATCCTGTAGAACTTTATAAACACAATCAAATAATATTGGGAGAATTGGAAGTTTTTAATGAAGTATTTAATGAAGTCCCTGACTTGTGTGTAGAAAGTTATCACCCAGCCCTCTCCCAGAAAAAATGAAATATCCTAGGAAATATTGAAAAGGCAGAATATTATATTTTCCTGGATGTGAAAAAGGGAGAAACATGTTTTAAACACAAAGTAAATTCCTGCAGTTTCCTGCCCACCCACCCGCTTTTTGTCAATGAGCCATTAAAGCCTGAGCCAGTCCCTTTACATAATAAAGAGTTCTCAGCTTCAGGGGGATGGATTAAGGCATGATAATATTGGCCTTTTACCCAACTGACCACATGGCATCTGAGAATCAACCAAACCTGGACTCAGCCTAGAGAGTTGCCCCTGCATGACAACCAATTAGAATACATTTCTTACACGTGAACAGGAAACAGATAGATGGGGGCGAACAGATTATAAAAAGCCCTGTAAGCCCCTCCCTTGACCCTTCTTCTTCACCTGGAAGCATGTGATCACCTTTTTCCACAGGACCTCAAGCCATGCGGTCCTGTCCCCCATTAAACATTAAACTATCTTTCTAAGCAGCCTCCATGCGTCCAGTGTCTTTTTCCTCACTGGAGCCAAACCCAGAAGGACATTTCTTCCAACATATGGACGGAAGCAGTAATATTGCTCATCCCTAAAGAAGAATCTAACTCACAAGAAATCCAAAATTATAGACCAATCTCACTAGTAACTTGGACTATAAACTATTTTCAGCAATCATGTTGGAGAGGATCAAATAGATAATGAACGAATGAATCCATCCAGACCAGAATGGTTTTCTATCACATAGACACATCAAAAACAATACAAGAATCATATGGGCATACTAGAATATTATGAGGCACATCCGGAAAAACAATCTCTACTGGTTTTCCTTAATGCCCAGAAAGCTTTCGATAACATAAATTGGAAATTTATAATATTACAATTGTAGATGATGAAATTTGGAAAGAAATTTACAAAAATGATAGGAAAATTGTATAATATACAAATAGCCAAAGTTCTTATGAATGGAGACCTAATAAATAAAGATTGAAATAAAGAATGGAGTGAGACAAGGATGCCCTCTTTCCCCTCTATTGTTTATACTAACTTTGGAAACACTTTTAAATGAAATTAGAGAAGATCAGGAGATAAAATAATTAAAATGAAGAGTACAAAACACAAGCATATGCCGATGACCTAGTGTTTATACTGGAAGATACTCTGGAATCTGGTCCCAAATAATTCAAAAATTGGAAGAATTTGGGGAGATGGCAGGCTTAAAAATTAACAAAAGCAAAACAAAAATGGTAACGAAAAATATGATGAAAAAACAAGAGGGCGAATTGGAACTAGGGACTAAAATGCAAACAATCAAGAAAGTGAAATATCTGGGGATCTGGGTGTCGGCAAAGTGTTCAACAATCAAAGAGGATAATTGCAATAAATTAATTATGCAAATAAAGAAAAATGTAGAAATTTGGAAGAATATACAATTATCACTAATGGGAAGTGTAGCCATAATGAAAATGAACATTCTTCCAAGAATTTTATACCTGTTACAACTCTCACCAATCAATCCCGGCAAAACATTCTTTCTAGAGTTGAACAAATTTATATCCAAATTCATATGGCAAGGGAGAAAAGCTAGGATCAAATTAAAATGAATGAAAGACAGCAAGGAGAGGGGAGGTCCAGCACTAACTATATTCACAAGCGGCAGCATTAATATGGCTGAGGGATTGGATGGAATTAAAAAACAAGAGAATCTTGACTCTAGAAGGTCATGATTTGCAAGTAGGAAGGCACACATTTCTATGGATAGTAAAAACAAAACCCATAAATATTTTCAAAAGCAATTGGAAGTGTGTTACTCCAAAATTGACCCAAAATAAAAAAAATCACTAAATGAAAATTCTAAATTGGCTATCCCCGACAGAAATGATAACACACCCTAATTTTATAGACATAAATAAATTGATAAGATACAAGGATGTCATTAAGGGACAGGGAAATCTGAAAACAACCCAAAAATTGGCTGACCCAGGCACGAAAATAGATTGGCTAACCTACTTGAAAATCAACAGATACAACAACAATATTAAAACATATAAATTCCAAGTAGAACAACATCAGTTATATAGGATAATCCAAAGCACAGAAAAGAAAATAATAGAGAGAGTATATAACTTTCTTTTGAAATACAAAATGAAAGAAGAAGTAGTAAAGGAACAAATGGTAAGATGGGCGCAGAACTTTGGCTATAACATCAAATTGGAAAAATGGAAAAAAAATTGGGGGACAAATTTAAAAATGACTCTGTCTGTGGCATACAAGGAGAGTCAGTATAAAATGTTTTACAGATGACACTTACCGCCTACAAGACTATCAAAAATATCACCAACAGTATCTCCAAAATGCTGGAAATGTGAAAAAGCGCATGGAACATATTATCATGTTAGGTGACTTGCAAGGCAGCCAAAAATATTGGAAAAAAGTTAAAAGTTCGCTGGAATCTGTAACAGGAAATCAAATTGATTGGAAACCCGAGACATTCCTATTAGGTATAACGATGACAAAATATAAAAAAGAGACCCTATATCTGATTTTACATTTTACAGGAGCTAGGATTGCATTCACACAGAGATGGAAGATAAGTCAACACCAAGTGAAGATGAAAATAATAAAAAAGATTCTTGACTGTGCTGAGATGGATAAGTTAACAAATGAAATCCAAGAAAAGGAAGAGGACACCCACCTGCCCTCTCTCCTTACCTGTATTTGAGCCAATTGGGCCTTTCGCACACGCACACAGAGTGTACAGTGCCTGTGCATCGCTCCACCGAGCAGCTGGAGCATTGTGGGTGGTAAGTACACATGCTCATGCTGTGTATGTGCTGCACGGGTGCACGTTGTGGATGCCAGGTCCTGTTGCAGCGTACAGGTTGCAAGGGGATCCAGAACCCACCACTGGTCAGAATCTAAGGTCCACACTATACCCTAGCCTTTTTTGATTCTCAGCTGTTTAAGACATTTCTGTCTGCATAGATACAGGTACAAAATAACAAACCCAAAGAAATGGAGTGCCTAAATTTATCTGTAGTACAAACTCCAGGAAGAGCTAACTCTGATAAACCTCTGTTCTTCATTACCATGATAAGAGCTGACTAGGCCAATGAAACCTAAGTCTGACTCTTTTGGCTCACTGATGATCAAAATTCATATTCAGACAATGTTTGACTCAAGTAAGAATTTTGTAAAGGAGACCAACTTTTTGCTTCGGTGCATGGATAAAGAAATAACGTTTTTGATTACTTTGTCAAGTCATCCAAATAATGCA
This sequence comes from Thamnophis elegans, assembly GCF_009769535.1. Classification (NCBI taxonomy): domain Eukaryota; kingdom Metazoa; phylum Chordata; class Lepidosauria; order Squamata; family Natricidae; genus Thamnophis; species Thamnophis elegans. Next base: position 46,022,215 of record NC_045546.1, read on the forward strand.
AAAGGAAATATGGGAAAACACATCATAGACATAAACAAACTCTTACAATAATGTCATATATCCTATGGCTCTACCTGATATATAAAAATAAATTTATTATTAAATGTTTCTGCTTCAGAAGGATTAGCTTGTGCAAAAAAAAATAATCATTCCATCTATCCTTAATGAAATGACCACTCCCCTCAAGAATATAGATAGCATTCATTAGCTGTCACTATTTGCTGATTGCAGGTCTAGTGAAATTTGGCTAAAATATATTACAGTCCAAATGTATTGGACCTTCAATATTCTCCATAATTAAATAGCTTGAAACGAATATTCTGCCTTTGATAAGCAAGTCACTTGTAGTGAGTTTTGAAATGTTTTTTATGGTAGCTATTAAAGAGAAGTAAAACAAAGTGGAATGAAGAGATGTGTAATCAGTGAGTTCACAGGTAGTCAGAAAGTCAACATAAGGTCACTATTTATCAAAGAGATGATAAATTTTAAGGGGGATGTTTAATACTGCAACCTTTTGACTTTCCAGAAATCAAGCAGCAGGCAATCAGGATTTCGACAAATAAGTGAAATGGAGAAAGCAGAAAACAAGGCTTCTTGCTTGACCTATTTGTTAAGGGCTCTTTCCTTTTGCACAGACGGCATGGCAGAAGCCTTGAAATGAGATTATTTCCTTTGTAAATTCAGCCAGCATCATGTTGTGCCCATCTAAGGGGCTTGATAAAAATTATGCAGGAGGCATATCATTAGACCAGGAAATTGTCTATGAGGTAATATACAGTAAGTAGAGCAAAAATGTTAACAAAGAAGACTTTATTAACAGGAATAATGTGATTCAATGTTCAATGAGTCAGCATTTTACAAAGTGTTCCTTAGGGAGACAGAAATTTTCAATACAATGTAGGACAGCTGCATTGCCGCATCACCAATTCCCAGATATGAAATACTGAATTTTGACAGCTTTTCAAAAACGATGAGAGCAATACCTTTCTAGTACAATGATAAAGTAGCATTTAACCCAGAACGATGATATATAAATTAAAAGGCTCCATACACTGCACTTAGTTATTTAATTTGTAGTACCAAAATGTAGGAAACATGTAGTCTTATGAAAGCTTATTTGGTGTAGTAGTTAAGGCACCAGGTTAGGAACTAGGAGACCATGAGTTCTAGTCACACATTAGGCATAAAGCCAGCCATTTTTTTGGCCAGTCACATTCTCTCAGCCCTACGAAGGAAGCAATGGCAAATCACTTCCAAAATCTTGGCAAGAAAACTGACTAGTATTTTAGGGATTTGTTAGGCAGTTGCCCACAATCAACATTGATTCAAAGACATAAAAACAATTTTTAAAATAGTCTGGATTGCAATGAAGATTTAATGATTAGACATGGGTTGCTTTAAAAAAAACTGCTCATTTTTCTTCTTTGAATGGATATAAACTTGTAAGTCACCATGCATATGTGTGTTTGTTTGTGTATACAAATACCTTTAGCAATGACATTTTTTGCCATTAAATTAGGGTCATAAATTAAAATAATAATTCATTTTAAAATGTATAATAAAAAGTGTGAGAAACACTGTGTACATTACTGAGTATGAAATAAAAGGTGGAAAAGCAGAGATAGGTAACCTGGTGGACTCCCAAATCAAGTTTATCAGTGTGGAAGAAACATGCTTTCACAAGAAATTTAGTCCTAGGTGAATTTATATATTCATTCACCAAAGATATTGAATAGAAATGATTTTTATATAGACTACTGCATATTCACCTTTAGAACTCACAAACTTCATTGTACAAGTTCAGCTTATGGACTAGAAAGAACATTAGCATAAGTAATATCATATTTTCTTTTTATATCAATTTACTGCTCTACATGTCAACACATATTTCTTCCCAAAGCTTTTAGAGCAGCTAAAAGTAGCTGAGTATATAGATAAGAGAATATTATATTCTTGGAACAGACTAGGAATTTTTGACCTTGTGTACAAGATGTATACTACCATCAGTCATAAATAAGTTCTCGGTTCTTATAGTAAAAAATATTAAGCAAAAGGATTATTCTTTTATAGTTTGATGTGAATTCATTTCCAGAAGGGAACTGGGAGTATCTTGATGATGTGTTCAACTTAGTGTTTAGATACATCAGTTGAAGTAGACCAGATAGGACTTTTAAACTTATTTTTGCTTGGATTATTGTAATGCAGGGGTTCTTTTTGCAATAAAGTTGAATTGGTTGAATTGGTAAGAGTTTTGTTGTTTGTAGTTATAGGATAAATTATAGATTAAGCACTTCAGTTCCTGCCCTGCAACATACATAGGACAAATGAACAGGAGAATAAATGCACGCATCGCAGAACACAGAACGCAGTAAGAAAAAAAGGAAAAAAAACTTCCTCCCTTTTCCAGCACCTTAAAGCTACAGGACATGAAATTAATTTTGAAGGAACCAGGTTAATCTCCAAAACAGAATACTTCAACAAGAGAATAATTATGGTAGATATCGAAAAAGAGAAACACCCCCACAACATGAATAAACGTGATGATACCTCCCATCTCCCAGACATCTGGAAACCAGCCCTAGTCAACAAACAAGCCCCACCCACCATCCAGGCTGTTATAACACAAAACAACAATGGACACACAGCCAGCACCAATCAGCACCAATCTACCAATCATGATTCAACCACACAACCAATCATTCCACTTACTGAAACAAAGCCAGCACTACACACACACCCCACCAAGATTTATAGAAAGACGGCAGCTCTGATCACACTTTAAGCTCAAAACCCAGCCTAAAGATAGTGAGTGAGACCTCGCTGAAACGTTGCCAAGACAATCTCAATCTTACATGGGAAAAGACCCGAATACAACAAGACCAGCATACCAACACCCGTGAAAATCTATGAAAACAAACATATGTGTATATATATACATACACACAGATCTTATATGTATCTAATAGACATAAACCCATAGAACGCTGGCAAGCATAGGCAACAGTGATGCATGCTGGCAGTTTTAGAAAGTCAGTGGTTACAATATGCCTGTCTTAAAAGATGTATTTTTCTTTTTTTACTACTCTTTCTATCTGAAAATGAAAAAGAGAATGAAAGAAAGTTTAACAAGTTGATTTGGGGGGGGGAGGGGAGCTTATGTTCTCATGTTCTGTCATTTCATTTGGCTATTTTCCATTAAAAATTCTGATGATCATGAATTAGTTTTCTTCTGACATTATTCTCCTCCACAATGGAACAAAGATTTCTCAGTCTGGCTGGAGTTTGATATTTAGAGTTTTAAAAGGAGAGATGAGAGAATGCAAGAACTCAATTGCCAATGATTCCTGATAGAACAGAGTCAAAGTACAGTCTGATTCTCTGATTTACAGCCAGCAAGGAGAGTACTGTTCAGTATATACAGCACAGTTCAGACATTTTAAAATTCATGTGTAAACAGGAGGAAAATAGAACTTACTCCATTGTATAAAAGTAGATGTTCCTAATGTATCTTATACTTGGTCATATCTAGATGCTTTGGGAAATTCTTAGAGCAGATTTGATGGTGTAAAAAGAGAGAAGAAAGGGTGTCTCTCTTGCGGAACAGAAATCTACTTTTGTAACTTGGGATGTTATCTCAGTTCTCACACCATATGCCATTCAGTGTACCTTTTTTGTGCAATGACCTCACTGCCTTCCTAAAGATTGTGTGTGTGTGTGTGTGTGTGTACTAATACATTTGAACTTTACTTCAGCTTTATTTAAAACGTCCATTTGTCCTCTTTGCATTAAATTTAAAATTGTTGTAGTGAGTTTAACAGTTTCATTATATAATTAATTATGCATCAATCATATGCTTCATTATATGTCTTTTTTGCAAAACAGTTTGCAAGCTGCAAGTGGAAAGAAAAGATAGTTTAGACTTTAAAAAAAAAGCTGTTAGGTGGCCTGCCTCTGAGTTTCCTTCCTTCTCCTAATATGTAAGCAGCAACAATGTGAGAAAAGTACCTAAATTATTTCTCCTTTAAAACCTTGTTTTACTTGCCCTTTAATTGTGAGTATAAATAACTGACAAATACTCAAATTGGACCTGTCCAATATAAGCCATTAAAGCCTTGTAAAAGTATCTTCTCCATTTGTTTATGAATGATGTATAAATAAAATTAGAATCTTTCATAATACAGTTCTAATTTAGAAACATAAAACTGGAAGCATAGTTGTTCCATAAATCCTGGAGTTTAAAAACTGCAAAAATAGATAGTAAATGAATGGATACCATCATTAAACTGGAACAATCAACTGTACACAGCAAGAGGTAAAAGATTGTGACAAAGAACTCTTCTTCACTACTGATTCGGAACTGGGAGTGCATGTGCGTGCATGATTGCTTCACTTGCACGCAGCACTTCTGTGCATGCGCATAGTGTCTGTGATGAAGTCTGGGAGGGTGGGCAGAGCCCCCCACTACCGTTGCTACCGGCCCACCCAAACCAGGGCGAATGAGCAGAATACCACCTCTGACTCAGAAGTCTCAAAATGTTGCTTTCAAAAAAGTCCAGTGAATCATATGAAAATAAATTATCTCAATAATTTCAACAACTTTGTTAAAATTAATGAGATTTTTCAAGGAGCATAGTTAAAAGTGGAAATAATTTTAAAGCCCCATAAAGATTGTTATGATTTTGATAAAGAATTAGGCTAGTAGTAGTTCTGAATAAAGCTTATTGATTATAGGCTTTACATATGAGTTAAATAAAAATAAATTCAAATTAAAAGTATACAGTTCTCTTCAGAATATTATAAATTACCAAATCCTTTTAAGAAATCCTGCTTAGTGAATGGTTTTGGAATCTGAGCAGAAATGCAATAATTAGAAAAAAATAAAGGGAGGAAGGATTAGAATTCTTTCACTTCCTTTCTCCTACACACAGAGAGAGAGAGGGAGGGATGGAGGGAGGGAGAGAGGGGGGGGGCACATGGAGGCCAGATACATGGAAAATTAAAAACCTGAAAAAAACTATCAAATATCTAATTAAAATGTGCATCTAAAATTATAAATTAGGTGGGCTACACATAGGTTATGGATCAAAGCCTGCTTTTCCAAATGTGCTGCCTTCATTTTGGAGATGAAGCTAGCATGCACGATACTTTCCCTGTTTAGTTCAGTTTGCTTTTCCTAATTAGACGCCATATTATATTTTCATTGTAGCAATTAACAGTGGGGGATGCTGCCAGACAACCTTGTAATGATTCAGAATAACCATCCAACTTTGCAGAAGGCAAGGGTGTTTTAGTATCTCTTTGTTATTGATGAAAGTTCAGGTTTCAGCCAAGAACAAATTACTCCCTGATGCCATTATTCTAGCCTTATTTGGAGAACATATTGTGCAGTATATTGTTATCCTAGCAATAAACAAAACTATTCTCTCACTCAAATGTGTCTGAAATAAAAGACAGCTAGCAGCTAACAGAATGAATACATTTACAGTGACATCATCCTCATCAACCTAGAGTATCAGTTCTAAGAACATGATCTTTTTTGGTATTACAACCTGGTTGTGGGTTTCAAATTCATTCTTCATTAATCATTAAATGAAATCATTCTTTCATTAAAGTGGCTGAAACTTGTTAGGTGGGTACTCCCAGTTTTCAAATCCTGTTTTATAAAATAACATTTGGTGTCCATTTTCTATCAGATTATTTTATTATGCACCAAATTCTTTTGTGCGTTATTGGCATTCTGGAATTCCAGGTTAATGGGGGTTGTGATCATATCATGCAGAAAGACTAAAGTATAAGAGATAGTGACTATTCTGGGATAGAGTTATGTTATACAAAAATATGACTACATTTGAAAGAATTAATTCACTGCAAGGATGGGTTTCAAAAAATTTTACTACCAGTTTGGTAGGCATGGCTAGATGGGGGGAATGTGACTTGATGTCATTCACGTACACTCAATCACATGACCCCCCCACCACCAAGCCATGCCCACCGAAACAATGGTAAAAAATTTGATGGGGGGGGACACGCGCCAGGCCAGGGCTCTTCGCTGTCTTTGTTTTGGATTCCCAGAGCACCTGATCAGGGTGGCGTGCTGCTCTGAGAAGCCACGCTCAGCCGATTCCCACCTGTGGTCAACAACCTGAAGCAGTCCGGGTGCAACGAGTGCTGCAGGGCCACGAAGTGCTGCCAGAGCAGGGCCAGGTTGAGGGAAAAGCCACATGCAGCCCAGCACCCAAAGAGGTCCATGTGGGGCTACGGCGGCTGCAAAGTGCAGCATGAAGGCAGAAGCCCCTGAACCCAGTGAGACCCACCAGCTCCAGCAACAGTGTCCGGCCGCCTGGGATTTGGCCCACCGCGGGGCCCTCACACACATCGCCCACCACCATATCTACCTCTCACATTATAAATCAAATTTAAGAGAGTCAATGTTAAAAAACACCTGCTCATAGATGTCTATTTTTCCACACTAGGCCTTCTCCCCTAGTATGCATGTACTATTTTGAGCTAATAGTGTGTTTAGTTGCTAGCAATTTTCATTGTTAATAATTTCAGTACCATAAATTATAGGCTTTATATCAGTGATGGCTAACCTTTTCCTGACCAAGCGCATAAAGTGTGCACGTCCAACCCCCCAAATTCAATGCGTGCACAGCCCCCATGAATGCAGCCCCCATGCATGCACTCCATCCCCATGCCATAAGTGACTTCTACAGCCCATATGCACATGTGGGGCTCCCACATGTGTCCCATCCCCTGCTCGGCAGAGACCCAACCACCAGCTGGCCGGCGGAAGGCATACACACATGTTTGGCAGAGCTGAACTGGACAACAGCTTACATGTCCACAAGAGAGTGTGCTGCGGCGCCATAGTTCACTATCATGGCCTCTATATGAAACCTTTTTTTTACATTTTATTGCAGTTTTTATCTATTATTTTATTTGATTGTATCTTGTCTATTTTACAATAACTCAATGGGGCAACAATATCCGACACACCATCCTACTCCTATTCTCCCACAACAACCGTGTGAGGTGGATTTGGCCTGAGAGAGAGTGACTGGCCGAAAGACACCCAGCTTACTATGAGTGATGTAGCATTCTGCATTCTAGAAGTCACATTCAATATTTCTCATATGAGTGCATCCTGTGTAAAAAAGAATTCCTATTTGCATAAATCCATAGCTCTCTTTGTGACAAAAGGTCAGGTTTTTTTGTTATAATTAAGATGAGGTTACGTTCTATTTATTTAGAATACTGTTTTTACATATAAAGACTGAAGCAAATAACCAGACAGACAATTATAAAGTCTAAGGAAAGAGAGAGAAAAATAAAAGAAAGTGGATTAAATGTTTTAACAAGTGGACTAGAAAGAACATAGGTCTCTGTGTGGCAAGATTCCAAAGATGGTAGTAAGATACTTTAATTACATGATTGATGTGGACTTCAAAAGAAAGCACAGATCCACAATGACCCTCAGGTCCACAAGCATTAACTGAAGAATAAAAGAACAACCACAAATGGAAACTACCAGTGATGACACTTGAGACCTCTGCCTCAGTTAACCTAATCGATAACTACTCTGTTTTGCCTATATTAAGTTTAACAAAATCTGAAGCTATCCATTACTGAATATCACAGAAGCAATTATGCAAACATTACACTTCTTAAGCTCTGTAAGTTGCTGGCGGATATGGAAATAACTGTTGCATAAAACTAGTCTTGCAGACAATTGGTCTATGATCCATGACCCAATACACTGGAACGTCTCTTCAAACCAATAGAACTATTTTAGAATAAATGGGTTTAATTGCCCTCTTCTGAGACAGTTGAAAAGTTTGTTTTTGATTTTAATAATAAAAAAATATGAAATCAGAAGATGACAATCGATACAAATATCACAGGTAACAAAAAAAATTAAGATGCAACTTCAATTAAGAATAAGCACTAATTTTGAAAAATAAAAATCTCTGTACATCAAATTAAATTTATATATGAACTTAAAAAAGATGTATACTTTTTGTATGCCATGCTGCTATTTTTTCTACTGGAAGGAATGGAACATTAACATGAATTTGGACTATATTCTTAAGGAAACACATGGAACTTTACCTTCTGTGTATCAATCAGACTCAAGAACAGAGATCCATATTTGAAAAAAAACAAAAACTGGATACCTATATGAATTGTACTAGCTGTATTTTCTGCACTTCTTTGCTGCCCTCTAATGTTTATCTAGCTTTTTGCAGATGAGATCTCATAGTCTTTACATAAGAATCAAGAATCTCAACGGACAATATGCCAAGAACATTTGATAAAATGACAAGAATTCTACTGGCCAGCCTCATTCAGAGGTTTTGCTGAGCCTGAAACAATGAGCTTAGGACTCATACCCAAAATATATTCTTTGCAAGGAAAAATTCCTTGGCAGTAAGTCTTCCTAGGAACAATTTGAAAGATGTTTAAAATCGCTCTGTTATAGAAGACATTTAAAAGACACAAATTAAAAGACATAAAAATGAAGTTCTGATTAGCCCTGTAACAGCACCTATGTGTCCCAGAACTGCAGGAAGAATGCTTGACTAACACAAGGTATCAGCATATCAAAATCCGATAGCTACATAACCATTTGGGGTGTAAAGATACTGTGCTTCAGTAACATAACTGGGTCTAAAAAAGAGAGACTTTGAATCAAAACAAATGCATTGATGCTAAAGCAATTGTATGCACAGACTAATATCACACAAATGCTTTTTATGAACTTGCATCCCAATGACTGACGAAGACTCATAAATTGTAGTATTTGTTGCCCACATTTGTCATTTGCCTCCTTCATGGACTCTATTGCTCTGAATACAAGTAGTCCTCAGCTTACAACAGTTCATTTAGTGACATTCAAATTTATAAAGGTACTGAAAAAAGTGACATGACCATTTTTCACAGTTACGACCTTTGCACCATCCCCATGATTCTGTGATAAAAATTCAGATGCTTGGCAATTGCTTCATATTTGTGACTGCTGTTGTGCCCACACTTTTTGGACCTCTGACAAGCAAAGTCAATAGGGAAGATTCACTTATCAATCATTACTAACTTATCAACTGCATTGATTCATTTAATAACTGAGGCAAGAAAGGTCATAAAATGGGGCAAAATTCACTAACAAATGTCTTATTAACAACAGCAATTTGGGCTCAATTGTGGTCATAAATTGAGAACTATCTGTATTCTTTCAGGCAGTGTCAATATTTCTCCTGCCCACCCACTCCCCAACCCTTAGGGATCATTTCAGAACTTTTACTGAAAGTTCAGATTACATGGGAAATATATACAGAGGCATTTTAACTCTTGAAATTTTCTCTGATATAAGAGTTCAGTATGGAAGTAAACTTGAAATTTTGGTCACACTACCAGCAATAACATTTGCATTTCAGAATAGGCTGCTGATGTTGATAAGATGAGGAAAATATGCAATATTCAGAAAAAGAAAAAGACACAGGAAAATATGAAATTGCAGATTAAGCTACCCAAGGTAAAAACAAACAAAGAAATAAATATGTAAAGATAGAAAAAGAAACTAGCCTGAAAAAGATCCAGACTAGGTCAGTGTTAAGAAATTGGGGGGGAAATTGACTGTTAAATTTTGCTTATCTAGAAGATGACAAAATTTGGCTGAAATCAAAATGTTGTCAGGACGTGTTTCAGATCGACTGTGTTAATATTCTGCTTGGTATGTGAGCACCTTCACAATCTGTTATAATTGATTTTTTCAGAAGTCTGTTTATGCTAGTATTCTGCCAGAAACCAGGGATGTAAAGCTCAGGAATAAAAACATAGGCATTTTCATGCTATTTCCAGAGATCTACCTTCCAGGTTGGCAGATACATCAAAAGGTTTTATCCCCTGGTACTGTATGAAGAAAGTCTGTGACCTGGAAATTGTTATTAACTAACTCAAACTATACTTAGTTTGCTGCAGATGTACTATGGCACACAAAATCATTCATTGGTCTGGTGGGTTGTTACAAAGATATTGGTAGGGTGCCACTCTCTCCCTTCATTTCCTCCTTTTTTCCTTTATGCCCCTCCCCCTTCCTTTAAATGCTGCTGCTGAGAAAGGACTAAGAATGAGATAGCTGTGGTTTTAGCATGTCCCATTCTAATGTAATAGTATGTAGGACTCTCCTTGAGAAGTGAGAAAAGAGATGCTGCCAAGAGAAGAAAAAGGAAAGAGATTTTGTACCTTCAGGATTACAAGATTTTACTAATGTTGACTTACAGAAATTATTTTCTCATCTAACTGTGTTTCTGTCTGGTTTATCTGGGTGAGCTGGCACCCAATTGGTTCACACTCTTTTTAAATATTAGCTTTAATTAGATTATTTTATTATTTTGTGTTTTCTAATTTTTTGATTAGTTACTTTTGGTTTGGAATAATACTCTTATTTATAGTTATAACTATGAGAGTTTTTCTCAGAATTCTGTTAACTGTTTTGCTTTTAATAACTATTACATGTTTTTATAAGTTATTACTATGTCCCTTAATTAACAATAAATATAATGGTTTAACATCAAATTTCAGAATCAAAATCAAATTTTGCATTTTTGAATCTAGTCTGATCACTAGTTCGATCAAGAATTATTTAATTCTTAGGTAATAACCATGCATGTAGAACGTTAAACACTAAGCGGTATAGCTAAATGCAGGAAAGTATTGATTGCTGAATAAGAGATTTTAATTTTTGAAGAATGAAAAAATGTGAGATGTTATGGTCTAATCAAGGATAAAGCTTGTATTTTACTAACATTAATTATTTTGCCAATCACTATATAGCATTGACTTTGGATATCTGAGAGTCTGCATGTCTTCAACAATATCTGTTCCAACAGAGTGATTGCTCTTCAGGTCCCCTTCATTAAACCTGGGCATCTCCCCTGGATAGCATTCTCTCTTGTAGGCTTCTGGAAAATGTTGAAAACTTCACTTTGATCCTAGACCTTGGGTTGATATTTATGATTTGTTTAAGGCCTCTGTTTTGTTGCTATTGTTTATCAATTTATATTAGTCTGGGATATCTGTCTCATTTATTTTTTAGTTTTTTTCATATATTTTCCTAGTTTTGTACCCGGCTCAGAATAAACTGGAGCTGAGAGGCTAATAAATTTAAACAAACAAATAAATTTAAACAAACAAAGCTAGTGTTTGAGCTCTGCCATTAGGGAGTGTACCATCTAAGATAGCAAATACTAAAAAGTTGAATTATTTGCTTTTCTTAACCATTTCTATTGACTTCTTCGGTTGGAAAACAGGATTTGGTATGTTTGATATCTTTTAAATTTACCTACTGTCCCATATCCAACATGGAAGAAAAATTATTATTATTTTGTATATTTAGGAATGTAGAAGTATAGTTCTTATTGACATTTCAACCAGTGCTTTTGCCATCTGTTTCTTCCTTCTTCCTTTAGCTCAGTTGTCAAAAAAAGCTGCCAACACAATGTTATGTAGTAGATTTTAATCTAATTTGGATTATTGCAATGAGCTCTATATAGGGCTACCATTGAAACATATCCGGAAGCTCCAACTGGTACAAAATGCAGATGCACAAGCAATTTTAGGCTCCCAAAGAAGGACACATGTAATACCTTTATTCTGTGGGCTGCATTGGATGCTTCCAGGTCCCGTGAAAGGTGTTGGTTGTAATCAGGGGTGGACTTCAAAAATTTTAGCAAGGTGTTCTCTGCCCGACTGCTGAGTTGGCGTGGCCATTGAGGGTGTGTCCTAGTCATCCATGCATTTTTGCCCTCTCTGGGCTCCGGAGGCTTTGCTTCAGCCTCTGGGAGGGCGGAAAATATCCTCCCCAGGTTTCCAGAGGCCATCTGGAGGCAAGAAACTGGCCCGTTTCCAGGCTTCCTGAACTTCTGGTAGGCTCATTTTTGCTCTCCCCAGCCTCCATGCACACCCTGCACTTACTGCATCCAAAACAGGTTGCGTAGGGACTCCTGGGAGGGGAGAGGCAGGGAGGGTGGGACCAGCCAGGAGTCGGATTTGGGGGTTCTCTGAACTGTACAGAATCTTAGCTAGAAGTTCGAACTCCTATGAACCCCCAGCAGCCCACCCCTGGTTGTGATATATAAAGCCCTATATGGCATAGGCCAGGCTACCTATGGAACTGCTTTCGTCCCATTACATTACTCCAGCCCATCCAATCAGGCAGGGAAGGTATGTTGCATACCCTGTCAGTTAAAGCATTCCAACTGGTGGGATTTAGAAAGAGAGTCTTCTCCACTGTTGTCCCTGCCCAATGGAATATTCTTTCTCCAGCAGTGAGACAAGCTCCCACTTTCCTGGCCTTCTAAAAAGGAGTTAAGACAGGGTTCTGCAACTTCATGTGGGAAGTTTTATATTTAACATTTTATTGTATACTGCCCAGAGCCCCATCTTTGATGGATTATGTGAAAATAATAATAAAAATATTAGATAGATTCCATTATTACTGTCATTACTACTGAAATGTTCATCCACAATAATTAATATATAATCCAAAAATAATTAATGTATAATTTCATACTTAAATTCACATTGACATTTCATTATTGTTATGAAATAGTGAGACATCTTTATTTATTGCATTTAAAGAATTACTGGATTTAGGAAAAAGTACTAATTGGTACTATGGAGATGACTAGGCTGAATTAGAGGGAGGGGTCAACATGTCATCAGTCTCAAATCCCTTTCACACCCACAAGGAATCTAAGCCTTGAGTTTCATTGACCCTTATATACTGCCAATTGCTTTGACCATTAATTGTTCAGATTCTTGTAGAGAGCATTCACCTGCAATAAACCCATATTCATTTGAACTGCCTTGGCTCCTGATTTTCCATGGTTGATAAGTACATGATTTAAAGTAGTAGCAATGACATTATCTTCATTCATAACAACCTAGATATACATCAGTTGTAGATTGACATTTTTCTGAAATGACTAATTGTAAGTATCAGAAGTCAGATAAACACTCAACTGAAAAGCTAAAAACAGAAAAGAATACAAGAAAGTAATACAATACAAAACAATACAAGAAAACAATTTATAACCATATCTAATTATCAGTCAAAAAGAGTCAGCCATTAGAAAAAATATTAAATTTAAGACTTTATAGTGATTTATTTCTCATTGTAATTAGTGTGTGGTTATCTGCAGGATTGCATCTCCTAACAAGAGTTAGCCCAACCACTTCAATCATGTCAGGAGAAGCAACTGATTAGCCTTCATTTTGGGGAAGTTGGGTGGGGCAGAGTTCAGAACTGTTTCATAGTGAAGGGGACACTTTCAGAAATGACCTACCATTGGTCCCCTTATTTGTGTCCAATATTGTCTGCTTTGTAAGAAAGTTGAAATTGGTAGAAAATAAGCTTAAAAAAGGAAAAAAAAACCTGGCTCTTCTCTGTTGCAAACATTTTCATTATTTTAAAATAGAAATTCCCAAAGATTTGCTTGTTTGCTTATTTGTTTCATAGCCCCATGTTTGCAATTTGCCTTCTTTACACATTGTGTCATTGAAAAAAAATGTGGCACATGAATAATGAATAGAAACAATTATGCAGCCATTCTTTCCTTATGAGTCCTACAAACAAAACAAAACCTCGAAGGATTTAATTTTATTATAGCAAGCCAACTATTTGGCTGGCTGTATTATTAGCTGATGCACCGATTCTTTCAAACAATGGTAAGAGGCTTTTGGCACAGCTTAAGCTTTGTTCATGATTCAACTCTGAACTATACATAATGCTGCTCTTATCTGCAGTGCTTCTCTGTCTAACATCTTTATCATGAAGCAGATTTACATATCACATCAAATGTTAAGACTGATTCATAGCTTATAGTTTACACAATTGCTCTCATAGTTTACTCAATAGAATAAAATCAAATAAGATACACTATCACGTAAGCTGATGAGTTAACTCATCTGACTTTACACATCTCTGTTGTGATAGCTAATTTTTAAACTATTTCTTTTCACGTTATTAATATTGATATTTATGGCTTCTGTCTACATAAATGCTGAATCATGAAAATTTCATGGTATGTTCAAAGCCTAAGAAAGATTTACATTCCACCCTCCTCTGCATTCTTATCAGTTAATATGGCATTTTCACCAATTCACATAGAGGCTGTAAGAGTCTAATCAATTCTCCATCTTAATGAGCTAGGAAGTTTAAGTGAAATCTATCCAGTTGCAGAAATTCTGTAACTTTACTCTGTTCTCTGTTAATAAATCTTGTTAAAGATAAAGGCCGGGGATTTCTGTTTAGAACTCTGCCAAGGAAATCAAGGTGTTGAGATCAAACCTCTTTTTCCAAATTAGCCTGCTTTATGCTATGTCTGCAAACAGCAAAAATCTAGATGTCAATTATATAGAAATAAAGAATCACAGGAAACTATATGCTTTTGTTATTTGATCATTTGGATTTCAATAACCCAGCTATTGGTAACTCTATTTTATTTGTTTTGGATTGCTTCGGATCATACCAAAATATCCAAAGATTTTTGGTGAGTAACACTGAATTAAAGCATCCACAACTCATACATGGAAATTGATCACAAAACAATTCCATGGAAGAATTATCTCCTTCTTTCAGCCTTCTGCTCTATAGTCATTGCGCTATGCTCAATACACTGTTGATGAACAAAGACATCCCCTGCAAAGGTTCATCACACGTGTCAGCACAATTTTACATCTGTTTTACAGCTTGTTTGTTTGTTTGTTTATTATATTTATTGGCCACCCATCTTATAATAGAGTAGAAAGTTCTATATCAGATTTGCATTTTTGAGTCTAGGCATGCTATGAAGTCTTACCAGAAAGTAGAATATTTATATAAGTGTTGTTCATATGGATGGCTCTTATCCTAATAAGGCTCTCTTAACTTCCACATTTTATTTCTTTTATAATTCTATGGATATAAAACATTATAAGAATGTTCATGTTCTTTTAATTTTTGTACTCAAAATAGCAATATTATTGTCTGTGACAAGTAAGCTAAATATAGTGATATATCAACATTGTTTCTCACAATTACATCTGTTTGTTTGCAAAGTGAAACAGAAGTTAAACATCTATAGTGAATATAAGTGACAAACACATCATAAAAATTACTGGATCAATAACCAGAAAAAGGATGGTGTTTCCTAATATTCCCAAACACACACAGAAAAATCCATTTTAAACATTTTCCAGAGGGCTAAATGAATTGGAGCTAATCTAAATTTGAAAGGAATTTATTCCACAAAGCTGGGGTAATGTAAACTCAGGTGTTGGTGGGTGGGACAGCATGTAGGAGGAGGCCTTTGACAGATTAGGCCAGGCCTGAGCAGAAAATAGGGTAGATAGGTAGAAATTCATTTTTTTTCCTACCTTTTTCTGTGGGTGTGGTTTGGGGTGTGTGTCACATGACTGAATGGGTGTGACCATTAGTGATGTCATGCCCACTCAGTCACATGACATCCCCCACCTAGCCACACCACAGAACTAGTAGTAAAAAATTGAATCCTACCGCTATTGTGTATATTTGTTATATAACAATTCTTCTTCAATTCCAAACATTTTGGAAAATACTACAATAATGTAATTTACTGCCCAGTAAACAAACAAACACAGTAATGAAATAATTATCTTCTGCATTAAATGAAAATCAGCGTAATAAAAGTTGTTTCATTATAGGTAGCTGTAACATGCATAAATGAGCTGCATATTATTCATTTTCAGTGCTTTAACAAAATGCATTTTGGTTCTACAGTTCCAAATGTGAAAATCTTTATAGAGATCAACTTAACTTAAACAAATACGATTAATGGGATGCCTTTTATAATTTTGTTTAAATTAACAACTGCACTACTTGAGGAATGATAGCCAAATGGCTGAACTCATTAAAAATAAATCATTGATTTCACTTTTAATAATATTCAGCCTACTTACTGTAACCCATAACTCAATTATTTCCTTAGTCAACACTATTTAATGTATATATCTGGCATGCTGGTTTTTTTTTATTACTTATGTAAGAAGGCTATTGAAAGAAAAATACTGGCTCAAAAAAAAAAAAAAAGCAGCAGCTAAACTTGCCATAAACCAGAGAAAATATTTTGTCATGTAAATCAATTTATATTTTTAAATTACCACTTAATATGCCCCCAGCTCAAATTGCAACAATCAAAATTTTGTATTCATTTTGGATATTTGTCTCTTTATTCTAAGCCTCTAAACTGTGCTAAAATGAATGCAGGATCTAAGAGGTTTTAGGTTAGAGCTGTCAAACTCTTGGCCCATGGGCTGAATGTGTCATGTGTCAGCCATGCCCTTGCCCGGTTTAGTGAAGGGGAAAAAAGCCCCGATACATCATGTGATGCCACCATGATGATGTGAGTTTGACACACCTGTTTTAGGTGATCACCAGAGTTATTTAAGACAGGTGGCCATATAAATCTTTTAAATAAATAATTATCAGGGCCAGTATCTACAGTATCAATGGCCATCATCTTCTGTCAAAAAGTAAAGACATTTGTATTAATGCAAGTTCTTGAAGACAAGAGCTGATTTCGCTGTTCAGGACAGATTTTGATGAAACTTTTGAAAAACCTTGGAAGTCAACAAGGATTATCCTTGACAGAGGTATTCAAACAGGGATCAGAGAGTCATCTTTTGCAGCCTGAAACAAGGTGTGTAAAATGATCTATAATATTCCCTTCAACTCTTACAATTCTATTGTATGCTTATCAGTGTAGAGTAAATTGTTTTATCTTCTTTGCTTTATTCGGTTCAGGCAAAAATAATAATAATGGCTCTCTTGCTTTTATTTATAGCAGGGGTCTCCAAACTCTTCAGCTCATCAATTCCTTCATAAAGTTTCAGACTATTTATCAACTCCCAAACATTTATTAATGTGAATAATTAAATAAATACAGCTTTAACTAACAGCACTATACATAGTAAGATAATAATGAAGACTTCATAAAAATAGATAACATTTATTGCACTGATGATGTTACTGAATTTGCAAAAAAAAAAACCAAGCTCGGAAAGCATTTAAGACCCTTCAAATAATATTTAAAATATGAAATGTGTAAGATTTAACATCCCTTTTTTACTCAAACTATTGGTATATTAATAGGAAGGATGCCTGAGCAGAGATATTTGGTTGGAAATTGGTGAAATATAGTTTTAAGTCCAAATTCAGTCTATGAGCACCAGATATTTACTGACTTCTTAGTGTTATATCAACCCTTGAGGGTCAACATTGATCTCTTGGGTGATCAATGTTCCATCAATGATACTTTTGGAATAGAAGACTGGAATAGAAGACTCAAGACTGGATTACTGTAATGCGCTCTACATGGGGCTGCCCTTGAAGAATGTTCGAAGACTTCAGCTAGTCCAGAATGCAGCCGCGCGAGCGATTGTGGGTGCACCCAGGTACACCCACGTTACACCTATCCTCTGCGAGCTGCACTGGCTACCCATTAGTCTCTGGACTCGCTTCAAGGTGCTAGTCGTTACTTATAAAGCCCTACATGGCATCGGATCTGGGTACCTGAGAGACCGCCTCCTGCCAATTACCTCCCATAGATCGATCAGATCGCACAGACTGGGCCTTCTCCGGATCACATCTGCCAGCCAATGTCGGCTGGCGACTCCCCGGGGGAGAGCCTTCTCTGTTGCAGCTCCAGCCCTCTGGAACGAGCTCCCCGTGGAGATCCGGACCCTTACTACTCTCCCGGCCTTGCGCAAAGCCACTAAGTCCTGGCTGTTCCGGCAGGCCGGGGGGGCTGTTGAAGTATCCAGCCCCACAGTAACTATGAATGTTGTGTATTTTAAATTGTTGTTTTGTCTATTTATCCCCTTCCCCTGTTTATGTAAGCCACCCGGAGTCCTTCGGGATGGGCGGCATACAAGACCAATAAACTGAACTGAACTGAACAGAAGTTCTATTTTGTATCTATGTTTGTTGTGGGAAGAGAAGTAGTATCATTTGTAACTGTAACTGTTGAATTCTCTTTTTCAAGCAGGCCAGAGGAAAGATCAAGTTCTTTTATTATTGTAGAATAATTTACTATTCATATGTTTATCAAGAAAGGTGTAAGCGAAGTAGCAATAAAGAAATGCATGTACGTATAATATTTATTTTTAACACAATTTCTTCTACATACTAAATTTCTTTTGTGGGAAAACCACCCCCACTTCTAGAAGAATGAATATTTTGAGGAATATTACAAAAGGCAGAATATTATTTCCTAAATGACAAATGGAGAAACATATTTTTTTAGAAGTAGGAAGCAGACTCAGTCTTTCCTTAATAGTCCCCAGCAGATATTTTGTGCCCATTAAGAAATATTGGGCCAGCCTATTCAGAAACCAGCCCCGGTCTTCTTGCCCCCAAGCAGAAACTGAGGAGGCCACCTTTTAGAAATGCAGATTTGGTAATCCATTCAAGGCAGGATATTTTGAAACAAAGGCAGAATGGTAGGATTAGAAGCAGCTCAGAGCAATCCAAAGCCCCTTCATTACACCCAGAGAAGTCCAAACTTCAACCAAATTAGCTCAGAGAAGCACCTACGATTTAAATTTCATCTTTTGCCTATAGAGCCAGCTATGGCCCCTACATAACCCCTTCATGAGCCCATAAGAATCTGACAACATCCAATAGATAATTAAAGGATATGTTCTTGCACAGGAACAGGATGCTCAAATACAAAGCCCAAAGAAGGTATAAAAACCACCCACTCTTAACTCCATTTTGTTACTTGCACCAGAACCATAAATGCTGGTGGTTCTGTTCATCATTAAACCATCTTTCCAATCAGCTTCCATATTTACATTGTCTTTCTCCCACCTTAGAACTGAACCAGATGGATATTTCTTCCAACATACGTACCCAGACTATTGGGCCTTTGGCTTTTCTTTTCTCCATTTCCAACTTCTTATTTGATACTATTTGCTGAAAATCTCATGAATCTCTTCCCTAATCTCTAAATATTTCTTTTAAATGATTTGGATCAGAATTACTAGTAATAGATTTATCCAATTTGAAAAGAAAGCTTCTTGGCTTGCTACTATTGATATCAACTAGGTCTGTGCCAGCTGAACAATAAACATTTGAGAAGTGTGCAAGTGATTACAGTATAAAGGGTTCAGCATAATCTTAAAGCCAATATTAGCTCAGATCGTGGTTTGTCAATGGAGCCAAATATGAAATTAGAATTACTGGTATTAGAAATATTTGCCCAGCTTTTGATAAGACTAAGCAAAGATTTTTTTGCCATATTAGATAACCTGTATCCTCATTAACATTTTGTGCAAGATAATACAAAATGGATGCTACCTTTTTATTTCTAGCTGCTTAGTGTGTTTTAACCCCAATGCGCTTAGGCAAAATTGTATAGACTTTTGCATGAAATAATAATTTTTTCATCTTTACAGAATATTTTGGTAACTAGCCTTAAATACAAATGTATTTCTGATACAAAATAGACACATGTGAAGAAACAGTTATATACAATGTCAATGTCAATTCATTGAAAATGTGTACCATAGGCAAAGAGCAGAATAATTTAATATTTTGAGTGGCTAACCATTATAAAAAAGTGAAAGATGAGAAGGTTCGGATGATTGGTTCTGCTTTATAACTGCCATCACCAATTTTCTTGAGAAATATTTATTTGATGTCCTCCGACCTAATCTTGGTTTATGATTTTCAGTGTCTACAGTTTTTCTTGTGAGGAAAATGGGAAATAAAAGGATGTCTAGCCATCCCCCTTTTTCATTTTTAAATTTTAGGTAGATTCACTAGAAGTTAAAGAAATATTCCGTTAGGATGGAAAAATATAGAATTGCCTCAAATCAGAGCAATTTTTAAAAAGTATTTCCCGTGGAAAATATACAAAATAATATATGATTATAAAGAAAGCTTTGGGATGATGCTGGTTTTCTCCACTGTGAAAGCACTCTATTCTAAAAAGGTTTAATTTGCATAAATCATACAAGATTTAGCATGCACAGAGACCAGAAATTAACCTTAAATATTCAGAGAACCAAAGAATAACCTTAGTGCCATGTTAACTAGACATTTATCTCTGCCTGATCAAGTAACAGTTCCTGGAATCTGATGTTCCTTTCTGATTCAGTTTTATCTATTCTGGCTTTCTGGAAATTTGAATATAGAATGTGAGGTTAGAACAGTATCTTGGCTCTCTGTCTTTCTCTGCCACCTCAGCATTCAGCTTCCTCATTTTCTCTTGTCAAGTTATCTCTTTGTAAAGCTTGGATTTAAAAGTACCACAAAATCTATTTAGCTAGAGAGAGGTGTAAAGGATCTTCTTATATATATGCAGCAGAGCAAGGATTCTCTTTCCCTCTTAATAATAAATATTCAAGTCTAGATGAGTGAATATGGATTTCCTATCTAGGATGCATCTGTTAATCTTGATATTGAGGGTTTTTTGGTGCTCTGTGAGTTGGCTTGTTTTCTTGCAGACGTTTCATTACCCAAACTAGTTAGCATCATCAGTGCTAGCAATTGCCAGGTGTCGATATACCAGTTGATTTGTTAAAAAATAAGGAGAAGGAAAAGTGGACATCTTGTGTGTCTCCATCTACTATGCAGCTGTGAAGAACTGTTAATTTCAAAGCTTTTATTATCTGTTCTATAATCCTTTATACTGGATTAGACAAATGTGAAAGACAGAATATCTTCTGACCTAATTTAAAATAAAGAATTATTTTATAAAGCAAGACATAAGGCCATCATAATGAGAGTGACACAAGGTGTTAAATTAAAAGTTGGGGTGAGACATTATCTCCTTGCTGGTGTGGGAAGCGCCCCCCCCCCAAGGATGAAATATTTTGGAAAATATTAAAAAAGGTAAAAATGGGGAAACATATTTTTAGCTGCAGAAGACTCAATCTTTCTTAATAGCTTCCAGAAGATATTTTGTGCCCATTAAGAAAGATTGGGCCAGCTTGTTCACAAAACAATAGAACTTCACCTTCAAGGATGGGATTAAAATTTATATTCTCCTCCATCCAGATTCTAAGAACAGGACATGACCCTTTAGGACATAATAGGATTAACCCAACACCATTTAGCAAAAGACACAAACCTCTTCATTGCACAACCCCCCAGAACAGTCCAAACTTCAAAGTCATTGAAACCTATAAAGATCCATTCACTCATTCAACCATTTGTTCAGCTGACCCACAAACCCTTGTGGTTCTGTTCATCAATAAATGGACCTACTTTCCAATCAGCCACCAGCCTCCATCTTATTTCCAGTGCCTTTCTCCCTGCTGAACCAGATGGATTTTCCTTCTCAACATGAGATTTCTAATGGAGCTACTTCCTGATGTAGGGTATGAACCCAGTGTTCTTCTATCTCTTCACAACATTGAAATCTACAGGTTACGGTACATTCCTGCTGCCCTATTTCATTATTTATGTTAAGAAAAAAAGTTTCTTTTAGTTTAGCATTGTTTTATTGAATTGGAACAATAAGTGTAACAGAATGCAGCATTTTTAATTTTACTTGGTCTAGTTGCCTAAACAGAAGTGTTATGTATACATAGTGAACTTAAGAATTCCACAATTCCCTGCAAGAGTATAATACATAATTAAGTGACATTCAGGTTTAATTTGATAGCTATGTATAGCTAAATTAGAAGAAACTGCCATTAGGCATGCTAAAAAGTAGAGTTGATTATATACCTCAGTGGCATATGATTAACATTTACTTTCTTTGAATGGCAAATATTGCATATTTCAATTGCTATGATTTTTTAAAAAAATATTTCATAAACGTTTCTGATTTTGCTTATATAAGTTGTATTTCCTACTCAAAATCGTGGTGTTTACTGTGTTATCAAATAGTACAGAGGTGAAACTTTATTTAAAATACTATAATGACATTACCAAAATAGTATGTCTTTATATACCATTTTCATTTTGTTTTTCCAGTTTCATCCATTACCTTGTCATAATGAAGCATTCAAAAGAAAATAATTAGGCCCAATAATAACACAAAATATATTAATAAAGAGTGAATGGGTCAAAAAAGCAATAGACTGAGAAAATAATGCTATTTACATTAATGAGATCCTCTAAAAG
Organism: Thamnophis elegans; assembly: GCF_009769535.1. Lineage (NCBI taxonomy): Eukaryota > Metazoa > Chordata > Lepidosauria > Squamata > Natricidae > Thamnophis > Thamnophis elegans. Next base: position 46,044,371 of record NC_045546.1, read on the forward strand.
AGAGAAATGAAGAGTTTTACAGAATAAAAGAATGCATGGAATGGTATATGGACAAAGTAAAAGCAAGGATAGGAAAGTTATGGAGAGGTATAATGAATAATACTGATATAAATAATTTGTATTTATGACTCATTTTCTTTTTCTTATTTCAGTTTTTTAATTTCTATGGCTTAGTATGTATTACACATTTTATCTAGTCTGCAAAAACTTGCTTATTCTAAAGAGAGACTGGAATCAGTATATCTATGTGTGAGTTAATGATATAATATTAATTAATTGAACATCATTATTTTATAATTTGCAAAATGTACTTGAGAAAAAAGATAATCATTTAGCTTTTTAAAAAAATATATTGCTATACAAAAATAACAAAATTTCTTGCCTTTTCCCAAAGTAGATCTCATTCAATTAGGAAAAAGATAATTTGTTTCAAAATGCATTTCACAAAAGAACAGAGAGTCACTGTGGATGCAGTGTTCTTGCATTTATTTAGTTGTAAGGTGGCCAAGAGGTGCAGATCTTCTTATTCACAGCAAAATTATCTCATGAGCAATTTGCAGTCTTTCTGATTTTTCATACTTCTGCTTATTTCCTGCCGAAAGCCTTAATACAGTAAAGAACCCTTCCTAATGGGCATTGTCTGCCTGGGAAGCATGACTTAAATGGATTCAAAAGATGTGCAGCACAAAAGAGTAACAGTTATACTCTATGTATCCCAGTAAGAATCAGTTCACAAAACTCTCAGAAATAGGTTAGATTTAATATCTACCTTTATCAAAAACATTGCCTTGAAACAAACTGCCCAAAGTTTAAAATATCATATGTCAAAGCAGTCTGTGTGATAAACACTTATTACAGAGGTGTAAGTCCTATTCCCAGAAGTCCATAGCAGAATGGCTAATGGTTGTAGAAGTTGATATCTGAAGTTCAATTGCCTCTGCTCAAAAAGCCTTCAGGTTAAGGGTTTATGCAATAGCAATTCTGTGCCCAATAGGTAGAGGAGGTCAGCAGATAAAGAAAAAAGTTCCTTCAACACCAATTGCTTGACCTCTCCTGTAGAGCAGATATCAGGATTGCAATGGTTACAATAGACAAGCAGAGCATAACATGCCTGTACCTTTTTGATTTAAATTAAGTTTATGCTTTATATAGTTACATTTTTAATTTTTATACATACACAGTTTATTTTTCTCTATAAGGTTTTTTTAAATACTGATGACCTTTTCCCATCCTGCATGGGGGAGTTTGCCTTAGTGTTCTTCTTTGTGACTTATTCAATTAGCAATACTGAAGAAGGACCTTTATTTGTCCATATAGCTTTCTGCTTCTCTTTCTTTCTTTTCCTTAGCATTACACATCTCATTTTCTTTAACAGACTTCTATTGAAATATAAATCTGGTCTCAGAGTCATTGATGCCCGTTGGCTGGTATCACTGGACCTAGTTTTCTTTGAGCAGTTGATTTGTTCAAAAGGTAAGGGACAGGGAATAACCTTTTCATGGGGGTGGCATAAAGAGAGAGATGACAGGAATCAGGGGAACACTGATCTCAAGATAAGTATCCATAGCTTGTATTGATTTGCCTTCTAGCTCATTGGATTCAATCACAATGTCTGTCATTGGCTCCTTAGTGTTTTTGGACTTAGGCTGCTTAATGTCAGCCTAATAAAGCTGTTTTCATCTCATTATTCATAATTCTCATTATGAATTAAAAATACTGGAGCTAGGCAAATATGAATCTGACTAAACAATACACTATCATGTAAACATTTTTGTGCTCTTATTTTATCAATGGATTGTTATTTTGTCACCCTGCTTAAGATAACCCTATTTCTCTCTAGGCAGGGATGGGTCAGAGGGTCTTTTGATGGACCGATTGTGCAGAGGTTTCCAGGGCATCTGTTGGATAAAATCCCTTTTATTTGCTTTGAATTGGAGTCCAGATCTTTATGTCCCTTTGAGTTGAATGAAGCATGGTGTGGTTTAGTTATTTGGAAAAAGTTTTACCTTGACCCTGTTGATCCAGATGAAGTGTTAGAGCTGTGAGAATGAATACCTGATTATTAGAATAATGTCTATCCTGATTGGTTATAGCTTCCAGGAAATGAAATGTGTTTGGGTCCATGTCAGAGGTGGGCTTATGCTGGTTCGCCCCAGATTGGGCGAACCGGTAGTGGCGACAGTGGGAGGCTCTGCCCACCCACCCGGATGCTTCTGCACATCAGCGAGCAAAACGGTAGTAAAATAAATTGGTACCCACCACTGGTCCATGTAATGCTGAATTTATCATTAAAGGAGGGAGTAGTTTCACTTGCACTTAAGAAACAGTTCGCCTTCTCTTGAAAAAACCATCACTAATAGTTGGATCATTTCTAATGCTTCCAACCTTTTCTTTTAGGAGAATGTTGTAGAGAAGAAAATTGGACTGTAGCCTCATAGAGTTTGGAAAAAAATCACTAATTTCAACCCTTTCAATAAAGTTTTAGGCCTGGGCATATGCCAAGACAGCATTGATTGTGCTTAAGAATGATTTGTGACAGGATTGATATTGGGTAGTGCACACATTCTGGCCATATTTGGCAGCTTTTGATACCATCAATTATAGTATTTTACAGATCAGCTCGGGGGTGGGAATGGGTATGGTATTGTAGTGATTACTTTCCTTACTCTAGAGCCAATTCTAATAGTGTTGATAGTTTGTGTGAGCCTTCAACCTTTGCTCTTTGGGGATTCCTTAAATTATCCCCCTATCCCTGTTTAATATCTCTATAAGTTGAGTAAAGTCTGTTTTCATTATGGGATTAAATATCATCAGTCCACTAATGATACCCAATTATATATCTCATTCCTGCTTGTCCAAGCAAGCTGTCAAAGTTCTGATTCTGTGTCTTGAGATGTGAAGTTCATAACAAGACTGTGTGTGTGTGGATTTTGAGACATACAGTGATGTTTTATCTTTGCTTCTGAACAAGGATGCCTTCGCTCAGGCAGAGCCAATGCACAATTTGAAGGGTCTCCCATACTGTTTGAAGAGCACATAGCAATCATGGTTTAGGGAGCCTTATGTGCTAATTACATTCCTGGATTGGGAGGCCTAGTCAGGATCACTCATGGGTTAGTCACCTATTATTGGGATTATTGCAATGAGCACTACATGGTGCTGTCCAAGAGGACAATTCAGAAGCTACTGCTGATTCAGAATCCAGTGACGGTAGTTATGGCCACAATAGGTAGAATGATAGAATGCCTGTGTAACATCATTACTTTGTGATCTGCACTAATCACCTGTGAACATGTGGGCAATTCAAGATGCTGATTACCCCCTTTAAAGCATGACAAAATGACTGAAGATTTGGAGAGACATCTATTTCTGATTTTCTTTAGCCATTTAATAATATTTGACATATGCACGTTCTGGGTTCTGTGCAGTGTCATGTGGAAAGATCCAGGAGAGATGCCTTCTCGGTTGTTGTCTATTGTCCTATGGAATAGGATGCCCATATTTGGATCACTTGACTTTACCTCTGCCTTTAGATTTTGATTGTAGGGCTGTTTCTCCAAAATTTCAGCCAGGAGAACTTGTGGATTTATTGATCTTGATTGTGGACTTGCTTCTGGCATAATGTCCATTAAGTCTTCCTGCATTATGATATTTTATTTTTATATTCTGTTTTAATTGTCAGCCTGAGTCACATGTCAAGTGGGTGGATGTATAAACTGACTAAAGAAATTAATCTGATTTCATATTAAGTAGAGAATTTTCAGAAGCAATTTCTATCAATCCTTTTTCTTTTTTTTAATGCATTGTCTTATAATGAGTTTTATCACATTCTTGTTTTAACAAGATAATTTTAGGTCTTATCTCATTGCCACCTCCTTGTTTGACATGTCTACTAATAAATGTGATAATGAGTGAGAGCATCAATTCAACGTATGTGTGAAAGTAGGTCTGAATTGACATTATTTCTACGGGAAAATGTGCCCTAGCACAGAGTCATGCTCAGTAATGAAAAAACGATTACCCAAATCTTAGGAACAAAAAAATATCTCTCTTTTGATGGAAATTTATTTTTATTCCAAACCAGATATGGTTGTGCATTCAAACCAAGGATTCTAGAAGAAAAACCTAAGGCCATTAGATAGAGGAACTTGGAGCTGAAGCAAGAACTGGGAGAGTTTTTCTCTTTTATTTTGCTCTAGTGGGAATCAGGTAACCATAGATGTATATGAATATGTAATAGGTAGTTTTCTTAGTACTGATAATGGAGGACAAAATGCTGCTTATGCAATGAGAAAGATGAAACAGTGGATCACCTTATCAGTGGCTGCAGCAAAATCTCACAAACTGATTATCTACAATGTCATGATTGAGTTGCCAAAATCTTATATTGGAAGCTTTGCCAGAAGTTTAGGTCCAAATGCATCAAACATTACTGGGGACACCAAATTGACAAAAGTTCTTGAAAATGGACAGGTCAAGATCTTGCAAAACCAGGTGATGCATGAATTGAAGAGAAACAACTAGGGGGAAAAATGATGAAACACCACGATCTGCAAATTGAAGTTGAACGACTGTGGAGGAAGTAATCAATGGTTGTGCCAATAGTAATAGAAGCCCTTGGAGCAATACTCAAGGGTATTGTCTAGATACATGAAATTTTTAAACTTATCAGACCAGAATATTATGACTTTGAAAAGCGCCCCCGTATAATCAGATATTAGCTTAACAGCTCTTAGATTTTTGGTTAGAACTTGAACTGTTATGTTTTTACCAGTCCCGGACAGTTAATTGAATTGAAGATTAAATCTTAAAAAATAATAATAAACTACTGCAATGACACTGCTTAGTAACTGCCTCCCAGGGCTCTAGTGCATGACCTTCACAAAGGCAATAAAGACAAAGTATGTGGCTATCCAAGGGCAAACATTTGCTCTTGCATTGTTGGCATTTCCAAAGTGGGAACCTTAGAATCATTAGGCTAAAAGCCAAATGCTTGAAACTGGAGGATAAAATGTCCTGACAAACAATTCTAAGGAGTTCTGAAAACGAGAGAGGTTGAAACAAGATTTTTAAAAATAATAATAATAATGAAAACTAAAGAGAATTAATAAAGCAGAAGGAGAATCAGTTTATGAGCCAATGAACTAGTGCAGTGGAAATGGAAAATAAACTGAAGGGAGTTGGCAGGAGCTGCATTTAATTGTGTAGCATTTGTGAAGTGTGATGGGCTTCCAGAATAACCATAATTCTGAAACTGCACAATCTCAATTGAAGTTCTCACTGTCCATTCATAAAAGGTGAACATACATGAAATTAGAGTTAAACTATAAACTACTTAAAATATAGATTTGTTAAATGCCTACTATGTCGTTCAATCGCTTAGGGATCTAATTCACAACTCTCTTCAAACTACCTTGATTCTGATAGTATTTTGCATATCTGGTGGAGAAATTTATTCTTTTTCAATCAAAAACTAAAAAGCAAGCTTTCTCTGCAACTCCTCTCTAGTACTGGATAGTTTTACCTCTGAAATAAACTTTTACTGAACCATCTTAAAATCCTTTCACTGTATAAGATATTTTTTTCTTTTTGCTTCTCAAATTGCTGGGTAGGGCACAAATACACTAAAGTTAGTGTGGATGGCAAGTGCAAAGGGTCTGCTTACATTCACATTGCTTGTCCTTTGAGCACAGCCAAGCACACTAAATTTTGAAATGCATACCCCTTCCCTTGGGCAAGCATGATCTAATACTTGATCTTTTAAAGAGCTGTATCCAAACTGATAGTACTGAAACATGACATGGACACATATGCTTCAAATTCTATTAGTCAAGAAATGTTTGCAGTTCCTATTCTGTGCTTTCCAAATACAGATAGAGTGTTCTGTTCTTGAGAAAAATATTTTGTATGCTACTTCAGAAAGATACACAGACATGCATCTAAACAAGACATTTTTCTGTACTCTGAAATAGCACAATTTGAATGAACTCTTAGTGAAGCTTTGCCCAAACTGGAATCTTTCATATTTATTGTAACTATAGTTCCTGGAATTTCAGGCCAGCATATTGGCTAGGAGATATATTTTCATCATATTTGAATACTACCAAGCTAAAGAAAGTTGCATTCGCATTAGTCTTACAACTGGTCGCTTAGAGACCATTAGAAATTACAACCTACCTGGAAAAGGGAGCTTACGACCCCGATCCAAAGTTCTGACTGTCAATCCTTCCCACAGGGTCATGTGACTGCATTTTGGGTACTCTGCAACACAGCCATTATTATGGGTGCTTGCAGCATCCCACGATCACATGACTGTGCTTTCTAGGGACTTTGCAGTTACTTCTGTTTTTTGGCAAAATCATGTCCATAGAGACCCATTGATTTGCTTCGTGATTGTGATGTTTGCTTAATGACCGTAGCATTTACTTAATGATTACTATGTTCATTGCTTTCACTTAATGACCATCCCCAAAAAAGTTATAAAAACAGTTTGGTCATGTGATGTGACTGACCCATTTTATATCCATTAGGACTTATAATTGTAATGGGCAGGTTCCTTTATGAGTGTATGTGCTATATGTAGTATATTTTATAAGGAAATCATATTGTGCTTGGTTATTTAAACTGTATTTTGCATTGTTATGAACCTATGAAATCCTTTCTAAGGATCTGGGAAATGCAGATTTTGTTAAATGTATTAAAGGTTTCCCAGCCATCTTAGGTTCTGTTGCTGGCGAAATGATTCTGTAATTCTTTCCATCGTGTTATAACATTTTGTCAGGTTCAAGCAACCCAATCCACATGTGTAGAATTCAAGCTAATTCTTTGGTTTCCTCCTATAATACATGTATCTGCCCAGACTGCTTGTTTTCCCTTGAGAAAAGATAGATAAGATTTCATGGAGCTTAGGGGTCAATCCAGGATCTCTTGTGGCTGTACAACAATTAAAAGGCTAATTCGACAATTGAGTCCTCCTCCTTGCCTGGCTGGGCATTTCCCAACACATTTAGAGGTTTTTTTTTTTTTAGCCAAGTTACAAAAGTCACATCTGCCAACCAAATACTGATCCTGACTTATTTACTACAAGCAGGCAAACAACAACAAACACCTGACAATTTACTGATACGTGTATCACAATATTATACAATTCTTTGCTATTACTGTCTACTGTCTAAAATGCATTCTGTATTTAGTTGCTGATGTTCTAAACTTTTGTATCTACTTTTCTTTCTGCAAATTTATATACATCACATAAGAAACCTTGGATAGGATCATGCCTATGCAACCTCTCTTGACTCATCACTCCCAACTTTCTGCAAGATTTATGGAGGAGTTGAGGAAGTTGAAAAGGGTCAAGAAACATCTAGAGCAGTGGGCCTCAACCTTCCTAATGCCGCGACCCTTTAACACAGTTCCTAATGTTGTGGTGACCCCCAACCATAAAATTATTGTATGTTTTCCATATTTTTCTTTGAAAATATGTGTTTTCCGGTGGTCTTAGGTGACCCTTGTGAAACGGTCATTCGACCCCCAAAGGGATCCCGACCCACAGGTTGAGAATCACCGATCTAGAGCATCACTAGAGGAAGATGAGGTATGAATCTGGCCAATCCAGATTCATCCCTCGTTTGCGGTTACTCAATCACTTTTGGGGATCAGTTTGGCATAGAGGTTAAGGTATCAGGCTAAACAGGGAGAGATTATGAGTTCTAATCTTGACTTAGGCACATAGCCAGCTGGGTGACTTTGAGCCAGTCTTTTTCTCTTAGCCCTAGGAAGGAGGCAGTGGCAAACCACTTCTGAAAAATCGTACAAGAAAACTGTATGGACTGTGTAGACAGTTTCTGAGAATTGGATATAATTGAACGGAAATGTACAGTATATGTATATCTGTACACTTACACATTCACACACTACACTTGCCCATCCACATACCTGTAAATAAAATATTGCTAACATTTTTAGTATAAAATTTGTCAAAATTTATTTCTTATCAATTCTAGTTATTAATAGTTTTTAAACTGTCTTTTAAGCTGCTATTTGGGCAAATAAAATTAAAATGTTACTCAAAATAAAGTTATCTGTTATGCAAAATTAAGAAGCTAGAACAAGTCTAAAGTTAACTTCTTGCAGTATATGTTGTGTAATTTAATATTATCACATTCAATCTTTTTTAATGAAAAACACTTGATTGGTGCATAAATGTTTGGTTAATAGGGGACGCGATGGCTCAGTGGCTAAGACACTGAGCTTGTTGATCAGAAAGGTCAGCAGTTCAGTGGTTCAAATCTCTAGTGCCACATAACGGGTGAGCTCCCATTACTTGTCCCAGCTTCTGCCAATCTAGCAGTTTGAAAACACCTAAAAATGCAAGTTGAAAAAACAGGAACTATCTTTGGTGGGAAGGTAACAGCGTTCCGTGCACCTTTGACGTTTAATCATGCTAGCCACATGACCACAGAGATGTCTTTGGACAGTGCTGGCTCTTTGGTTTGAAACAAAGATGAGCACCGCCCCCTAGAGTCGGAACGACTAGCACATATGTGCGAGGGGAACCTTTACCTTTATTTTGACCTAATACAGATTATGAACCAGAAACATCTACATTCAAAATTTGTTAAGAAATACATTACATTAGATCTTACCATATTCAAATGGTTTTATATACCTTTTTCTTTCCTAAACAGTTTTGAAATTATTTTAAATACCTAACATTTCTTCCTAAAAATCTTATTTTTCTTTTAAGATGAGGAGGACATCTAGTGGTGAACTGCATATGCATTTTTGATATACAGGGAAGGCTTTAACTAAAAGATAATTGGATTGGTTTCATATGCAAGATATATTTATCTTTCTTAATTGTAGTTTTAATAGTTCCTTTAATTTTCAGTGAATATAGAGGCACACATTTTAGAGCTGAAGACCTAGTTCTGAACTTTATTTTCCATAATAAAATTCTGTATACTTTTAAGAACTTCTTTTAAAATGTGTATGACTTGACTTTTTAGTAAAAGATATGGAATATTACATGTAATTGTTATATCCACTGTTTATACAATGTTCACTAGTGAATAAAAGGATCTCTAAACTTTTTTTTTCAAACCCAGTAGTGGCCATACTATTGCTGAGTGTCCAGAAGATGTCAGCATTTACCTGCAAAATAGATATTTTACTGTTTAATAATGCTATGCTATGCTAGTGATGTGGAGCAAAAGTTCCTTTTGCCAATCCACCCTAGCCTGTCTTCCAAAAGATCTGAGACTGCAAGTCTGCAGAATTCTAGCTAAAGTGCTAAAGTCCTAAGACATGTAAGTAATGCTAAGGAGAAGACTATGTACCAAAATCATTTTGTCAGCTATACTTTTGCACTTTAAAATGGCTCTTTATAGTATTTGATGGAAGACGTAAAAAAAAACCCTACAACTGCCACAACACCACCACACTTCGTGGATCCTAAAAAATATTATGTGGCACTCAGCCTTTATAGCACTGTTAACTGTAGACAAAAGAGAAAATTTAGAGAGGCTAGACGGGACAGGAAGATTCTTATGTGAAATGGTATAATCCCTATAAAACAAGGGGGAAACCTAAAGTACTGAAAACATTCTCAAAGTACAATCATTTTCTGAGCATCATTAGATTAAATTAATAATAACAAAAACTGTATCATATGTTCTTCTAAAGCTATTAAGGCTACCCAATAGTTTGTTTACCAGCTTGATATATCAACTTGACTTTCTTCATGTTAAGATATATTTCTATCATCACTCCTCCTTCTCATCCATCCATTTTCTCTCACCTCCCACAGCTGGATCTCAACATTTATCTTGTTTAAAGTGCAAGCCTTTTCAGAATACACAAAGAGAAAAAAATGTATTTACTGTGTATTTTAAAAAGATCCAGCTTTAGAAGATGGTTTCAAACATAACGTTATTGATACGCTAATAGATTTCCCCCCAACTACTTAGTTCTCTAAATAAGATATATAACATTTAAAATCTACCTGATTTTGCCACTTAAGTCATTTATTGAAAAATCCTTGTATTGCATATATACTAAACAGTTTCAAAATATTCCATTGTCTTACAAATGTAGAATTACAAAATAACACCAACTTTATTTTGTAGTAAATATAGTGAATTGTACCAATATCTAGAAAGTCTAACTGCAAGTGCTTCAATTAAGAAAATTAATTTACTAGCTTAATAAGCAGAAATTCAAACGGGTCTTTTGAACTGGTTGCGAAATTACATATTGCTTTCAATCTAAGAATAGTTGAGGTTGTAAATATACTGCTGAAACCCAATAACCATAATATGTCAGCTCTCCAGAACAACTTTGCCAAATAATCTGTCCCCTCTAAGCTTCTTAGACCAAGGAAAAAATTACTGATAAAGCAATTAACAAGAGGAAAGAAAAATACACACAATAATGTTAATTAAACAATAAAACTTTAAACCACAATAATAATTTAAAGTAAAGAAAGATATAAAGAGAAAACATCTGGGAAATTATGATGTAAACAGAACTCCAAAATTGTTTGTAAGTTTTTTTTCATAATCCTGTGCAAAAAACACAAACCAATCCTTTGCTGAAAAACGGGCTTATTTCTTTTTTCTGTGCTGTATATAACAGTAAGAGACTCAGCTTGTTGTAGTGCTTAAAGCATCAGGCTAGAAATCAGGAGACCCTGAGTTTAACATTAGTTGTGCCTTATGCCTAACTGGGTGACATTGGGACAATCACATACTCTCAACTTTAGGAAGCAGGCAATGGAAAACCAATTTTTGCCAAGAAAACTTCATGGATTTGTTTACACAGTTTCTAAGAATTAGACATGATTGAATGGAATATTTATGCAGAGAATTGCAGTCTTACAGAAAGAAGATAAAAATATTTCTTAATGTACACTTTTAAAGTTTTCTGGTTCCTGTGTGGTTCTATTGGTTCTTTATTCTTTATATCTAGCATGATCTCTTAGCACTTATTCCTTTGATGGTAATCCTGATTATTGTTCATTTCTGATGTTGTCCAATCTTAAGAAGGCACTGTTTAGATCTTTGTAATATAAGGTGGATAATATAACAGTACATGTGAATATTTCGCTAATTGTGCCACCAACGAATAATAGAATTGCAAATATATTATGTTGATATATTATAACATTCTAGATTTTTGGGAAGAATTGTATGTGTATGGAGCCCTACAGCAGCTAAAGAACTGTCAGCTGTGATTTCACTTTATTCAGTATATAATAAGAAGAAAATAACATTGAGTCTGGATGAAAATAATCTCCACAAAATAGTCAAACTGTCAGGCACATGTAACCAGGAACGGAAGTTGAAGTCAAAGAATTAAAATTTATTACTTGCAACCTATACACAAGAATCTAATCTATTAATGGTCAAACAAAATTGGCACTAAATAAAGGTCAATAGGGGAGGGGCTGGATTTGTTGTGGGGGTGTAGGGAATCCAAACTGATGACTCATTTGCTCCACCCTCAGGCTCTGCCTGTTTATCTCCTACACAAAGTAATAGAAAATGAAGAAGTGACAGTGCTCTGGGACCGTAGAATTCAAACTTACAGTCACCCATCACATAACACCCCAGACTTAACAATTGTACATAAAAAACAAACAAAAAAAGTCTAGTTAGTGGACTTGGCAGTATTTGGATGCAACAGAATAGAAGAGGAAGAACTGAAGATCACAAATTATAAAGATGTGCAAATAGAAATACATAGAATTACTGGGGGGTGGGAAGCAAAAATATTATCAATAGAAATAGTTGCCTTGGACCAAAACACCATCAACTATGATAAAATCCCTATCAGAAAAGTTAGCTTTATTTGAAATAACTTACATTCTGTAATGATACTTTTAACACTATCAAACAACATCTGTCTATATCAGATTTTTGGGAAAGACTCACTAGGTGGATAAAAATGTTATCTGGCTATTCAACCAACCCTAATAATCGCCCCCATGGATATCCCTATGTCATGAGAGAAGATTTTGTGGTGTTCTTATGATACTGAGATGCTGTGGTAGTGAATTCTACTAGAAGAGTTATTCATTTAGATATGTCTCAACAGAAGATCCATACTAAGTGTATTTATCAACCCATTCATTATGGTGAGGAAACAGAAAAAGAATTGCATACTAGATTGGTTGTTGCCCAGTTCAAGAAGGATCATGTCAGGTATTAGAGTTCCTGGGCATCTGCTGACAAGTGGACAGTGGGACTCCGGAGCCCTATAGGATAAATGGAAGTACAACAACCATAGACAAGAGAAAAGTAAACTGTGTGTTCAAAAATTGCAACATTATGGCCTGCTATTAAAAATTGGATTATATTATTAGCATCTCAGTAGTTACTATACATTGCTAGATTATACCTGTCCTAAAGGAATAGAGACTTACTTCAAGTCAAACAAAACGTTGAAGAAGAAAACTGTGTATTGACTAATTATGTAAAAGACAACCAAAAACAAGCATTGTTGCAAATTAAAAATTGGAACTTACTAAATGTATAAGAAACAAAAAGTGAGTATTGAAATAATGTAAGAAAACACGAACAGAATGCTGGCAAGGAAAATATTCTATAGTCAAAAGATTGTGAGAAAAGTAGATTAAGATAAAATCCGGCAATGGTTTATAACTGGAACATTAAAAAGAGAAACTGAAGACTTGATTTTGATTGCTCAAGAACAAGGTATGTGAATTAATGCAATCAAGACCAGATGTGGGGAAAAAAAGTCAAATTATTCAAAATTCAGACTGTGCAAAGTAGCAGAAGAAACAGCAGTTCATAAACATAGTTCCTGCAAAAAGATCACAGAAATTGATTATTAATGATGACATAAATTCCAACATAACATATCTTGTTCAGCAAGATCTGTTTGGGCACTTAAACAAATACCGTAAATAACAACTTTTATTTTGCAGGGCTTTCCTTCACAGACTTTAAATTCTTTCATGATTGTATATCTATATTCCATCTTAATGTATGAACTGTATATGTGCATGTATGTATGATTTTTGTGCTTTTAAATTTTTATTATTTCTGACGATCAGGATTGTGTTGAAAACACAGGGGTGAAATTTAAAAATAGAGGTTGATAACAGAAGAAAGCTATCAAAACTGACAAACACTGTGTTTAAACCGCAAAGTTTTGGAAATGGCAATATTCATTTAAAAATATTCTTAGGAATAGTTTAGCTTGTGTACAAAATATTAACTCTTATGGGCATTATTAACCCTTACAGCCCTTTAATCAAAATTCCGGGCCACCTTATTTTATATTCCAAAGCAAAACATATTACATTTATGAAATTATAAATATATAGCCATTATCAACTAATTATGATTGAACAGCTGTGGAAGTACATTTCAAATGTGTTAGCTTCTACTAAAGAAATTATTTGCTTCTAAAGGTACGAATTTACCTATGTACATGTAAGAAGGTTTGAGAAATGATATTGTTAGCATAGAATCATGTGTAGATATAATCTAAACAATTCACATTATTCTATCTATATTTTGTAAATCAGAATGTATGACGATAATGCTTCAGTTCTTTGGTGGGCAAAGAGAGGGATATTTCTATATATAGAAATGAATTTTAAAATGTATAACTAATCACTAAAATTACAGAGCTAGAACTTTCTGATAGTTTCCCTTTACAATTTTTCACAGAATGCTGTTTCCTGCCATACATTTGGGAGCTGCTATGCTGGCTAGTTGTGCAAATGACCAGGATTAACCTAGGAAATCCAAAAGACAGTGACTGTAGTGCCCAATAAATTAAAATGTAAGACAAAAGAATTGCGCACATTTGTGGAGATGTGGAGATAAAGGAAGAATTTTTTAAAAAAGAATCAGAAAAAAAGATCTATGAAAGCTGCATTCTATTTGTTCATATTATATTTGTTTTATTTGGAAAATGGGACATCCTAGATTCCAATCATTGAAATCATACTTCATTTTGAAGCAAGACCTTCATAAAAAGAAACAAGGTGCTTTGCTTTAAAATCTGAATTTGGGAGCTAGTTACTTTTCTATTAACTGAAATGTCTTTTGTACATTCATACAAGGCTCAAATGAAGTAGTGTTTGTTTTGCAGAGAAGTATAAGGGGGCATTTCAACAAAGCTGCTTTAAGGATTTGCAGAAGCTTAATTATTATATCATAAGAATGTGCTAGTATAAAGAGGGGATAATACTGAAGAAGAGGATATCTACAAGACAGAGTTTCTTAAATGAGGTTGATAGTGGGCACTGGCTTTAAACTGGAAAGGACAATCACCTAGTTTAAGAGGTAGGGCTTCTATTGTCAAGTCATGTTCACCATTTTGAATTCAGTGACCACTGCTATGTGTCCTGGTTGAGGAGAAGCTTGTGTGGATGAAAAATGAAGATAAACTTTATTCCATTTTTATTCTGTATGAAAATACAGAAGTGTGACATAACTTTCCTGTGACCAAATGTGCATATTGCTAAATATGACAAACAAAAGTTGTGTTTGTTCATAAGGCTATGGGTTTACACTCACATACTTAGTGAGGATAGAGTCAGCCTTGAATTGTATTGGAATTTTTTTGTGTTGAGCATATATTTATAGATGATGGTACCATTGAATACCATTGAATATATATTTGCATGTGCCAGGAACAATTTTCCCACAGAAAATTCTACATTTAATTGTCTCAGCCATTTGTTAACAAAAGAATGGAAATTTACTCTATGTTATTGTAAGCTTAATGTAGGAGATAACCAAGTTGAGCTTGAGATAGAGACAAATGTGTCATCAGTCATCAGTCAAGAGATCTAAGTCCAGCCCAAACTGAATTCCTTTTACTCTTATCTCCTGCTAATTTCCCTTGGTGTTAGTAGTTCAGATTCTTGTAGAGAGTTCAAGCTTACAATAAATCTTTATACCTATTGGAACTGTTGATTTTCCTGGTGCTTGACATATAGCTTTTCTCCAGGGTCAAGTGACAAAAATATCCAGTGCAAAATACTTAACTGAACTCTCATTTGAAATCTAGGGGGAAAGATTAATTAAACTATGACGGTAAATAGGCTTTTTTTTGGCCCAGATACCTATCATGTCGATTTAACTTTTCTAGGAAATTAATATCAAACTGAAGAGTGGAATTGTTAATCAGTAGAATTTCATTCCAAAGATGTGGTAAAATATGTACATTCTGAGTCTGTAATATAGGGCTAGGTACTGAATAGCATTCTTTATATGCATTTTGGTGTACATGCATTTTAACGTGATAAATAAAAGTAAATAAGATGGTGGAATGTGCAAAGCAAGTCTCAACTATTATATTTATTTCCAGGGGAACTTCTGGATTTCTGATTGTATTTGGGATGCGGGGAATGATAGTCACATTAACTCAAGGTTTTGTTTGGAACGGCGTCCACTTAATCAGAAAAAAGAAATAAATTAAAATGAAGGAGTAAAAGGATAGGGATATGCAACATTCTCTGGATTCTTAATTATCCAGGTAGAAATATTAGAACAAAATGTAGGAATTCATTCAGGTTCTGGCTCTGCTGTTAATGAGACACTGAACAAAGACTAGGAATTATGCAAACTACCTAAGACTCAACTGTTGCTCAAGGCACTCTTTAATATACGTATATCTGCTGCCTGTAAAAAAAGATTGCATATTGGTTTAATTAAGTTTTTATGTTTATATATCCTTGTGTGCTTTCTTTATATTGAGTTTAGTGATGTATGAAAGAAAAAATAAAGTTTAACTATTATTGATTTGGATGCTGGTGATACAGATTTATTTTCTTTTTTTAATCAAAAATTTTTAAGTATTTAAAGAATTCCATAATGTAATAACTGATTGAACACAAAGCTAGGAGTTGCTGCCGCCACTACTACTCTAGAGACACCAATTCAACCATTCAGACTTTTCCCCCCCTTTGTCATACCATCTAAGAAAGAAGACGAACGACTCCTTCTATATTTCCCTACCACTGGACTGGACTGTACTTTCTTGCGAACCCACTCACAAATTTATCTGAACTTGCACATCTTTTAACAACTGCAATTTTCTTCTGTGTGAGGAGTGCATGTGGTAAATATGTGTTTGATTGAATGTTCCCACAGCTTTTAATTTAATGAATTTTCTCTTAGCTATTGTACTGTATTACTGTATTTTAATTATTGGGGTATGTATGTGCAGAATGCTTGGCTGGTATGGATGGGGGGACTTAGAATGCGGCCCGGAGCCCCCACCACTGAGTGCACAAGCAGAAGTGGATGGGGGGCAGGATTCGCCTCTCATCCCGGAATGTATGATATGAATGGCCTGCCGGGGAGAACGGAGGCCACGGGAGGGGAAGTGGGGTCTACGGGTGCGGGGATGGGCCGGTGCATCCTGGTCATAGTTGGGAGAGGCAGGTTTCACGGGAGTTATAGGGCCAGCCATTACCGGGGAAGGAGGGTTCGCTATGTCACATGATCCCTCCTTCTGGCCCTGCTAGCTCCACTCCAGGACCAGATGGCGAGAGTTGTCAGGGCCCTGGTCTCAGGCTGCTGTTGCTAAATGCCAGGTCTGTGGTTCACAAAGCTCCCCTCATCTGGGACCTAATATTAGACGAGGGGGCAGACCTGACATGTATTAATGAAACCTGGCTGGGCCAAGAGGGAGGAGTCCCCCTCACTGAAATGTGCCCAGAAAGGTTTCAGGTGCTCCACCAGCCGCGACACCAACGAAGGGGAGAGGGAGTGGCAGTCATCATCCGAGAGTCACTAGTTCCTCGTAGGATCCCTGCTCCGGAGACTGTCGGGTGTGAGTCCCTTCTGGTGAAGTTGGACCTTGGGGGTCAAGTGGGTTTGTTTCTAATGTACTACCTCCCAACTGCGTTACAACAGCCCTGCCTGTGCTCCTCGAGTCAGTAGCCGAACTGGCGGTTGAGTTCCCCAGGCTTATAGTGCTGGGGGATTTCAACCTGCCGTCGCTCGGCGAACGCTTTGATGGAGCACAGGAGTTCATGGCTTCCATGACAGCCATGGACTTGACCCAGGTAATTCAGAGTCCGACTCATACAGCGGGTCACACGCTCGACCTCGTGTTTCTCTCGGAGCAGTGGAGACGTGATCTAGATTTGAAGGGCATTAAGATCTTGCCCTTGTCATGGTCAGATCACTTCCTATTGAGGCTTGACTTTCGGAAACCAATCCACCACTGTAGAGATTAGGTGGTTCCACCCCAGGCGCCTGATGGACCCTATGGGATTTCAGATGGCACTTGGTGAGATACCTGACTCTCTGGCCCACAGTCCGGCCAAGTCCTTGGTCGCTGCTTGGAATACAGCGGTGGCGGAGGCTCTAAACCGGATTGTGCCTTTACGGCCTCTCTGCGGCAGTGGATCCAGGAGGGCTCCTTGGTTTACCGAGGAACTCTGGGAGATGAAGCGCCAAAAGAGACGCCTAGAGCAACGCTGGAGGGCTAGTAACTCTGAATCTAACCAAACACAATTAAGAGCCTTTATTAGGACTTATCTAGTGGCGATACAAGCGGCAAAATGTGCTCATTTTTCCGCTCTGATTGCATCCGCAGAATCTCGCCCAGCCACCCTGTTTAGGATAGCCCGCTCCCTATTGAAAGGGAGGGATGCGGATGAGCCCTTACAGGGTAGAGCTGAGGAGTTTGTTCAGTTTCTGTCGGATAAAATTGCTCGGATTTGGACGGACCTGGACTCCACTTGAACGGTACCAGCCGAGATGCCGGGGGAAGGTCTTGATTGGATTTTGTGGAGCGAGTTTCAACTTGTCGCTTCTGAGGAAGTGGACAAGGCCATGGGAGCGCTGAGTGCCTCCACCTGTTTACTGGACCCGTGTCCCTCCTGGCTGGTCTTGACACGTGGCTAGCTCCAGAGGATTGTTAACACCTCTCTTCAGGAGGGATCCTTCCTGCACCCTCTAAAGGATGCGGTGGTGAGACCCCTCCTTAAGAAACCTTCCCTGGATCCAGCCATCTTAAACAACTATCACCCAATCTCCAACCTCCCATTCGTAGGGAAGGTTGTTGAGAAGATGGTGGCCTTTCAACTCCGATGGACCTTGGATCAAATATCATCAATATGCGGACGATACTCAGTTGTATCTGTCCGCCTCGTGCCAACTCAGCAAAGCGGTGGAAGTGATATGCCAGTGCCTGGAGGCTGTCAGGGTCTGGATGGGAGCGAACAAGCTTGCACTCAATCCAGACAAGACCGAGTGGCTATTGATGCTGCTTCCCAAGGATAGTCCAGATATTCCACCTCTTAGCCTGGGGGGTGAAATTATACACCCCTTAGAGAGGGCTCGCAATTTGGGTGTCCTCCTGGACCCGCAGCTGATGTTAGAACACCACCTGTCAGCTGTGACCAGGGGGGCTTTTGCCCAGGTTTGCCTGGTGCATCAGTTGTGGCCCTACCTGGACCGGGAGGCATTTCAAATGGTCACTCATGCCCTCGTCACCTCAAGACTGGATTACTGTAACACGCTCTACATGGGGCTGCCCATGAAGAGTGTTCGAAGACTGCAGTTGGTCCAGAATGCAGCCGCGCGAGCGATATTGGGTGTACTAGATACACCCATGTTACACCCATCCTCCATGAGCTGCACTGGCTCCCCATTGGTCTCCGAACGCGCTTCAAGTGCTAGTCGTTACTTTTAAAGCCCTACATGGTTTAGGACCTGGCTACCCGAGAGACTGCCTCCTGCCACTTACCTCCCAATGACCAATAAGATCGCACAGGTTGGGCCTCCTCCGGATGCCGTCGACCGGACAATGCCGGTTGGTGGCTCCCCGGGGGAGGGCCTTCTCTGTAGCTGCGCTGGCCCTGTGGAACGATCTACCCGTGGAGATCCGGACCCTTACCACTCTCCCGGCCTTCCGTAAAGCCACCAAGACCTGGCTGTTCCATCACGCCTGGGGCTGTTGATCAATATCCAGCCCCACTTAGACAGAATGGATGGTGTGTAATTTTAATAATTGTATTTTTTATCTTAAATTTTTAAATGCTTTTTTATCTTGTCTGTAAGCCACCCAGAGTCCCAAGGGAGTGGGCGGCATACAAATTTTATTAAATTGAAATTGAAAAATTGAAATTAATTCCTAATTAAGAAATAGTGATATTAAGACAGGCCAAGAACAGAGGATTTTTTGTTTAGACAGGTGTCTGTAAATAATTAATCAATATTTTCCATTTGACTTTTTTTCTAACGTAGCTGGCTAGTAGCTGTCACCATGCACTGCCATCCTATCTACTCTTGTATGTAGCATTGGGATGAAAAATACAATAAGGAACTGATACCAATCCTTATCACTTTCTAAGACCAAACACTCAGAAAATGTTAATTTTGATAAAACATGTAACATTTCAACAATATGTTCTACTGCAATGTATCCCATGGAAAGTTCTAGATGGGGTACATTATTCTAAACTCAAAACAAAACACTTCTATTTTTATCATTTCATGGACAAACCTAGCTAACAACGCTTTGGCAGACTGAAAAAAAGTAATATTAGCAGTTTGCATTGTAGTAAATTAGGGCTATCTACTCCATACAGTGGTGGGTTTCAAATTTTTTTAGAACCTATTTTGTAGGTGTGGTCTATTTTGTGGGCGTGGCTTGGTGGTCATGTGATTGGGTGGGAGTGGTCAACAATGTTCCCTCTAATTTTTTTTCAGGGTGAGCGAAAAGTATAGTGTTTGAGCGGCACAGTTTCATGCCTGAGCACCTAAGAGAGCAACAGTTGAACGTCTGTCTCGTCTGCTGGACATTTGCGCAACATTCCAAGCGCCAAGCACCAATTGTGAGCGAGGTTTCAGCCTGATGATGCCAGGCATGAAATGTGCTACTCAAACACTATACTTTTCCGCTCACCCTGAAAAAAAAAAGACTTCTGCTCAGCTTTTAGATTCATTAGACTGGCTAAGAGAGACATGGCACCAACAGTCCTGGTCCTGGCATTTTGCAGGCAACCTGTCCTCTCACATTCCTTTGGAATGCAACCCATCACATTGAATTAGATTTTGCCAATTATCCTATTAAAAGATAATCTATTATTCTAAATAGGACTAACTCGATATTAAAAATGTAATATTTAATGCTGATAAATAATAGCAGTAATTGTTATTTAGTATGATTAAAATCAGTATTGATATATCAATATATCTAGCAAAATTGACAATAACACTAAAATAACAATACAAATATATAATGTGGAATATAAATGTAATAAATATAATATATAAATACAACATAAATGTAATAAAATAATTTATCATGAAACTCTCCCCCTTTAAAGTAATAAGATCAATTAAATAGTCTAGCAAGTTTGGACAATATGCTATATGTTATGTTACAAGAATATATATGCCTCAGAATCAGATACAACATCCACATCATTTCCAACTGAGTCAATAAAATGATATGCCATGCCAAAACTATTTTAAATAAAGATATGAAATTAATCAAGTATTGCATTTATTTTTCAAAATGAATGTAGAATTTTTTTTATTATTTAAGTTTTGTACCCTATCTTTTCTAACTAACGTTAACTTTAAAAAGATGTTACATCAGACTACAATACAAGTAATTAAATGAAGACTAAAATAAGTGTTTTGGCATATTGAGCTTTTTATATTTCTTTCTTATATTGCTTCCTTAGTTGAGAACTTCCTCCTCAGCTTACTTACGCATTAACTGTTTGTTGCTTTTATGGCTTATTCATTCACTGCTCCATCTTCAGTTTTTTTCACAGGGGGCAGGGCTTCCTTCCTTCCTTCCACTCCTTTGGCCACCAATTTTGATCCAACTCTCTCTCTCTCTCTCTCTCTCACACACACACACACACACACACACACACACATGTTCTTTGGGGGGGGTTGAATTACTCCACCTCACTGCGCAAAGTCGGCTCAGCATGTGTTCGGCCCCTGCTTACGCTGAATCAAATCTGCAGCCAGCGGGACCATTTCAAAGCCGCCAGTGCTCTTGCTCCTTCTCCTTCACCGGCAAAGCAGCGGCGGTGGTGCCTCCCCCTCCGCTCGATCACCTCAGCTGGGCTCTGGGTTATCCCTGCCATCGCCATCCACCTCCGCCGCTTCCTACTAGCTCCCGCGGCCTCAAAAGCACGGCAGAGGAGGAAGGGGGAGGGATAACGCGGGGGCCAGCTCAGGTGCTCCGCGTGGAGAGAGAGGCACCACTGCCACGGGCGGCTCATCAAAACAAGTCCTGGGGAGGTCCTTTGCAGGCGGCCAGTTCTAGCTGCCTGCAAAGGACTTCCCACGTTTGCTTTGGTAGAAAGCTCTGCGCGGCAGTTAGAAATCTCTGCGCGGGAGGTTTCTAGCAACGTGCGCGGCCACGCAGGCGCGCACCTTAGAGGGAACAGTGGTGGTCAACTTGTAAAATGTGGTGAAACTTGTTTAATAACACTCTTGCTTAGCAACCATAATTTGGGCTCAATTGTGATTATAAGTTCTCTTTCTTTTCTTTCTTTCCCTTCCTCTTTCTTTCTTTCTTTCTTCTTTCTTGTCTCTCTCTCTCCCTCTTTCCTTCTTTCCTCCCTTTCCTTTTTCTTCCTTCCTTCCTTCCTTCCTTCCTTCCTTCTTCTTTCGTTCTTTTTTGTGTCTCTCATCCCCACTTACTTATTTCCTTCCTTCCTTCTTCTTATGTCTCTCTCTTCTTTGTCTTTCCTTCTTTCTCTTTCTCTTTTTATCTTTGTTTCTCTCTTTTTTCTCTCTCTCTCCTTCCATTCTTTCTTTCTTACTCTTTCTCTTTATTTCTCTCTCTCTTGCCCCCTCTCACACGCACACATACCTTCCAGTTGGTGAAAATTTCTGTTTTGCCAGCTGGGAGCTGGCAAAGAAGCCTCGTTTTCCCTGCTGCCCGCAGCTCTCGGAGGAAGGAGGCAGGGAAGCGAGCCGTGGGCCTCATCTTTGCCTCATTCATTGAGAGCTAGCTTCAAGGTCAGCCAGGGTCTCCTGCCACTGCGCCCTTCACTCGTCTTCCACCCGGAGACTCTGCTGGCGGTCGCCTCCCAAGATAAGCTCAGAAGAGATGCACAAATGGCCATGAACCTCCCGAGGAGGACATTGGACACCAGGAGGTGGAGGTAGTGCCCACTACTGCTGCTGCTCCCAGTAACACAGGATTCTTGGAGAACATTAATTTGCAGGTGCACCGATTCCAGCAGCTGCATTTTGCCTTGAAACATGTTGTCCCGGCAACCTGAAGGGGACATTTTCCCAGCGGCATCTCAGGCAACTTTCTCTCTTGCCACACAAGGAAGCAAAGCCAACTTTATTTATTTATTTGGTTGATTGGTTCCGAGACCATGGGAGGCGATCCGACAGTGCTTTTTATGCCCGCTGTGACCCATTTAGTTGCTTGCGTCTAGCCCCACAGCTCTCACTCAAGAATCCAGCTGATTTTCTCCCAAGCAGTGGTTGTGAGCATCGGAGAGCCTCCTGCTCCAGTCTCCCCTGCCCTACTACATTAAGATCCCTGTGTTTCCCATTCCTGCTAGAAGCACACAGGCCATGCAAGTGAGCAGGTGCGTGAAGCCCCCAGATGATCTGATCCCTGCTACCGTGGATGGGCTCCAGAACAGCAGAGCCTCCTCTTCCTTCTTTTTAACCAGGCGATCTGTTTAACCAGATGATCTTCGGCTGCTGCATAAGTCCATAGGCTCGCATTGCCCTTTTCTCTCTGATAGCCACCTGGTTAAAAAGGAGAAGGAGGCTCCACTGGTCCGGAGCCCATCCACGGGGGAAGGGATCTCCCTCGCGTTCCTCATCTTCCTGGATGGGCTCTGGACCAGCAGAGCTGCCTCCTCCTTTTTAACCAGGCGGCTATCAGAGAGAAGAGGGCAGCGTGTGCCTGTGGGCATGTGCAGCAGCCGAATTCTCTCCTCCTGTTCTTCAGCTGCTGCACAAGCCCAAGGGTATGCGCTGCCCGGTTTGCTGAATCTGGCATGGCTTCAGAGAAAGAAGGCATGCGAGAAAGCCCCCCCCCATTCACGCTGCCTGAACGTTTGAATGAAGGAGGCTGATTGCAGGGTCCTTTGTCCTCGGCTATGCGATTTCCTTTTGTTCTCTGCTGCTCGAACGAGTGAATGAGGCAGAGGGAGAATGAAAGGAGATCGCGTTGGGCGGGGAGAGCAAGCCAAGCATTCCGGTACTATGCCTTACTATGACTTGCTTTCTGAGCATGGGGCGACGGGCGGTAGTTTGTGTGGAAGCCCGGTTGAGTCCTTTGCTAACAGGCAGGTTCTAGGACACCTGCCGCCACCAAAGCACCTTCCTGAAGTTGCTTTTCTGAGCACAGGGAAAATGGATGGTATTTTGTCCCTTCTGTCTCCCCATTGCTCAGAAAAGCAACTCTGGGAAGGTCCTTTGGTGGCGGCAGGCATCCTAGAACCTGCCTGCTAGGAAAGGACCTTCCCGAAGTTACTTTTCTGAGCAACGGGGAGACAGAAGGGACAAAATACCATCCGGCCGGGGAAGGGTATACAGGGCTGGGGGCGGGGCAGCTTACTTCTGGGTCCAGTCACCAACCGGTTCGTGAGAACCGGCAGGACTGGCAGCCCTGACTCCATACTGCAAAAACCTGGGGCAACCATTACCTGATAGCAAAGAGATGCAGCAATCACGATTTGGTGGACATAAAAAAAGAATATTTTATAAGTAACAAAATCCTCTATGGTAATTATTTTGTGTATCTGCCTTCAAACTTTAGTACATCTAATAATTAGTACTGGTTTTAGTGCCATATTTTATTTTTGTACCATAAGGACAAGAAAGCCAGTTTGGTACAGTGGTTGAGGCACCAAACTAAAAATGGGAGAGTTCTAGACTAGCCATGGACACAAACCCAACTGGCTAACCTTGGGCAAGTATGTTCCCTCAGTCCTAGGAAGGAAGCAATTGTAAACCATTTCTAAAAACCTGGCCAAGAAAACTTCAGAGATTTGTCCAGGCAGTTAACTGGAGTCAAGACTGAGTCAAAGCCATATAAACATAAAAACAAAAAAATCATACAGTTATATAGATAATTTCTGATCTCATAATAAAACATTCATATTCTAGTCTTCAGTATTTTTTACTTGGTTCAGCCGTTACATTAAACCATCATGTAGCTTGCCTGTTTTTTTATTTGTATGAAGTGTTAGTTCTATGGTTTTATTGTGCCATACTTACAAAATCTTTGAAAGAATGATACAAAATCACCTCACTGGAGCTGTAGAATCCCTTTTC
Source organism: Thamnophis elegans (assembly GCF_009769535.1). Classification (NCBI taxonomy): domain Eukaryota; kingdom Metazoa; phylum Chordata; class Lepidosauria; order Squamata; family Natricidae; genus Thamnophis; species Thamnophis elegans. The sequence goes on from NC_045546.1 coordinate 46,068,655, forward strand.
AAAAGACAGCAGGCTGGAGTTCACCCTGAAAAATGCTGCAGTGTGGAGAACCTGAATTTAACCCAATATATTAAAGATGGATTACAAATGGGCAATTTTACAGGAACTGTATTCATAGATCTTATGGATGCATATGATTCCATGTGCATCCGTAGAAGAGTGAAGCAGAAAGTTTATGATAGGATTACATATATTAAACTTACAAATATCAGGAATCTGCTTTAGAACCATATGATTTTTGTAGAGTTTCAAGGAAGGTGAAATAGACATAGAAACCAAAGAAAAGCTTACCACTGGGTAGTATACTGGCTCCAACTCTTTTTAATATTTATAACAATGATTAGCCGCTCCTTGAAGGTACTAACAACTATATGTACACTGATGATTGAGCAATGACTTTACAGGGAGAAACATTTGAGGACGTTGAATAATGATTAACTGAAACCCTGGTGGAGCTTGATTGATATTATTGTGATAACCAATTAAATCCAAATTCCACCAGAAATTCAGGTACTGTATGTGCCTTCCATCTTTGCAATAAACAGGCTGCTTGGAAGCTGCATATTATATGAAGAAGAACATTATTGGACATTGCTGCAACCCTATATATTTAGCGGTCACTCTAGATAGAGCCCTAACATATAAGTAGCACTGTACTAAGACACTAAACTGAAGATCAGTGGATAAAATAACATCCTCAGGAAATTAATGAGCTCTACCTGGGATGTCAAACCAAAGGACCTTAAGACAACAGCTCTAATTCTTTCTACTCAGCAGGCAGTTTGAGTAATTTGGTTTAAATCAGCGCATACTGAGAAAGTAGATGTTGCTCTAAATGTAGCTAGCAGAATTATTACCAAATGCCTTAAACTTACTCCTCTAGATAAGATCTAGCACCTAACTGTCCCACCTTCTGTTTGCAGAGAAGCAATAGCATACACAGTTGTCTATATATCTAGACAACACCCCTCTATGGACTAAAACCAGTCCATCAGAGATTAACATCAGCGATTAACATCCTTTGGTCAACAGAAAACTTTGAAGAATTTGAAAGCAGAGTGGAACTATGGAAAGCTACAAAGAACACCAGATGGAACCAACAATGGAGCTGATGCCTGGATCTAGCAAAAGCGGGAAAGTATGGAAATAATTTACTAGACTGTGCACGGGTACAACAAAATCCAGAGACACTCTGAACAAATAGGGCTACCCAGTAGTATCTGCCTTTTGACATGCAGACAACTCACACTGTGCATGTGCGAGACCTGAATGGCTGCCTGGCTTTCTTGCTCTGCAGAAAGCCGGATGAAAAAAGACCTCAGAGAGCCTTCAAAACCTGTTAAATTATTACCAAAGGTCCCCCGAGGAGGACTGGAGTCTGGGGAGCAAGAGAGGAGAGAGGACCAGGCACCTGGAAGTCTTCTGAAGTTTGTGAATGAGGGAAACTCTCTGTGGCCTGGATTCACACCCTGTGGTGTGAAGAGGAAGACAGCGGCACCGCGCTGCTGACGGCAGCGTTCTACTACAGCCTCCAGCCGGACAGCAGCATTTATTTACAACTTTCGGTGTTTTCGGAGTTTTGGAGTTTAGGGAGAGAGAGGAGAGAGGAGAGAGGATCGGACATCTGAAGTCCTTGAGCGGTGAAACCCTCGGCGGCCGGATTTATACTCGCGGCGTGGATAGGAAGATGGCGGCGCTGCACTGATAGCAGCGTCCTAGTGCAATCCTCCAGCATTTTTTGGACCTTTCAGCCAAGTGGTGAGCCTTGTGGACCCCATAAATGACTATTACTATCCTCCATCAAACCAGAGAGGTGGGGATTCTATAGGGGCTTGGTCAGGTGGATCAGGCGGCTGGCTGAGGTTGCCGCTGCCGTAGCTCTTCTGGACGCCCCCCCCTCCTCCTCCATCCTGCTTGCCTTCCTCACCGCCGCAACCTTGCCCTTCACTCTTTATGCATGCTGGACATTTCTCCTCCTGCTGCCCTCATTGCTGTGGATCCTTTGCCTGTTTCCCTACCCAGCACTGACTCTCCACTCCACTGCCTTGGCCTGCGACCATCTGCTTTGGCCTGTAACAGCTGTCCTCCTTGACTGCTCACCACCCGTTACTGCCCTTGGATAGATAGGTATAGATAGGTATAGATAGGATAGATAGGTATAGATAAGTATAGGTAGATAGATTTATAGGTATAGGTACCTGGGCAGCGTCCATCTGATGGTGCACCCGGTCTGTGGGAAGGAGTGATAGAGGTTAGAGTTAGGGTTAGGGTTAGGGTTGGGGGTTGAGCAGGGGTGGGTTTCCCGCCCCGTTCCAACCGGTTCGGTTGGAACGGGGCCGGCGGCGTCCTCGTGCACGCACGCGGCGCATGCATGCGTACTAGCGTCTGTGCGATGCTCCAGCTGCTCCTGGAGGATCGCGCAGGCGCTGTATGCGTCCTGCGCATGTGTGGAAGCGCAGAACTCGTCAAAACCGGATAAGGAGCGCGGGTGGGCGGGTGGGCCAGTCGCCGTTCCCGGAAGTTACTTACTTCCGGGTTCGCCGACCAACCAGTTCGCAGGGACCACCGCAAACCGGTTGAAACCCACCCCTGGGGTTGGGGTTAGGGTTGGGTTAGGGTTCAGGTTAGGGTTAAGGTTAGGGCTAGGGTTAGGGTTAGGGTTAGGGCTAAGGTTAGGGTCAGGGTTAGGGTTGGGTTAGGGTTAGGGTTAGGTTTCGGACCAGGGTTAAGGTTAGGGTTAGGGTTAGGGTTAGGGTTAGAGCTAGGGTTAGGGCTAGGGTTAGGGCTAGGATTAGGGTTAGGGTTAGGAGCGATAGAGGATGGCAGTTTCAGGGGTGGGGATTTGGCGTCCTAACAACTGGCGCTTTCCCTTCCCCCTTCTTGATTTGTTCCAGCCACCTCCTGACTTTGGACCCCCTGGCCTCAGATCTGGAGGGTGTGGGACTCTGAAGCTGTTGCTCGCTAACATTTGGTGTTTACGCCTTGCTCCCCTCCAGCCACAACCACCTAGCACAATACGGACTTTTGGACTTTTGGCCTTGGATGTCTTCCTGGGACTTGAGGAAGGGAGAGGAGTGGAGCAGCTCTCCCTTTTCCCTTTTCCCTTTATACCATCGTTGTTTTAAATCGCACTTGCGCAGTGGTCTGCTAATTTTTATGAATGTGGTGTGGATGGTGTGCCTGTTTGATGTCTGTACCCACTTTTAAATCATATTATTGTTGTAGTTTTTGTGTTTTAACTGACTCTGTGGGGACTGTATGGGTGAGCGCTTGTGTATGTATGTTAGGATTGGGATCATAACCTGGTGCCTCCTCCACTGAGTGCGATTGCAGAAGTGGTAGGTGGGCCCAGGTCTATCTCCCATCGTAGAATGACTGGTATAAATCGCCTACTGGAAGGAGCGGAAGCCATGAGAGGGGAAGTGGGGTCTATGGTTGCGGGGGTGGGCCGGAGCATTGTGGTCATATTGGGAGGGGCAGGTATGATGGGAACTTCAGGGCTAGCCATTACCGGGGAAGGAGGGTCCGCTACATCACAGCGATCCCCCCTTCCGGCCCTGCTAGTTCCACTCCAGGACCAGATGGTGAGAATTGTCAGGGCCCTGGTCTCAGGCTGTTGTTGCTAAATGCCAGGTCTGTGGTTCATAAAGCTCCCCTCGTCCGGGACCTAATATTAGACGAGGGGGCAGACTTGGCATGTATTACTGAAACCTGGCTGGGCCTGGAGGGAGGAGTCCCCCTCACTGAAATGTGCCCAGAGGGATTTTAGGTGCTCCACCAGCCGTGACCCCAGAGAAGGGGTGGGGGAGTGGCCGTCATCGTCCGAAGGTCATTAGTTCCTCGTAGGATCCCTGCTCCGGAGCTTGTCGGGTGTGAGTCCTTGTTGTTGAAGTTGGACCTTGGGGGTCAAGTGGGCTTGTTGTTAACGTACCTACCTCCCAACAGTGTTGCAGCAGCCCTCCCCTCGCTCCTCGAGTCGGTTGCCGAGCTGGCGGTAGAGTTCCCCAGGCTTATGGTGCTGGGGGATTTCCACCTGCCTATGCTCAGCGAACGCTCTGATGGGGCGCAGGAGTTCATGGCTTCCATGACAGCCATGGACTTGACCCAATTAATCCAGGGTCTGACTCATTCAGCGGGTCATACACTTGACCCCGTATTCCTCTCGGAGCAGTGGAGGCGTGATCTAGAGTTGAGGGGTATTAAGATCTTGCCCTTGTCATGGTCTGATCACTTCCTACTGAGGCTTGACTTTCGGAAACCAATCGCCCACTGTAGGGAGGAGGAACTGATTAGGTGGTTCCGCCCCAGACGCCTGATGGACCCCATGGGTTTTCAGACGGCGCTTGGGGTGATACCTGACACTCTCGTCCACAGTCCAGTCGAGTCCTTAGTCGCTGCTTGGAATACAGTGGCGACGGAGGCTCTAAACTGGATTGCGCCTTTGCGGCCTTTCCGAGGTAGCGGATCCAGGAGAGCTCCTTGGTTTACCGAGGAACTCCGGGAGATGAAGCGCCAAAAGAGACGCCTAGAGTGCCGCTGGAGGGCCAGTAAATCTGAGTCAGACCGAGCACTGATGAGAGCCTACATCAGAGCCTATATTGTGGCAATACGGGCGGCGAAATGTTCACATTTTGCCGCTCTTATTGCATCTGCTGAATCGCACCCAGCCGCCTTGTTTAGGATAACCTGCTCCCTCCTGAAAGGGAAGGATGTGGATGAAACTTTACAAGGTAGAGCTGAGGAATTTGTTCAGTATTTAACGGATACAGTCACTTGGATTCGGACAGACCTGGACTCCAATTGCACGGTACCAGCCGAGGTACCGGGGGAAGGTCTTGAGTGGAGTTTATGGACTGAGTTTCAACTTGTCATGCCTGAGGAAGTGGACAAGGCCATGGGAGCAGTGAGTGCCTCCACTTGTATAGTGGACCCGTGCCCCCCCTGGCTGGTTTCAACCAGCAGGGAGGTGACACGTGGCTGGATCCAAATGATAATTAATACCTCTCTCCAGGAGAGAGGTATTAATTCCCGCTCCTCCTAAAGAATGCGGTGGTGAGACCCCTCCTGAAGAAACCGTCTTTGGACCCAGCCATCTTGAGCAACTATCGTCCAGTCTCCAACCTTCCCTTTGTAGGGAAGGTTGTTGAGAAAGTGGTGGCCTCTCAACTCCGACGGTCCTTGGATGAAACCGATTATCTGGATCCCTTTCAGTACAGTTTCAGGCCTGGTTACAGCATGGAAACTGCTTTGGTTGCGCTGATCGATGATCTCTGGTGAGCCAGGGATAGGGGTCAGTCCTCTATCCTGGTGCTCCTTGACCTCTCAGCGGCCTTCGATACCATCGACCATGGTATCCTTCTGCAACGATTGCGGGAGGTGGGAGTGGGAGGCACCGTTCTTCGGTGGTTCTCCTCCTACCTCTCGGACAGGTTGCAATCGGTGTTGGTTGGGGGGCAGAGGTCGACCCCTAGGCCCCTAAATTATGGGGTGCTGCAGGGCTTGGTCCTGTCCCGCCTCCTATTTAACATCTACATGAAGCCGCTGGGTGAGATCATACGGCGGCACGGGATTAAATACCATCAATACGCGGACGATACACAATTGTATCTTTCCGCCCCGTGCCAACTCAGTGAAGCGATAGAAGTGATGTGCCAGTGCCTGGAGGCTGTTAGGGTCTGGATGGGAACAAACAAGCTTGCGCTCAATCCCGACAAGACTGAATGGCTATTGATGTTCCCTTCCAAAGACTGGCAAACTATTCCATCTCTCAGGCTGGGGGGTGAAATTATACGCCCCTCAGAGAGGGTTCACAATTTGGGAGTCCTCCTGGACCCACAGCTGACTTTAGATCACCATTTGTCGGCTGTGACCAGGAGGGTCTTTGCCCAGGTTCGCCTGGTGCACCAATTGCGACCCTACCTGGACCAGGGGGCACTTCAGATAGTCACTCACACCCTCGTTGACTCAAGACTGGATTACTGTAACACGCTCTACATGGGGCTGCCCTTGAAAAGTGTTCAAAGACTTCAGCTAGTCCAGAATGCAACCGCGTGAGCGATTGTGGGTGCACCCAGGTACACCCACGTTACACCTATCCTCCACGAGCTGCACTGGCTACCCATTGGTCTCTGGACACACTTCAAGGTGCTAGTCGTTACTTATAAAGCCCTGCATAGCATTGGACCTGGGTACCTGGGAGACCGCCTCCTGCCAATTACCTCCCAAAGACCGATTCAATCTCACAGGCTTGGTCTTCTCCGGGTTCCATCGGCCAGCCAATGTCGACTGGCAACCCCCCGGGGGAAAGCCTTCTCTGTTGCTGCGCCAGCCCTCTGGAATGAGCTCCCCATGGAGATCCGGACCCTTACTACCCTCCCGGCCTTCCGTAAGCTACCAAGTCCTGGCTGTTCCGACAGGCTGGGGGCTGTTGAAATATCCAGCCCCACCTCAATTGTGAATGTTGTGCATTTTTAAATTCTTGGTATTATTTATTTATTTCCCTTTCCCTGTTTATTGTGAGCCGCCCGGAGTCCTTCGGGAGTGGGCGGCATACAAAAATAAACAACAACAACAACAACACACACACATATACACCTTCCCTTTGTGTCCTGATCAGTGTGCACTTCAGGACTTCATGGCAGCACGTCAGAATGCAATTAGTGTTGCTATTTTTCTGGGCAATAACTGTTTAACTTGTACATGTTTTACTGTTGTATTTTATATTTTAAATTGTATATTGTACAGTATGCCTTCTTTTAATTGCGATGCTTCTGATACATATAAACAAGGTTCACCATATGTGAATATACTTATAGTAACTTGGTATATTAAATAAACTCTGCTTTATGACAGTGTGGAAAGATAGTCAACTACAAATGTCACTGAGAATGATATAGAAAAGATTATATATTTGTGGTGTCATTTAGCAAATAGATTTTAGTTTTTTATTTATAAATAAATAATATCCAAAAGTGTATCTGATTTTTTTCCACATAGTTTTACTGCTGGAAATTAATACTCTACAAATTTCTGTTTGCCCTTCAAGGGCCATTGCAACAAATTACAAATCTTATTTCTATTTAAGTAATCTTACAACTACAGTCATAACATGATTTAATAAAGTCATTGCAATTAATACTTTGATGAAGAAATTCCTGACTTGGCATCTTGAGAGACTATGAACTAGTGTATTATTTAACTTTATAGTTAGTGGAGCATGAAACAGAAGATCAGGAAAAAGACGTGTTACTGCATCTGACATTTAGACATATTATTTTGAATTAATTATCTTTAAAATGTCCTTAGTAGGAAATTCCAGTATAGTATATGGAAGTACTATTCATCAAGTTACCATCACATTATGAACCTTCAATAAGTGATTTCAAATTTGCTTTGCCAGATTTTAGATAGAAATTCTAGTCTTTCTGAAGAGACAAAGGAACAGTTAAAACTATACAGTATATGTCCAATTATTAAGAGTAGGTTCCTTTAAACAGTCAAAATTGCTTGTGATTAAATATGCAAACTATTATTTGAGTAGTAGTATCAATATTACAGGTATGCAAAGTAGGAAAAGAAGATGCTTTGAAAATGAAGCACAAATTTTTAATCATGAAGGCAGCTGTATCTTTACAAGGCTGGCATGCCTGATTCAAATGCAATTGTGTCTCTACTTGCATGCATACATGGCTTTGTTTGGCTGGCAGATGTATTCTATATGCATGCATAGAGGGTTATCTTTTAAAGGAATCACATTACCTTGCAAAAGAAAGTTGTTTAATTATTTCAAAGAAAGATTACTTTTTGTGTAAAAGTTTTTTAAGTTTAACATCTACTGGCTTAATGAAAATACCCAGTTTTCTTGGCATTCATAGGAAGTAGTTTGTCACTGCATTTTATCGTATTTTCCTCTACTTCTCAGCCTGATGCTCAGCCTGATGCACAGCCAGAGCCTTCCATTGTTTGTGAGTAAAATATATTGAAAATGACAATTGCATTATGGTGCTGTTGTATAGCCTCCTCTCCTTTTTACATGTGTTGGAATGTTACATGTATATCAGTGATGAGTTTCAGGTGGTACACCCCAATATGGGCGTACCGGAGTCTGCCCAGAGCACCGGATGCTGTTCCGGTATGATGTTCCAGAGGGCCCACCCACCCGCCCAAACTCCTTACTGGTCTTTTAAGTCTTCAGCGCTTCCGCGCATGCGCACGGCACATACAGCGCCTACATAACATCTGCTGAGCAGCTGGAGCGTCGTGGAGGCTCGTGGAGGCGCTAAGACACATGCGCGCACTGGATACCGACGGGCCCGTTCCAACTGTACCAGTTAGAACAGGATCTGTAACCCACCACTGATGTATATCAGGAGCTGTCATCTTCAACATATCATTCTAATTAATAGCTTGAAGTATGAAAATATATGTCGCCAAGCTCTTATTCTGAATATTTTACATCAGGGCTATCTAACTCCCGGCACATGGGGTAGATGCGTCAAGTGCTGGCCACACCCATGCCCAGTTTAGTGAAGGGGGAAAAGTCCCAATACATCACCTGACAACACCGTAATGATGTGAGTTTGACACCCCTGTTTTACATAGTCATAGTTGCTGTTATTAATATTTTATTATATTAGCTTGAGACCCTGAAAACACACAAAGTGATGCATAATACATAAAAAAATAAAGGGAAAAAAATCACCAACCATTGGAAAAGCTATCATTATTAATCATCCATACAAACCTTGAATAGTGTTTGTATGCTTCATGAAGTCCAGCATTCATCATACCCTACTCCATATCTTTCTCTTCCTTCCTCCTTCTCCCAAAGTTATTAGTATATTGACCACTACATGAAAGCAAACTTTTAAAAATTTAATTCTAATGGACATCCATATCTGTTCAGCTGAGATGCAGCCACTAGTAATGATTATTAAACAGCAATTGTTCAAGAAAGGAGTTTTGGTCTGCGTGAAAGACATGTTAATTTCTGTGCTCTCAGATATATCAGCTTCAACAGCAATTATTCAATAGCCCACTAAATTGATATTCCTTTCAAACCCCAGCTAATAAAGCAACTACAGAAGCTGGGGTATTAGTCTGTCTCACAGCCAATAACAACATTGCAGAACAAGAATATTGCCTGGCAACCAGACAGGAAGACATTTTGCCATAGCTGACTTGCCAAGTGATCTGGATTTGTTGCTCATCATAAAGAATGCTTTCTATATTCCTACATCATTCCTTGCACAAAGGAAATCTTGTGCAAGATAAAAGAGAAAACAATATTTCTACATCAAATCAGGAAAAGATGGCCTAGAACTGCCTCGCTGATTGGCCAGCAAAAAATGGAAGTAACATTGTAAGGATATTTTCTCTAAAAATGATTAGTAAGCATCATCATGCCAGACATGGTTGCATGACTAAAAATCACAGCAAATTAATAAAGAAGACAAGGAATTATATATCTACACCCACCCAACCCCTTCCCCCAGAACTTGGGAGCTGGCAACTGACATTTTTAATGCTGTACAAATATCATGGCACTATGAAACAATAACTTTGTGAAGAGGACTTGCCTTCTCAAAATTGAGAGTTTGAAGTTGGCTATGGTGTTTCAGTTTAAAACTGATATTTTTCCTCTTACTATAAAATTCACAAGTAAAAAATATAATGAACATGAATGAAATGCCTTGAAGTGAGAGAATCACAAATCTCCTCAACTAAAATTAGCCCAGCAGGTTTGCTGTTGATCTGTCCTTTTCCATCCTGTTGCTCTATATTGCATCTATTGCTTTACCCTGATCAAGTTTATAGATCTAAATGTTTTTGCAGTGTATGAGTTGCAGATTACAGGACAATTTTTTCCTGAAATCAAATTGCTTATTAGAGACTAGACTGTTTGCCTATAAGTGGAGGTTGATGGATTGATTTATGGTGGATTCCATGACTTTACAGGCAATGCAGCAAATGGAGATTGGTCTGTAATTTTCAACAAGGCTGGGGTCTCCTTTTTTGAAGATAGGTATGACTGTTGCTAATGACCATAGGTCAGGCAAGGAACTTGTTCTAAAAGATACTTCATAGATGGTGCTTAGAGGTTCAGCTAAGGGAGCAGAGAGTTTTTTTAGAAAGTAGGCACCTATTCCATCAGGACCAATAGAAAGAGATGGCTTTAGATTGTGTAGTGCCCTTTTGATAGTATCTTCAGTAAAATCAATGTAGATTACATCATTGCAATTGGTTGTGGTACGACTAGGAAATGAGGGGGAGATGCCATTGCTGTTGACAAAGACCGAACTGAAAAAAGTGTTGAAGAGATTGGCCTTAACGACATCATTGTTATAATCAAGTTTACCCATCACTACCTTGAAATTGCTCTATATTGAATTGGATGGGGCTAGCATCTCTGTTTAGCTTCACAGCTGACTATTATAATACGTAACAATGGGGACAACTATGGAGACAGCAGAGTTTAGGTTGATGTATTATCCTCTTGTCTCAACCATAAGGACACTGATGTGGTAGAGAAAAGAGGCTAATCTAAAAACCTTGAGAAATAAGCAGTGTTATATACAAACCAGCAATCCTTGTGGTAGGAAAGAAAGGTCAGTTTATAGAGGTTTCCTTTGTATTCCCCGCCCCCCTGAAACTTGGCATGTTTCACAAATTTGGAAAGGAACTGTTATACTTGAGAACTTCATATGCTGTGGCCCAAACACTAACATTATAGCTATTTGTTCATGTCCTTGTTTCAAATAATAGTGACAGCTGAAGATTAAAAAAAAAAGTCTACCTCACATGCTTGTGAATAGAATTGAATCAATATCAGATCCAGCTGACAGAATTGCACAATTATTCTTTTTTTTGTGTGTGTGTAAATTTCTACTGGCATTTTACACTTTTTTTAGATGTGTGCAGATACAATATGCTCAGATAGATGCGATTTTCATAAATCCTAAAAGAAAAAAAGTGCTTAAAGATTCTGAGAATGGTCCTGCAATTGCTGCATGGAAACCAGAGGAAAAACTCAGAAAATGTCAAGTCTCACAACTTATTAAAATAATTTTTCTCATGGCAAGTGACTGATTTTGGATCTTAGTATTTTAAGTGTGACAGTACACGTCACATGTCTTCTAATTGGTGGGGCATGGACAAAAATATATTAGCTTGAAATCTAATCTCTTGTTTAGATATCCTAGATAGCAAAAAATAGTGTGGAATAAAATTGGGTTTGGTCACACTTGTGGCAGACTAGCTAAAAGAAACAGTCTTTTCTATTAAAAAGGAATGGTGATACATTTAAGGTACAGTTAAGGCTGGAAATTTTGTGGCACGACAAAACCGCGCTACGCAAAATAGCGGAGATTAAATCGCGTCGCTAAACCGCGACGTCATCACCGCCGCAACAACAGCGCGGCGACAGAAGGACGTTCTACATGCTTTGTTCTTTGCTTCCAAAGGTAGCCCTCCTCCTCCAGCTGACAGCGGCAGTGGGCACGGGGCAAAGCGGGCGGGAAGGGTCCAGCACAGCCGCGGGGGGCAGCAGGAAGCCTGCGGGGGGGCTGAGTGGGGCCGCCGACGCCGGTGGCGGAGGAGGATGCAGCAGCGGCGGCGCTGAGGCTCTCCCAGGGCCGGCGAAGCGGGCTTGCCCAGCGGAGGCAGGCCGCCCTCTTCTTCCTCAACAACATCTCCTTGGACGGGCAGCGGCCGCTGCCGGGCAAGCTCGCTTCGCCGGCCCCGGGAGAGCCTCAGCCGCCGCCACTGCCGCATCCTCCTCCACCGCCGGTGTCGGCGGCCCCGCTCAGGCTTCCTGCTGCCCCCCACGGCTGAGCTGGACCCTTCCCGCGGGCTGCTGCTGCTGGGCAGCCTGCTTTGCCCCGTGCCCGCTGCCGCTGTCAGCTGGAGGAGGGGGGCTACCTTTGGAGGCAAAGAACGAAGCATGTAGAACGCCCTTCTGTCGCTGCGCTGTTGTCGCGGCGGTAGGGTCGTTTTTTTCTTAGCGCTTCAGACGCCGCGGATTTGCCTCTGCGCTTATGTCGGCGCGGATAAGGGCATCGCGGTTTTGTGGTGGAACCGGAAATTTAGTGTGATTGTTTCTTCTTGTTCTAAAAAAAGCATTAATGGTAGTCCTCAGTTAACAACAGTATTTAGGACCAAAAGTTATTGCTGAGCAATGTGGTTGTAAACTACAACATAAGTGTACTGCTCAACAACAGCAATCTTCGCATTCCCCATTGCCCTCATTAAAGAATTGCCTCACAATTTTCTTCAGCTTCCAACAAGCAAAGTTGTCAGGCATGCAGCCAGTTCCTTTTAGGATCTTTGGCCTGCCACACTCTCTATTATTTTACTATTCTTTTTCATTAGTGGGGAATTGGGAGGGGAATAGTAAGGAATAGAATGTGTTGTTGTCAAAATAAAAAAAAAATCCTTTCTAGAAGCCCAAGGTCATCTTTTGTCTCTGCACCTCTGAGCCTGACTGGAACTGGATGGGTGGAACTGCCAGTGTGGCAGTGGAAGATTGGACTGTGTGATGGACTTGTGGGTGTGGGGGGCAAGATTATGAACTTTCAACCGGGTGGGGAAACCCAGGAAGCTCAGATTCACGTTTCCACAGATGTACCAACATGTCTCTCTTAATAAATTGGAAGTTGAGGAAAGTTCTGCCTTGAACTCTGATTTAATTTTGGATGATATTTGGAACACTGACAAAAGTCATGAGGAAGCCAGGAAGACATTGCAAGACCCAGATGGTTCAAAAGCAAATTGGTAGGCAGGTAAGTAGCTGCTGCCAGGTGCAAGGAGTGTGTGTGAGTGGCCACTGAAGCACAGAGGGGGCTAGAAGTGGCTGTTGCAAGTGCATGAGGAGCTAGCACAGCATGAGTATTGTTAGTAATATAATCTAATGGTTGAGTTGGCAATATATAAATCATGTAACAATGCTGTACTTGTTTCTTTAAATCATGCTGTAAAATGTGATTGGTTGCTGTTTCCTCAACTGGCCATAAGATGGAGCCAAAATCACTGTTAGATGCTGATCTGATCTGATCTGATCTGGCTGTTAGAAGTGCCGTATTGTGATCAGGTGAGCTATTGTAAGTTTTGCAACTGCTAGCAAACTTTGTGTACCGGACTGTTTGTATGATTATGGACTATGTTATTTGGATTATCCCTTAACTGAAAGACGCTGATGACTGACTGTCTTAACCATGTATGACTTGGACTGTTTGATGGACTCTGATACGTCTATTTCCATGAAAGTAAAAGCCTATTTAAACTGCAGTGTCTCTGTATGCTGGTTTGTGTGTTCTCCAACACAACTCTCACAACAATTCTCTGAATGCACTCGCTCTCCCAACGGGGACCTTATCAAACAAGTATGGCAAGACTTGGGATGGCTGCTACAGGATGTATGAGGGTGCATGAGGGGCCTGTGAGTTATGGTGCCAGTACAAAGGGGAAGACTTCCCTGTTGGCTCTCCCCTTGACTTTCCATTTGGGAACCTGACAGATCAGGTGCAAATGGCAATCGTGTGACCAATGGCTGAAATTTCAAGTACTGGTTGTAAATATCACTTGTTCAGTGCCATTGTAACTAAACAATTGCTGAACAAATGGTTGTTAGCAAAGAACTATCTATATATGAAAATGCCAGGGGCAGCAGACCTCAATGTCTATGGGCCCATCTTGTGATTATGGCATGTAGACATTGCCTGTCGTTCTCCCCCCAAATTTCATTGATTTAATTACAGGACGTCTATGGCCATCTATCTCATATGACAACTCTAGGCAGCTCACAATAGTCCATTAAAAATAGTAAAAAACAAAGTGCTATTGCTAGGACAGACTGGTAGGTGTACCTGCTTTGTAAGTCTTGATCCATTTTTTACACGTTCAGGAGTACAACATAACTTTTAGTGGCCCTTTTAATAATTTCTCTCTTGGTAGTGTAGCATTACTGGCCAATCATACCAAGCAGGACTTTTACTCTTCATCCAATTATGATTCACTTTAGGATGACAAAATAATAGTGATTTGGGTCCTTATGCTTAGATTTGGGAGTAACAGATTAGGTCCCATCCTCCAGTTAGTGCCTTTTATGGAGACAATGTAACACTTTATACATGAGTTCACAGAATACTGAGGTTGGCAACTTTGTGGCTCAGTGTGACACATCAAGCCAGCCAATTTGGGAAATTTATAAATTAATGTGTAGAGCAAAACCAGGCGAGTGCATTAATTCAGCAGATCATTGTTCAGTTCCTCATAAGTATGAAGTTGAGTGACTTTTTTTTTAACAGCAAGAATTAAGCAAATTACGGCTGCATCTTCCAATTGTTCCTCAATGGCTGGCTGAATCTGCTTGCACAGGATGGTTTAATGGAGAATCCCTACAGAAACCAAAACAAGTCTTTTGGAGGAACAGCATTATCTCCATATAGTCACTTATCAGCCTCTTTCTCTTGCCATGTTTTTGTTAACACAAAATAATCCAGTGTTCTTTGAGTACCTGAAGCACATAATCCTCTCCGACTTTTATGTGATGAAAAGAAAGTGTTGTTCTCTGGAAATTCGGCTAAGGGGTTAACTATCATTTTTTTAAAAAGTGGACACGCCCTTACAATAAAAGAATTTGAAGAGGAACGAGAAGAAAGAGCCGATAATCGGGCCGAGTAAAAAGAAGGGAGAAAGGAAATTATCACGGCATTTAGTAGCAGAAAAAAAGGGGGGGCGGGAAATAGGGTAACCTCGTACAAACTAAGCGCAGAGGGGTGTTATTTATCAAATAAATAAAAATTCCTAGTATATCTGTTTAAAAGGAAACTGCTCATAACCCCTTACGCTATCCATTCACGCACTGCTACTTTTAAATAAAGTTTCAATTATTCATTAACCGAGTAGAGCTGTGTGCACGACCGCGCTCTAAGACGTAATGAAGAGAAACAACGGCGAGATGGGAGGAGCCGAAACTCCCATTGCAGAGCCGGCCTGGTTTGGTTGAGGCCGCGACGCCGTGGGCGCGCCTTCCTCTCAGCAGGCGTAGGGCCGGCCCAAAAGCGCGCTGCTCTTCCCCGGGGTTGTTGCTATTTGGGCGGCGCGTCACGTCACGGCTGCGTTGATTCAGCGGCGGCCTCCTAGCCCTCCTCCTTTTCCTCTTGGGTCCGCTCAGGCCTGGCGCTCACTCTGGTTCTCTCAGCCTTTCCTCGCCAGCGCCCCTTCTTCTTCTTCGTCGTCGTCGTCGTCAGTCCCTTAGGCCGGCAGGGAGGGAAGCCGAAGCTGGGAAAAGGGCCATGACCGTGGAGCAGAATGTGCTGCAGCAGAGCAACTCCCAGAAGGTAAGGGAAGAGCCGGCCGGGAAGGAGGAAAGCGACGGGGTGAAGAGACCCCTCCTCACTTCGTTCAGGCCGCCGCGGGCCCTTGAGCTGCGCGAGGGCCTCGCGTTCTGGAGCCTCCACCTAGGCGGGTCTGCGACCCCTCCCTTTTTCCCCCTGCTTCCTCCGTGACCTTTGCGTATGGAGGGGAAGTTGTGATGGAATTGGGGTTGTTCTTTCCGACCTGTTTAGCGAAGGGAAGGTAGTTGTGGCTTTTGGATAAACTGCTTTGGGGAGAGTTTTCTTTCTTCCTTACCCTTTGGTTGCTTGTAAAGCTCTTCTTGTCCCTCGTTTGTTTCGTTTCCCCACTCCCAACTTGTCTTGTCAGAAGCGCCTAAGGGAGTCTGCCAAAGCATTGACTCATTAGGCATTTCTGTCTCACCTTTTTGCTCCCTGTGTCATCTCCTGTCTCCAAAGTGACACTGTTTCTAAACAGAAGAATTGAGACGTTCATCCATATTCTCCCCTAGTTCTTGTATCCTGTCACGTCCCTCCTGCAAAGTTCTGTAATACTTACAGACGTCTGGTAAACATTGACAGAGAGATGTATTTAAAGTTTGGGCTCTGAAAGGGACCAGTAACGTGTTCCCTTGAGAGAAGTTTGTATTAAAACGATACTTTTTTTGTTTATTTCTTAACTGGAGGATCAAATGAGTAGATGAAAATGGATTACACTCAGTATTCTTAATCTGGCGTTTGCTAGTGTAGAGTTTAAGATGAGACTTGTTAAATAGTAAAGGATGGCCTAATTAATAAAGGGAGAGCAAGTTTGATGTAATGGTTAAAGCACCAAGCAGGAGACAGTTCTAGTTCTGTCTTGGGCATGTAACTGGCTGGATGACCTTGGGCCAATCACTTTTTCTCAGCCCTAGGAAGGAAACAATGGCAAACCACTTCTGAGAAATTGCCAAAAGAACTGCAGGGAATTGTACAAACAATCTTCAAGAATCTGACATAATTGAATAGAAAAAAAAAAATCAGTTGTATTTTGGTGAAGGTTCTGTTAGTGTGTTTATAAACAGAATCAAAAGTATTGGAAACAAAATTTTCTCAAACAGAGTGGTCTATGTTCAAGAATAACTCTTTGTGATTGAAAAGAATTTGTGGCTGTAAATAAAGGTAAAGGTCTACCTTTACATGTTATTTTTTAGAGATATGGGACAGCTTATATGGTTTAGTTTCTAATTATACTTTCTTATAAAATCCTTGTGAAGTAGATCAGGTTGAAAAAGAACGGCTCTCCTAAGCTAACTGTCGTTGCACATAGATTTGAATCTATGTTATTAAAACTTGGTAATTCTGTGCTTTATTGTTCTTAATATAATAGGAAATAATGCATTGTTCAATATATGTATGGTTAGAGAGCTATTGAGATTTGGATTTGTTGAGCAGTTGGTGGCGCAGTGGTTAGAATGCAGTATTGCAGGCTAATTCTGCTGCCTGTTAGCAGTTCAATTCTGACCAGTTTAAGGTTAACTCAGCCTCTATGTCTCCAAGGTTGGTAAAATGAGGACCCAGATTGTTGGAGACAATATGTTGACTCTGTAAACTGCTTAGAGAGAACTGCAAAGCACTAAGAAACGGTATATAAGTCTTATTGCTACAAAGTCAGATTGTTATAATCATATTTGATCATTTGGTAATAGTATGAATCTCTATAAATTGAAATTTGGTTGAGCCATTATATGTTATGGTAATCAATAAAATGGCTACTATTTTTTGAAGTAATGTGAAAAATATAGGTATGTTCATGATCCAG